>NW_020665369.1:467186-782356 GCF_002925995.2 Terrapene triunguis
GCCCAAATAAATCTGTTAGTCTTTAAGGTGCCACCAGACTCCTTGTTACTGAAACACCTTGCTTGCTATCATGGTAGGGTCAGTTCCTTTCCTCCCCCTAAATCATCCCTTATACATGGGATTTTGTCCCTCGTTTGAATAGCTCCAGAAACACTGTTTCCTCCACCTCCTGCCGCAGGGTTTTTGTGTCCTGAACTTTTCTTCATTAAAAAAATTCTCCTAGAGTTTAACCTGAATTACCCATGCAGCAGCTTAAGCCCCTTTGCTTCCTATTCTTCCCTAAGTGACTAATAAGAATAATTAGCCTCTGTTCTCTTTCTACCACCTCTCGTTAGGTTTCTATCAGACACTTGTCTGTCTCTCCCTTGGTTGTCTTCTCCTTACCCTGAGCAGGTTGCACTGTACTGTGCTCATCAGTTGTTTTTTTTCTTTCAAACCTCTTAGGGAGCCATGTGAGGAGGATCATAACTGTAAACCAGCAGGATTAGGGTAAGGAAAGGAAAGAAACATATACGCTCTGGCTCTTCAGTGCTGTTGATTTCCTATTGTGCTAGAATTACATGGCCCATTGGGGGTGCAGTGAGCTCAGGCAGTGGTGGCCTGAACTTCTAAGGATGTGCCTTCAAAGACAGAACTAAAGTCATAAATGAAAAGGGTCAGGTAATCCCAGCCTAGGCTCCAGCAGATGTTTTGCCCATACTGCCGACCTACAACATGGTAGAACATAATTCTATATTTGCTCAGTTCAGGAGCCACCGAGGACTGGAATAGCAGGAGAGTTCGAAGATAAGGCGGAAGTGTATTGAGGGGCAGGCCTGGAAAAGCAGCGTCCCTGCAAGGCAGGACTAAGGTGAATTACTAGAGCTGAGTGAGGGATCTGAGCACTGGAACAGCAGAAGTGCTGGAAAGTCAGGACTGTGGTGAACTGTGGTGCCTAGGATAGCAGTAGCCCTCTCTGATTAAACAACAGCAGCAGCAAAGGGCTCCAGAGCTCTGTGTACAACCCTCCCACTGATATGGATGGTCATCACCATAAAAAGCATTCAAAGGAGGTTGTGACAGGTTGGATCACAGAAACCCTCTTGGGAGCTGCCAGTTGATGTGTCAAGACTACCTCTGCCCCTGCTTTCCCTCTGCCAGCTCAGGACTCCAGCACCCTGTCTTGCTGAGCCAGACACTCCCGTCTGCTCCAACAAAGACCCAGGGTCTGAATTACTTGCCCCAAAGCTGCAGGTTTACCTGAAAGCAGCTAACAGAAGTGTTCCTGTCTTTAACACTCAGATGCCCAACTCCCAATGGGGTCTAAACCCAAATAAATCCGTTTTACCCTATATAAAGCTTATACAGGGTAAACTCAAATTGTTCACTCTCTATAACACTGATAGAGAGAGATGCACAGTTGTTTGTTCCCCCAGGTATTAATACATACTCTGAGTTAATTAATAAGTAAATAGTGATTTTATTAAATACAGAAAGTAGGATTTAAGTCGTTCCAAGTAGTAACAGAACAAAGTAAGTTACCATGCAAAATAAAATAAAATATGTAAATCTATGTCTGATCAAACTGAATACAGATAAGATGCTCACCAGTTCCAGAATGCTCCCTTTTACAGACTAATCTCCTTTTAGCCTGGGTCCAGCAATCACTCTCACCCCTTGCAGTCACTTCCCTTTGTTCCAGTTTCTTCCAAGTATCCTGGGGGATAGAGAGACTCTCTCTTTAGACAGTTGAAGACAAAATGGAGGGGTCTCACAGGGGTTTAAATAGACTTTCTCTTGTGGGTGGAGACCCTCTCCTCACTGCTATGCAAAGTCCAGCTCCAAGATGGAGTTTAGGAGTCACCTGGGCAAATCACATGTCCATGCATGACTGAGTTTCTTACCAGCCAAGCCACATTCCTGGGAAAGCCCAGATGTGTATTGGTGTCTCCAAGTTCATGGTTGGCTTAAATGTTTCCGGATTGGGCACTTACTGAGAATAGTCTTTTCTCAGGAAGCTGACCAACTTAGCCTACTTAGAATCAAACAAGTATGCAGCCAATATTCATAACTTCGAATATAAAAATGATACATGCATACAAATAGGATTAATAGATTCAATAGATCATAACCTTTACAGAGATATGTTACATGGCAGATGTAGTATAAAACACGTTCTAGTTATGTTATATATATACATTCATATGCATATTTCCATAAAGCCTTATGGGAGGTACCGTCACAGAGGTGAAGCAGCATAGGCAAAAAAAATGTTCAGACCAGGACTACAGAGACTCTGTATCCCTCAAATTGGAGGGCTTGGGCTGGGAAAGGCCAAGATGGGGAGCTGGCTCTGATGGCCAGATTAGTAGAGTTTGATTCCGATGCCAGTTCTCAGCAATGGATGAGTTGAGAAAAATCCCCTCCTTGTAAAAGTAGCCAGCATGGAACGATCAAACCACAAAGAACTATAAAAGCATCTTGTCTACATCCCCGATGACATAGGGAGGTCACTGCTCTGACAGTGACAGACACTGTGGAGTGGAGCTGGCAGGTCAGGGATACACTAGAAAGGGATCAGCGTAGGCTCACTGACACTCTGTGAAGAACGTGGGAGATCTCTATTATTCATTGATAGTATGCGTACCTCTGTCTATTTGATTGCTACCATGCTGTCTGCTGTATGGGTGCAAAGTTAACTCAGTCCTGGGTGGTTTTTGCAGGTCTGCAGATAGCCCAATCACCGATACGTATTACAGGTATTGGTGCCTTTGCAGGTTTTCCCCCACCAGGCTCTGCTCAGCAGGCTCGCTAGTAACCCCAAGTGGTGGTGGTGATGGTGAGAATCCGAGTGGGAAAAAGGAAACAAAGCTAGGAAGGAGTTAAAAGCTTGAGCCCTGAAGCGGAGAGTGTCCAAAGGAGGAGTTACTGCTGGGGAGACGCTGACCCTCCTCTCATGGCTCCCTAAGTGTGGGGGGAAATGCTAAGCATTATGTGGGTGTAGGCCTTCTTGCAGGCCTTTTTCTCCCTGATTGCTACATTCCTATGGATAAATAAATACTTTGTTTTGAAGAAGCTGTTGGGTGTCACTGTTTTCACCTAGTGTTCATGGCTCCTGAAGGGAAGTCTATAGCAGGGGCTAAACCCAACTGGACTGTCTGAGGAAACATGGTTGGTAACAGGTGTGCAGTAGCCTGGAGACCCAGTCTAAAGATGGGGTGAATCTCAGGATTCCACTCAGAGACAGGCAGGTGCTGGGCCCGTCACTTGGAAAAGTGGCCACAAAGATACTGAGTGAGGGGTCAAAGGTATAACTTACCCTGCCACTGTGATACCCACAGCAGTGTGGGGGTGTCTTTATGGAAGAAAATGGACACACTGCCATGGCTGAAAAGCCATTGGATAGGCCAGCCCAAACCCCATCCTTGCCCACTGAAACCCCAATTCCGCTTCTCCCTCCCCTCCCTTCACAGCAAGGCCTCTTCTCTGTGTACTGTGGTCCCCTGCCTTCACAGTGAGAATGCTATCCCTCCCTCTCCACATGGTAACCTTCTTTCCTGATTAGAGGTGATTAGACAGCACTAAAACCTGCAGAAATGTGACTGACTGGAGTGGAAACAAAGCACCCATTCAAAAGCCCTTAAATCCCTAGGGCAGTATATAGAGAGCTCTGAAACAGAGAGCAGGAGCACAAATCACACTACCTGCAACTCCCTACCCTTCCTCCCTCATCTCTCTGCACTCTGATCTCAACATGGCATTCTCTGAAGCAGAAGTGCAGAGGGCTCGTGGGGCCTGGGAGAAGATGTATGCCAATGCTGAAGACAATGGGACAACTGTGCTGGTCAGGTAAAGAAAGATCCCATTCCATTGCTAGCCAAGCGGGGGAGGAAAGGAGACCGAGAACTACATGCTAGGAACTTGTTCTGGTGCACTTCGCACAATTCCTTGCCTTGAAACGTTATTAGCTATAAATCCGCACCTCAGTGGGAAATAGATGAGACAAAAGAGGTTCAGAGAAATAAAAGAGGAGTGTGGCGAAATGGGTTGGAAAAGATGAAAGAAACTAGAACTATTTCACTTGAAAAGAAGAGATATAACTGAGGTATATACAATAATGAACAGTATAAAAGAGAAGGCCAGCTAGCCAGACACTCCTCTTCACTCTGTCCCATAAGCAGCTAACAATGGGACAGACAAAACAGAAAGTTAACTGACTTTCCTTAGTCCACATACTAGTCTATGATAGAACCAGGAACAGAATCCAGATCCTATGTCCCTCTAAATTCCTTTAATGAGTTGTTTACTTCTATGTCCTCAAAACTTCTCTTTCAATTCTCCTTGACCCTTTCCAATCTAGCTTTCACCTATTTCATTCCACAGAAATTGCTCTCACTACTGACCTCCTCTTAAATAACTAATAGCTTTGTTTCTAGTCTCATTCTCCTTGGATCTTTTCCTCTAGAATTTTAACACTGGCTTCCCTTCTTCTTCCCAAAAATTCAAACATCTTCTCTTCATCTTCAAAGCACCCAATAACTCAGCGGGCATTTACATCTCTGCCTTTACCCACTCGTATAATCCTGCCACGGATCTGCCCAAGTGTGACTCCTTACCATTTCTGGTGTCTCTTTCAATCACTCCTTCCTCCTCTGACACCACTCCGAATGCCTGCATCAGCCTCAGTAAATGTACATAAAGCGCTTTCCCTCTCCATCCTAGAATACCGTAAAGTACAACTAAGGTCAGAAAAGAGATAATTTTAAAAATGGTGGTGTCTCATTCAACAGATCTGTTCCCTGTGGTATTTACTGTAAAAGATTTAGCAGTTTTTATTACTGTTAGCTCTACTGAGCCAACACAGCTCGTGGAGAATGAGCTAGATTCTATTCCTTTCCATGCACTATCTGCACAATTGGTGACTAACATCTGATTGCAGATGTTTTTTTGTTTTTACTGGCGATGATGCCCAAGCCAGGAGTCCTGGCTTTAGTATCAGATCCTGGGCTACACTTGCAGGGCTGGAAGTTTTGGGAAAATAAAAAAACATCTTTACCTATTAAATGATACGATAGTCACTGAGTCGCAAACCTAGAACCACACAAGGCCGTTTTTAGAGTCACTTCTCATGTATATAGCTACACTCTGAACCTCAGCTAGTCTGTGCGGCATTTCAATTACAATGGCCACCTTCCACTCTATTTCTGTATTTCATTGCTCTGTAGTGGATTAACTTGTACCCCTTTAAACCATAAGCCCTTCTGCCCAGGGAATCTTAGTTGGCACTTTCTATGGCCAGACTAAATAAATTATTAGTTTGGTCCAGTGAGGGAAATATTGTGTTCTTACATGATTTGCCAAGGTGCCGCTAAACTTTGGATGGCACTATAGAAAGAAGCCTCATTTCCTTCACAGGTAACTTCAGCCTAAACCATCTTTTGTGTGAATGATGCCAGTGGTACCTAACACTTAACCATCTGAAGGCAGGCAGCAAACTGCAGTCTGGGCCTTCCCCGAATAAAGAGTTGGCTAACAAAGCCCTCCATCTATTCATGTATTTAAATAAGGGGAAGAGCCTACCACTTGGATTCTCTGTTTACATCTTCTGGGGCTCTCGCAACATCCTTGGTGGGACTGAATTCTCAATTTCCAATGGATTTCAGCTTTTATTTGTTTTATAAATCATTCATTTAAGTGGGCAAACTGGACAAGGTAGGATTTTAATCCAGGTACAGAAGATGAATGTGCTTCCTGGCCTCACACTCTGGAGGCATTTTCTGTTACATACTTTTGTTAAATGATGAGTGAAACTAGCTAAGAAGAGAAGACGACAGGCTGTGAGCATTTGGTGTTAGCAAGCATCATTGTGGTCACTGGGTTTCTGGCTGGCAGCAGCCTGAGCAAGTTTTAAAGTTTAATTAACAAGAAAAAATCCTGGAGGTGGATGAGCGGAGGGAATGGCAGACTACTACAGGATAGTGGTCTGGAGTTAGCGGGGATCTGCTTTTGACTTGCTAGGAAAGAAGGGAATGAAGGCCAGAGAAAGCCAGAGCTGACACAGAAAAGGGAGCAAGCGAGTACTATAGTTAGGGAGAGAAGTCAGGGAAGTACATGAGACAAGGTCTTGAACATGAAGCTACACCAGTGTCAATGCCTCAGTGCTCAGCACATTAGGAAAAAAGTCTCTCAACTGTCTTGTATTCCTCTCCCATTTCTTCTCCAAACCCACTGCAGAATGTTTACAGAACATCCAGACACCAAGTCCTACTTCACCCACTTTAAAGGGATGGGTACAGCCGAAGAGATGGAACAGTCAGATCAGGTCAGGAATCATGGCAAGAGGGTCCTCACCACCATCAATGACTTGGTCCAACACCTCGACAGCACTGATGCTTTCCTTGGGATAGTGAACCCACTGGGCAAGAAACATGCCATGCAGCTCAAGATTGACCCCAAGAACTTTAAGGTGAGTCAGCAGACTTCTTCCCTCAAATGTACCAACATGTAATGGGATGCACATCTTTCCTGTGAGACAGAACAGATGTCAATCAGCTTCGATGATGCTTATGCATTTGGGGCCGCAGAAAGGCCACAATTAGAACTGACAAATGTGCTGCCAGTAGTGTCCATTCCCTCATCCCTACATCCCCTTGCATCACATTACCCAGGCTTGTAATATAGTACTATATAGAATGTACATAGAACTTTTAACCTTCAAAGCATTCTGGTAGCATTAATTAAATCTCGAGGCTTGCCTAGGAAATAGGTTAGTATTGTAATGACATTACATATATATTTAAGAAGCGATAAAGACCCTCATTGTTTCAGAGCATAAGACACCTAGTAAATGAGGAGGATTAGGAGAAAGCTTACTTTACGGGCAGGCTAATCCATAATGGTTCAGTACATGATTTCTTGCACCATATGCTGAAACATCTAGACCGTGTCTACACTAGAGAGCTTACAGTGGCACAGCTGTACCAATGCAGTTGCGCCGCTGCAAGATCACTCATCTCGCCACTCTATGCCGATGGGAGCGAGCTCTCCTGTCAGCATAATAAAACCACCTCCACAAGCAGCGATAGCTATATCAGTGGGAGAAGTTCTCTCGATATAGCGCTGTCCACACTGGTGCATCTCTTGGTCTAATGTATGTTTCTCAGAGGTCTGTTTTTTCACACCCCTGAGCGACATAAATTATATCGAACAAAGAGGTAGTGTAGACATGGCCTAATACTGGTCACAGACAGGATAATGGATTAGATGGACCAATGATTTATCTTATGTGGCAATTCATATGCTCTTATGACTACGTATATTAGTGTGGCCAAAATCAATCCATCAGATATGGGATAGATTTACACAAACAGTGGTAATGGTGTAGAGTGGGTTTTCCACCATAGCTCATTTTCATTACCCATTTCCAGTTCTGAATGCCACACATTACAGAGCTGTTTCTGTGTGCCTTTCCCTTCTCCAAAAAGAGTCAGGCAACTTTTTTCTTATTAGGAGGAACCCAATTGACAAACAGCAATTCTTATTCACAGATAGAATGGAGGGAGTTCACACGGTCTACTTCTTTCCCTCCCACCCTCCTTTCTCCTTTAGATAATCTGTGACATTATCTTGCAACTGATGGAGGAGAAATATGGTGGAGACTGCAAGGCTTCCTTTGAGAAGGTGACCAACGAAATCTGCACTCGCCTGAACAATGCCTACAAAGAAGCTGGCTGGTGAGGAAGTGCCATCTCTGGGCTCCTAAAAACTCTCACCAGCACCAAGACCCAGCACTGAATCACTGACTTTGAATTTCCAGCCACAGTTGAAAGTGAAGAAAAAACAAGAAAAGCTAACAACATGAATATAGGAACGTAAATACATATAGGAAAATAAAAACATATATATCAAAGGCAACCAACAAATCTTAATGCACTTTGCACCTAGAGATGCCCCAGTTTAATTCTTCTGTCAATATGTATGTAAGTTAGCAATAATCTTGAAAGCCCATGTAATACGTTTTAAGGTAGATACTTCTGGGTGGAAGACTTATCACTTCACCTGCTACTAGAATAGAAAGGAACCAACTTCCCTATCACCTTCTAGCTTTCCGTCCCTTGAGTGATGGAGCAGTATTCCCTTTCAGAGCATCTCATCCTCTGGTCAGCAACCTGAAGGGGTCATTTTTGGAGTGACATGAGAGGTGCTTCTTTCTCCAACTGCCCTGCTTGTGAAATACTGAGTGGAAGGCTCCACGTGTGAGAGCAATTAACTACCGAGAAACCATGAGGGAAGTCACCAGATTGGCTTGTGCAAGGATGGTGAGATTTCCAGAAGCATGGGGTAATAGTCATCATCAGGCCAAACAAGGCCACCCACCCCTTCATGGTGGTAAACGAAGGCAGACTTCAAATGAAGTACAGGCCTTAGCAGCAGAGTTTAACACTTAATCTGTCCACTAGAGGGCAGCGGTCTCACACATACTAGCCTGTATACTATGTAAACAGTGCCTTAAAATTAATCCAGTTGAGTCTTTCTTTTGTCAGCTGAGTGAGGCCTGGCAGGTTTGACTTTGGTGTAAATTCCCCCATAATCCTTCCCCTCTTCCTTGTCAGCGTTCCTGTTCCATCACGATGCCTCAGCCTCTCTTCAGCAGTAAATGACCCAGTGTCTGCTTGATTGTTTTTCCTTGTACTTAAAGGAAGTGGTGAAATCATTAGTTACTATATTTAACAGCATGTGTCCTTCTGCTTAAGTGTAACTGCAGATATCACCTGATTGTAATAAACAGAATTAAAGAAAGTGAATGTCTCCCCTCACTTGTAAAACCAGAGCGGAATATTTCATAACACAGAGGCCCTGTCAAGGGAGTGGGTAGTCCGCTGTGGATCCTGGTTATAAATGCACTATTACTGGTAGTTGTGTGGCATTTATATTAACCCATCTAAGATGCAATTCCCAGGCACCTAACAGATCTACAGTGCTTGGACTCCTAAAGTGGTGGAAGGGGTGCTTCTATCTTGTCCAGGGGCACAACCACGGGATAAAAACAAACGTTTAAAACAAAACAAAACCAGAACTTGACATTTCTCCCACATTCCTCCATTTCGTTCACAGATCGCAGCCACTCAGCAGTAGACTCTGAACTCCCAACATCCAGAAGCTAAACTGCTCCTGGAGAATGAGGACTGACTAGATTGTCTTTGCTTCAGTGCCCTGCCCACTGAATCCATGTATATTCTCGGCACTCCCACACCTAAAGTGAGTTACTCAGGAGGCAGGAGAGGAGAGTGATGAAGTGTTTTTTTCAGAGATCAGGATCATTCCAGTTCTCGCACCCAGCATGAACACACTTGATTATTTACGCTTCAGATCAAAATGGACGTGAGTAGGATTTTAAGATGACTCTGGGAAGGGGAAACAAAGGAAGTAACCAAGCTTTAGGGCACCTGGAGACTGGAAGAACTTGGTGACAGGATGCTTGCAGCTGGGCAGGCTGCAGGAAGTGAAGCTAGGGGCTGGGAAGGGTAAGAGATGGGTTAGGATGCTTGTCTGTGGGTAGAAAACAAGAAAGCATCAGGCATTTTTGTGGGGGTCAGATTACAAGCAAGTGTGCTCCACTGCAGTCTTAAGTGTTAGAGGGAAGGGACAAAACTTGTGAAAACTATTTATGGTCCCAAATGCATCACAGAAGTTACACACAGAGCCAAGTTAAACATGTTGAAACATTATAAATAAATTCCTCCTTTATTTACCTGCTACAGCTCAAGTGAAGGGTTCTATTTTCTCCAGGGCAAAATAAGATATACAGTCCCTGATACACCTGACATAAACAGAAAAACAGATACAGATGCACAAAAGGGACTGGTACTTGAAAACGGTGGTTTGGGTTTTGAAGTTCTTGGCATCTCACCTGCTGCTGCTGCTGCATTGGGAGGGCAGCAGAAGAAGAGTGCACAAAGAATCCCGAACTCAAGCCCTGGCAGGGACGTAAAGCAGGAACTCATTTTCAACTCCTTTGTTTAAAAATGTTAATAGGTTTGTAATTTAAGATTTATGTATGTGATGTGAATGATTTGAGACCATAAAAACAGTTTAAGGCCTGCAGTTCATTTTTAAAAGGGTGCCAGGTGGCAGATAACTATCACAAAACAGGGCCAAAGGATGGTGTTGTCGTCAAGGTGCTGGACTGGGACATTGGCGATCTGGTTTCAATTCTCAGCTCTGTCTTTCTTAACCTCAGTTCTCCATCTGTAAAATGAGACTACTACTTCTCCACATATCCCAGTGTTTGGGAGGCAAGCCATATAAAGTTATCGTTATCTAGGTGAACTAATATCAATGTACACATTTACAAATACCGTAATTACTGTGAAGAAAAGATTACGGGAAAAACCTCACATCTAAAGATGGCAGGGAGAGAACTTTATTTTCCGTGGAACTATTCCACAGCATGAGCAAAGCCTTCATGTCTAGCTGCATGACTTTCATATGACCCATGGCAGGAACACCTTTGGTGAAAGATTGCTAGCACTACTTGTTTAGCTCTATTATGGCTAGCACTACTTGTTTTTGTGTCTGTAGTAAAACGTTATACCAGCTTTGTGTCACATAATTGAGTTTGCATTTGATAAGCTTCTCTCCCCCAACCCATGGCCACAATGGGGAAAATAGAACAGATCATGAAAACTATAGGGGAAACCAGAAGACGACTCAGAGGACTCTCAATAAAGGAAAATCCTCACTTTACTCTAAAACAAAATGTTTTGCCAATAATATTTCTCTTCTTTTCAGGTAATATGTAGAGGGACCCAGGAAGTAGAATTCATATTTAGACTTTTAGAGGTAAGTAGGTTATTTGCACTTTCCAAGATCTCAAAATTGATCACCTAAGCATTGTACAAACAGCCTATACTCTCAAATGATCAGTCTCTCCAGTGAACTCTGACCTTTCAGTGCTTTTCCTTTGGGCTTAGAGGATGGGTTGGGGTGAGGAGCAAAGAAAGATAAAGAAACAGTTACAAGCAGGATGAAGCAAATGTAATCAGAAACTACCTGGCTTCTACCATGGCCAAGCAGTAACTTACCAGATGAGAATTGCATTGGTAAAGCATTGCCACAGGAAGGTGCAAATTCCAAAGCACCCCATCATCAGCAGGTGTGTTTCCACAAGCAGTGAGTGAGGCATAACAAGAGGTTGTAGTGGGGTCTATGTCCATGGTGTTCCCAATTCTCATCTGTTTCTTCCTGCAAGACCAAAAAAAAAAAATTTGAAAAAGTATATATGCAGCAAGGAGCCAATATATAGGAAAGGTTAATTTCTACTACATCTCTAAGCGAGGATTACTTTGAGCTTTACGGTACTTGTCATCTGGAAGGCTCCCAAGTATTTCACACTACATAGGAATAATTTCTTCTTGCTACTGACATGCAACCAACCTTGGGATGAAACATCAAAAGTCTAAAGGTGCACAGCAATGCTACAAAACAGTTTTGGACAAGAGGCGAAATATACCAGAACCATTTGAAACTGCAGAGTGAATTTCACACAGGTGAAGTAATTACCCAACACATTTATACACCTGAGTTTAATATTTTCCTCATAAAGACCCTGAGTATCCCCTCTGCCACCTGGAAATGTTACCTCAAAGGGAAGCCAAGATAATTCTGAATGTGTAAAGTGGTGTAGGTATCGGAATATAAACAAGCCTCTTTTTCTCAAAAGAGCAGATTCACCCTCTCCCATATCTGTCACCGGTGGACTGGTGCAGATCTCCTCCCCTCTCCCCTTGTGTGGTGCACAATAAATATAACTGACAAGAGATAAGGTTCAAAACAAACAGGTAAATGTATTAGGGGATAAAATTACACAGATAGGGAAGGGGTAAATGTAAATGACTAATAGCTATATAACAAACAAACCCAGTGACACAGCAGCTCTTCCCTGCAAGCGTGAAGCTCAGGCACAAGAATGAAACTAAACCCACCCTGGCATTCAGGAAATATGACCCCCAACTTAGAAACCCTAATTGCTTTCTCACTCAATTCACAGCACTTCGGTGGCGTCGGCGTCGTCCAGGATCTCTACTCTGTAGGTAATTGAAACCCTTGGAGGAGGAACGCTGGAGAGTCCTTCGATGGAGAAGCAGACCAGGAACCCTCTGGATGGTGATATTCTCCAGGTTCAGGACAGATAAGATGGTAAGGTGTCTTCTTTTCTCTTCACTCCGGGAACGAATGGTGTTCTTCGCTGATGCACGAGTGCCACGAAGACCCAAAACCGCACACACAGTGGCTATGATGGACTGCCCCATCAGCCTGTGATCACAGTTCTTTTATAGATTCTATGGCGGGAAAACATGGTACGATCTGTAGAAAGGCAGGAAACGGTCTGAGGTGATGGAACCTTGGGGATCGTCCAGTGGCGGGAAAAACCCGTTCAGTCCAGTTTCATCCAGACCAGGCTGACAGTGTACAGAAGATCACAAGATGGAGTCACAAGATGACAGTTTTCAGACTCCATCTTGGATTGCCACAATGTCCTTAAAATCACCGATCAGTAGGTCTGATACCCACACAATAAACTGTGTGTAATGAACCAGAGAACGATACAACAGCCCATACCCAACAGAAAGAACACCCTGTAATTATAAATTTAATGAAAACATACTGAGAAGAGCCTAGGAGCTAGTGAGGAGAATTAATAAGGATGTCCTATGAGCTGTAGAAAGTTCTAGAAGAGCATGGAGCTGGTCAGAGTGGCAGTTAGTGAAATCACAAAGCATTTGGGGAAGCAGGGCCGGCTCCAGGGTTTTGGCCGCCCCAAGCAGCCAAAACCAAAAACAAAAACAAAAAAAAAAAAAGCCGCGATCGCGATCTAAAAAAAGCCGCGATCGCGATCTGCGGCGGCAATTCGGCGGGAGGTCCTTCACTCCCAGGCGGAGTGAGGGACCGTCCGCCGAATTGCCGCCGAATACCTGGAACTGCCGCCCCTGTCCGAAACGGCTGCCCCAAGCACCTGCTTGAGAAGCTGGTGCCTGGAGCCGGCCCTGTGGGGAAGCATCTATAACAGGGGTCTCAAAGTCCCGGCCCGTAGGCCATCTGCGGCCTGAGAACCTCCCCACTGCGGCCCACGGAGGAGAGATCCATGCAGCCACGCTGCCGGCTCTGTCTGCTGCAGGTGCCATCCCCCGTAGCTCCCATTGGCTGGGGGAGAGGGACAGAGATACCATCACTAGTCAGCAGGCAGAGTCAGCCATGGAGGCAGCATCATTAGTTGCCGGGCAGAGTCAGCCATGGAGGCAGCATCACTTTTTTCCACAATGAATATGAACAAGTCAAAATCCCGAACACAACTATCTGATGCACACCTTGCTGCAATCCTGAAGGTTTCAACTGCTCAGTCACTGAGGCCAAACATCAACAAACTGACAGAACTGAAGTGTTGCCAGGTGTCTGGCAAACACTAAAAACTCTGTGGCAGGTGAAGAATTGTATAAAGTTGTATGACAGTTTATTATTTCTAAAAAAGTCGAAATAAAAAATACAATATAAACATTTTCTTTTCTGAATACCATCTTCAGTGACATTATTGGCCCGCTGAGAGGATTTGAGGACTGGCACTGGCCCTAAGGTAAATTGAGTTTGAGACCCTTGATCTATAAGAATGAGAGCTGGTCAGAGAGAAACTTGCTGTCAGGTGTGAAGGCAGAAGTAATGAATCTGTACTAGCCCATGGTAAACAAGTGAGAACTGATGCAGCAACCAAGCACTAGTGCAGGAGTCAGCAACCTTTCAGAAGTGGTGTGCCGAGTTTTCATTTATTCACTCTAATTTAAGGTTTCATGTGCCAGTCATACATTTTAACATTTTTAGAAATCTATTATATGTAACTAAACTATTGTTGTATGTAAAGTAAATAAGGTTTTTAAAATGTTTAAGAAGCTTCATTTAAAATTAAATTAAAATGCAGAGCCCCCCGGACCGGTGGCCAGGACCCAGGCAGTGTGAGTGCCACTGAAAATCAGCTTGCGTGCCACCTTTGGCACGCGTGCCATAGGTTGCCTACCCCTGCACTAGTGAAATGCCACACCAGAAATTATGTTCAGAAACTCCAAGGAAGTATATGCCAGAACCATGCTGCCAGCAGAGAAAAGAAAATCAACAACCCCCCGTGATTCAGTTCCACTCCCTGCCTTTTTGTCTCAACTTACCTACCAAGTTTGATAAATCTTTAATTACCACACCTTTCGAAAAAAAAAAAAAAAAAAAAAAAAAGCTTGCAATGAAAATAGATAGTGACTGCCAGTTTGTTCAAGTGGAGAATGCAGGTTTGTAGTCCGCAAGTCAACTTCATTTGAACAGCTGTGCTGAAGCCCAGCAAACAGTCCCAGTTTAATGGCTTTATTTTGTTGTGTTGACTTCAATATTCTGAGCATTGGGTATCACTCTGTATGCCCTTGTGAGGCAGCAGAAGCTGATCAGGATCCCTTTCATGGTTGCCAGGGGTGAGCAAGCCACCAGCCTTGGACATCAAGCCCAATGTCACACTAAGCTGGCCAGCAGGAGCTATTCAGATAAGCAGCTCATACTGTTTCTCCCCCCTAAGAATCACCTGTCTAAGGGGCTGGTCCACACTAAGCCCCCAATTCGAACTAAGATACACAACTTCAGCTACGTGAATAACGTAGCTGAAGTCGAAGTATCTTAGTTCGAACTTAAAGGTACTTACTGCAGGTCCACATGCGGCAGGCAGGCTCCCCCGTCGACTCCGCCTACTCCTCTCGCAGAGCAGGATTACTGGCGTCGACAGCGAGCACTTCCGGGATCGATTTATCGCGTCTAGACAAGACGCGATAAATCGATCCCAGAAGATCGATTCCTTGCCGCCGAACCAGCGAGTAAGTATAAACGTACCCAAGGCAGCTTGGTTCCATTACAGCTTGTAGAGAAGGGAGGGAGGGTTGTTATTTGTAGGGTGCATCCATGCAGTCTCCCTACCGGCTACAGTTTAGGTGATCCCAGCTCTGAAGGAGAGGAAGAATGGCCTTGTAGTTAAGGCACTGATAATCAGATTTAGGTTGTACTCCTGTCTCTACCACAATCTTCCTGTTAGTCTGGGAGCATGTGTAATTCTGTGGGCAAGTGAATGATAGAAAGGGAAGGGAGGTGTCATTTGATTAATAAAAATCTACAGAATCAAGAAATGGTGTCAACCCTCTGTGGCATGGTGGTAACTGAATCTTTGGGGAGTACCACCACGGAGGACCTAATAAAATACAACACTCAGTGGTGTCACAAGTTCCCTTCTGTGCACTTGGTTCAGATGAAGCCCTAGAACATGAAAACAGAGCAATGAAAGTCACTGGGGAGTATCACAGCATCCAAATACTCTTTCCCAATTTTTCCTGACAACCCCAGAACACCATCAAATTTCCAAAAGAACATTGAGCATGGCTGGGATGACATCCCCAGAAGTAACCAAGCACCATCTAAACTCATTAGGTACTGTTAAATGCCAAGAAGGGGCAATTTTAAAGCTACAGGATGAGCTTGCTCGCACTGGCAACCCATTCACATATAAGGGACCAAAGCTCATTAATATGATGAAAGCAGTCTTTACTGAAGATGTCAGTCGAATGGATACTTTGGGTCATGACTTGTATGAAGCCTTCACAACCCAAATAATTATCCTAGGCTCTGTCAATCTATGGGCTCAAATCAAGGACAGACTAAAACTGTGTGTGACATGTCATTCCATATTCTTTATGAAAATATGCTTCTGATATGAATATGACATAACTGAGATACACTTTATGAAAGATGGCTCATGTGAGATATCATTGGAAAGGTTATGATTTACTGAATGCGATTATCCAATTTGTATGCCTGTATCATTTTTGTATCTGAAGTTAGGAATATTGACTATGTATCTCTATTTCAGCTATGCTATTTTGGGTGACGCCCACTGCTAACACTTCAGGTACAACAATGGAAAAGCTAGACGGGGGGAGATGGCCCATCAGCAAGGACAATAGTCTGTGAAAAGCTTGGCCTTCCTGTGTACGCTTCATACTGTCCCTGACTCATGGACACTGTAATCCTAGAGAGTCAGGTGGTCATGTCACCTGACACTAAAACATTACCTGGGACTTCTTGTAATTTTCCACTGTAAGGGAAGGGGGGTCAAACTAGGAAATAAAGGACTCCTGCCTTAGGCAAATCCTATTTAAGGGCGGGGAGTGAGGTAATCCTGGTCATCAATTCTCCCCTGCTACCCCACCCAAGTTGACTGCTGGAAACAACTAAGACTGAATGGGGGAAAGACCCGGGCCCCAGCTGGAAGGGCATCTGGCCTGTGAAGAAAATTATTAGAACCACATTTAGGGTGAGAACTCACATGTAACCAGTTCCTTTAGTGTATTAAGCTTAGGTTGCATGCTCTGTTTTATTTTCTTAGTAATCTGCCTTGTTCTGTCTGCTACCTCCTTAACTACTTAAAATACACCTGTTATAGTTAATAAATTTATTTCTGTTTTATAATACAACCCAGTTTATGTAATTTAGATTGGGGGAGGGGGGAGCGAGAAATTGTGCATACCCTCTTCCACATTGAGCGAAGAGGCGAATATATCTGAGTCTGTACTCCAAGGGAGGTGGACACCTGAGTGCTGGAGCAAGTCCCTTAAGCTGAGTCTTCCCAGAGCTGATCTGCAGCTGGGTGTGGCCCTGCCTGTGTGTGTGTTAGAGGAGGTTTTAAGAGCCTGGCTCAGCAAGACAGGGTGAAGGGGGCCCATGCTGGCAGAACAGGTAGACTCAGTGGTATCTCAGCAAATCAGGTGACTTCCCAAGGGGTCCAACCCATCACACTGTGCTCAAATGGAAAGAAAGTCAGAGTGAAGGTGGCAGGGACTATCACAGAGAAAACCACAAACAGGTCACTGCTCGTTTCCTGGTCATGTCCAGATCTTGGCGTGATGTTGATCTATGTGAGATTTTGAGAAAGTATGAGTCCTCTGTGGTACCATGATTGATGTTCATATGTGATGGAACAATGCATATGTGCCAAGTGAAAAGCAAGCTAATGCACAACTTGTATGGTCTTCCTAAGACAGGACCAATTGACAATGTGATCGATACCTTTTGCCAGAAGGGGCCTTTCAACATAGCAATCATGGATGGTATGGCTGAGGCGCCAGCTCTTGACAAACAAGAAACTGTTAAACACCTGCCAAGATTTGGCTGAACACTTCATTATGAGGCTACAGAGAAAATAATGGATCTGTGACGAAGTCCACCTTGTGTTTGCAATGTATGCAGAGGAAACCATTAAAATATTATCAGAAAGAAGAGACTCCATGGTATTGCACCTGTCCAATACTAAATCATTGACTCCACAAATATCTCCAAAGTCTCAATGAAGAAGCGACTATCTCATAGGCACACAAAGGACAAGTTAAATGCATGCTTTGCAGGAAAAATGCTCCAGCATGTAAAGAATTGCTCAAAGAATTTCATAATCACATGGCACAATGAAGCTGCAGCCTCGCACTGTTCAGTGGAATTTCTTTGTAGTCATGAGGAGGCTGACCAATGATCTTGCATGCCATAAATGCCACAGGGAGACTATTAAACTCAACATTTTTGCGCTAGATGCAAATGTTCTAGTGCTTTCTGTGAGATGCTACCCAAGACTTCCACCGGATTCTGGTTTTGTGCCTGCTGGGGAACAGAATTACTGTACTTCCATCAGAGATGTGTTCCTATCACTCAGGCCATTAAAAGTCACTCCACTGCCAGGTTTCCACACCCTTTCAAAACGTGACACTACTGGAAGGTTGGCTAGAAAGACCAAGTTTTCTTACTGGAAGGCATTTGATTCAGCCTCCAAAGATTCTCTCCTCACTGGTAAGGAGCTTGGAATGGCTGAGACAATCACTGATGAGGTCATAAATGCACTGGAGGTGATCATATGCCAAGTTTACCATTTGAAGACCAACATTATGACACTTGCAGAACTACATTGGTGGATGTTTTCCTAGAAGTAGACAAATGGAGAAAGAATGGACACTGACAAGGGATGCATTTATACCTACTATCAAGAAGGTAAATTATCAAGCAATGGAGTGGCTCTAGGATGATCAAGCACATCCAAAACTACCCTCTCCTATTGGGCATGGTTGGGCCTTGGAAGATGGACTGATCACACTGGTTGTGTGTGAAATACCATGTGATCCTGAATCAATCCTTCGGTTAATCAAATGCTCATTTGCAAAGACTAGATGTTCACCACCCTGCAAATGTTTGGCCAGCAGCCTGCCTTGTTCGGAAGTGTGAGCGCTGCTTGGACGAGGATTAGCGTGACAACATGTCTAGCAGCGGTGCCCGAGATGGACACGACACTGATGATGACTTGATGAATAAATGTTTTCAGTCCTACATATCAAGGCTAACTTTCCTAGGATTACCAAAGATCAATGACCTTTTCTATGTAAGCAATGTATCCCTGTGTTAAAGTTGATTTTTAAACATTTTCTCAAATATGTATCTACGTAATTGTTCTGGGCTGTTCATGTTTGATACCATTGTATTTGTGGGAGAAAGGGCTTTCAAACGATTCCCAACTCTACCCATTTCTGATGACACTATATTATCAATTTTTCCACCAACTGGAGGAGCTGGCACTGGGGACGTAGTGAGTTCCTGCTGCTACACCAGGTGACAACTGAAATTATGATTGTAGATTTTTATGAAGCAAATTACATCTCTAGCTTGCCCACAGAATGAGATTTTATTACATTATGCTCCCAGATGTGAGACACCCTGGAGAAGTCATACAACCTCCCTTTACCTCATGCTCCTTAGCAGTAAAATGGAGACACTTGCAACGACCCTGTGAGGTAGGGTAAGATAAATCCTTTAGTGTCTGTGAGGTGCTCAGATACTACAGTCACGAGCTCCATAGTAAAGCCTATAATAATAAATAAATATATATAAGGAAGAGGCCCAAGTTCAATCATCCCCTCACCTATCCCATCAGAATCTTTTGCATAATTTAATGTAATTTTTCCCCTTGGTCTTTACTACTGATGGATCTAGGCAGATAAAAAGTGTTTTGTTACATTAAACAGAAATAAAATTTTTATTAAAGCTAATGTTAAAAAAATATATAATACGCAGGTTGAGAAGAGTGTGTCTGTACATCTGGGTATAGTGCTTAGATTATCCACAAATACAAAGTTTTTTGTAAAAGTCATAAGATACATATAGTGCATAATCAGCAATAACCCAAATTTAGGTGAATAAATTTAACATTACAGTTTAGATATTAGCATCCAAGTATTTGGGTACATCACTCACGAAAAGTTATACAGAGAGTTGGTTGTGGAAAGCAAATCTATCAATGAGTGAAGATTGTCCCTCAGCAATTGAGAATTTAGGGTAGGTTGCCCATTTAGAAAATCCATCAAGAAAGTATTTCAATTACTTTCCTGACTATGCTTCTCATCGACACTCCAGCTCATCCCTCTTGGTATTGCCGATGTCCAGTGATGTGTTCTATGTAGGTGTCCCTCGATCACCTGATGGCGTCCGACACCATGAGTTGCTGCATCAGCCGAGCATAGCTCTGACTGGTTCCGCATTCTCTCAACACTCGCTCGTTGCTGGGGTCCCATGCGCCCAGGGCTCCGACGATCAGCGCGTGTCTGAACCTGGTAACACTTAGCTCGGGCACTGCAGAAGGCCAGGGTCCTGTTCTTGAAGGGCAACATGACGTCCACCATCATGATCTTCTAGTCCTTTGGTGATGACGAAGTCCGGTTGCAGTTGGCTGTCGGTTCTGGGGATGGTGGAGTTCATGGTCACCTTCCCTACAGGTGGCAGGATGGCTCTGACTAGGCGATCTTGGATGGCATTGTGTCGCAGCTGCCAAGCTATGGAATGGGGCTTGCAGCTACACAAGGCGTGGGGTAGGGTCTCGCTGGCATAGCAGCACTTCCTGCATTGCTTGTCCCGATTCCCGTGGTGGACAGCTCCGTTCAGCAGAACACAGTTGAGCCAGGCCCTGTGGATGAACCTCCAGTCGGTAAATCGTGTGAAGCTGCCCCAGGTGAGGGAGTGGTTGCTGGCATTCCACTTGCACGTCCCCTCGAATGCCTTGCCCTAGTCCGGCTTCCGTTTCAGGTTTTCCATGTATTGGCAGCAAATGGCATCCTTCAGGGTCCTCTCCAGCATGGTTCTAACTTTCGGAGCGAGGATTGTGTGCTCTGCATTCTTCACCTGTGGCACCAGGACTCCCTACTACTGCAAGCTAAAATCAGTGAGATAAGAATGAAGTCAGTCTCTATAAGCCATAAAGCCAAACAAGTCCTCCTTACCCTCATAAGAAAACATCTCAGAAGCTAAAGGACATTCTACTAAAGTGAAGTGTTACTATACAAGATGCAATTCAAACTAACTATCTTATTTGGGTGATGATATGCCATTACCAATTTAAGGATTTAAGGATAGGTAGGTGTGACGGGTTCCCCGCAGGGTGCCACCTGGAACTGGGGTACCACTGAGCTGTCTGACCCACCAGCCTGGGCTTCCTTTCACACTGTACTGCTGTGACAAGCTGCAAACCCTCCAGCCTGCACTTTCACCAGCATTCACATAGGTAGAGATACACCCAGCTGCAGTTACACGCAGGCCCTCTAACCACCAGCTTCCCAGCCTAGGACCCCAGAGCAGTACCATCCTGCCATGGTCAAATCTGGTCAGTATATGGGTTTAATGCCCGGTCCGCCTCTCCCTCAATGTGAAGAGGACAATGCACACTTGTGGTGACCAAGCAGAGATTTTCCCCAAGCACTCCAGTCAAAACTCACTGGTTTAGATTAAAACAAAAACAAGTTGATTAACTACAAAAGATAGATTTTAAGTGATTGTAAGTGATAGCAAACAGATCAAAGCAGATTACCTAGCAAATAAACAAAATGTAAACTAAGTTTAATATATTATATAGATTAGATATGAATTAGCAGATTCTCACCCTGAGAAATGATACAAGCAGGCTGCAGATTCTTAAGGGGCAAGCTGCACTTGCTTTACAACTTGGAATCCCCAAGTCTTTCATAAACAGGCTAGAAACCCCCTTAGCCTGGGTCCAGCACTTCCCCCAGTTCAGTCTTTATTCCTCAGGTGTTTCCAGGAGTCTTCTTGTGTGGGGAGTGAAGAACACCAGATCATGTCATTCCCTGCCTTATATAGCTTTAGTATATGGCGGAAACCCTTTGTTTCAAAGCTTGGTTCCCCAACCAGTCTGTGGAAAAATACAGACATCCCAAGATGGAGTCCAGAATCATGTGGCCTGGTCACATGTCCTTGTAGAGTCATATCAGCCATTACTTACAGCATTCTCAGGAAGGCTCACCAGGTGGGAGATAAGCTTCTCCTAAGGCCTACTGTTTTCCCTAATGGCTCATTGCCCTGAATAGGTCCTTCCCAACCAGCTATCTAGACTGAAAGCATCTTGTCTAGTGGGTGTTACCCAGGTGTAACTATATTTGAAGTACAGATACATCGTATGTATAACTTCAGATACAAAAATGATGCATGCATACAAATAGGATAATCATATCCAGCAAATCATAACCTTTTCAATGACACCTTACATGACCCATCTTGCACACAGTGCATCATAATTATGCCATAATCATATCAATCATATCACTGTGAAGAATATGGGGTGCAGTGTCACACCTCCCCCCTTAGATTATTGCCAGAGGATTAGTCACTGACTAATGCAGAGGCAGTGGGCCCAATTTCTTCTTTCCTAGACAGGGCATCTTCTACCATGTCCTCCTTCCCCTTTATGTGCACAATCTCCATGTCAAACTCTTGCAGGATTAGGCTCCAGCATAGCAGTTTGGAATTTGTGCTCTTGGTTCTGTTTAGCCATATTAAGGTTGAGTGGCCTGTTAAAATCTTGAACTTTCTCTTAAAGTGGTAAGGCTTCAGTTGCTTAACAGCCCACACTACGGCATAGCACTCCTTTTCTATGACGGAGTAATTCTGTTCAGTGGGGGACAGCTTTTTACTTAAGAAGGCAATGGGGTGCTTCTTGTGGTCCTCCCCTGCTTGCAGCAGTACAGCATCCAAGCCAGTGTCAGATGCATCAATACATAGGTGACTAGTAACTGCTGTTAGTAAGGGGGCACAATTTAAAGGTTATGGTAGTGCAAATTAGACAATAAAATGTGGACTTAGAAGCAAATTAGCAAGGTCTTGCTCAGACGGTGCACAAAAATGTGTCATTGATTTGCTATCTAGCTGGCTTTGAACCCTGCTAAAGTGAATGAGAATGTTAAGCCCTTGAGCTGCTATATCCCCATCAAACCAATGAGACAGCTGATCCACCTTTACTTCTGTATTACTTATTTTAAAAGATCAGCCATGGGCTAAAATGTAAGAGACCGTTTTCCTGTAACAATAGCTATATAAATGGGAATACCAGGCCAAGATACTTATTTCAATGATCGATTACTCTCATCTATTTCAGAGATTTGGGCTTAATTCTTCACTGTGCCCAGATGGAAAGATCCCCTAAGGACCTTAAGCCTGCTGAGAACTGGGTATATCAGAGCCTAGCTCTGTCTCCTCCCCTTCCCTCACATGCACTGTTCCCTCCTTGCCTCCAAGAAGCCTTTGCTCTCCCTTATTCCACACAGTGGGTTCCAACACGGTAGATGGCAGATGCAGAAGGCAGCAGAACCATCACTGCCACTGGGGAGATTCCTTTGGCTGTTTCAAGTTCACTCTGTGCTGCATAAGCAGAGAGCTGTCCCTTTAGGTCTGTAATACGAGGGATGGATAATGGTGTGATCATCTTAGGCCAGGTTTACCTCCTCTGTCACCACTGACCGGCTACTTTCTGTTTGGTTTTGGGAGCAGAGCAGATCTACTGCATCTCTCCACCAAACACTAGGTTCTCCTTATCAGCCCAGCTATTGCGTTGCTCAGTCACTTCAATTATACATTTGACCTTCTTGCTTTATGGCTTAAGCCTTACATTTATTTCTCTTTTCATTTTAATTTTTGTTACACTAAAGTGCAGGGAACAAACAATAACTAACTGTATGTTTGCTGAGGATTTCTGGAACAATGTAAACCATAAGATATTTTTGCAGCGGTACAGAAAAAGAATTAAATCTACTAGGCCAATTTTACCCCTGGTGTAATTTCACTGGAGTCTGTAGAGTTACAACAGGTTAATTATACCCCTGGCTTTCAAAGTGCAACAATATGCCATACCTTTCAATACCTCACTGTATACAATACAGTATAGCATACCTTCCAATACCCCACTGTACACAATATGCCATACCTTCCAACCCACCACTGTATACAATACAGCATACCTTCTAATACCCCACTCTGTATACAGTATTTTCAGAGCTTGTAATTTATAAGCTTGTAATTTATAAGCCCCTATTAGGTATCCACATATTGTAATAGAAATAATATTGAAGTATGTATCCACGTAACACTCAGCCACTGCAGGGATGGGTGCAGTAAGGTGACACTCAGGATCGCTGCACACCTGTTGTGTACTTTGCACCTGGTGGGAGAGAGCAGCTAACAACACTTTGTCCTTATCCTTTCTTGGAAAACTCTTTGCAGTGAAAACATTGCCATCAATGCTACTTTCTGTATTTCCAATGTGAACTGGAAGTGGCTCTCTTGTTACATAGCAAGACCATCAAAATGCTCCTATGGGAATAGGGCAGATACGCTGTAGACCTACATAGTGTGAAAGGAGGTCATCAGCTAAACATACTGTACAGCTCTTCTAGCATTAGATACAAATCACGCTCCCAGCAAAAAAAGGAGAGGGGTTTGTGGCTCTCAGAGGAGCCAAGAGTCAGCAACTGCTTCTGTCTCAAGGCTATGAGAGAGGGTGAATAATGAAAATCAAAAGACACATTGCTGGAAAACACACCCACAGCCCTGCTTACTATACAACAGAGCAATGTCCATCTTTAAAACCTGTAACTGAGGGAAGAATGGAATGTGGGGATATGACATTGACCCACCCTGTCTAGACCAGGAAATAGGTTGTATTGAAAAATGTGATAGTTCAAGATGTTAGCAAACATGTTTTTAAACACTGCCTATTTTCCCAGTTTAGACCTGATCATTCAGAAGAGGGGCAAGGAAACAAGGAAGAGGCACTGGGCATGTTATAAAGTCCCATTTCAAACCACTTGAGCATCCAACTAGAGAGCTCAAGCAGTTACACCCCAGCTCAGAGAACTCAGTTGGCCCATGGCCTTGAGCTGCTCTGGTCAATCCCAATAGTAGGGACCTTAGCAAGATGAAGTTCACTTGTCTGCAGACACAATGGCATGAACAGAAAATCCCTGGGAATTGTGGTCCTAACCATAATTAATCCTAAGGGATTCATCATGTGAGGGAGGAAATCCAGGGTATTTTAATTCTGACCTGGGACTCTGGGAGGACAATGAAGTGAGTAAGCAAGCATTCACTCCTAGGCTACCACGACATACACAGGTTTCAGAGTAGCAGCCGTGTTAGTCTGTATCTGCAAGAAGAACAGGAGTACTTGTGGCACCTTAGAGACTAACAAATTTATTAGAGCATAAGCTTTCGTGGGCTACAACCCACTTCTTCGGATGCATATTGAGTGAAACATATCGAGGAGATATATATACACACATACAGAGAGCATGAACAGGTGGGAGTTGTCTTACCAACTCTGAGAGGCCAATTAAGTAAGAGAAAAAAAAACTTTTGAAGTGATAATCAAGGTAGCCAAGTACAGACAGTTTGATAAGAAGCAAGTGTGAGAATACTTACAAGGGGAGATAGATTCAATGTTTGTAATGGCTCAGCCATTCCCAATCCCTATTTAGCCCTGAGTTGATTGTGTCTAGTTTGCATATCAATTCCAGCTCAGCAGTCTCTCGTTGGAGTCTGTTTTTGAAGTTTTTCTGTTTTAAGATAGCCACCCGCAGGTCTGTCATAGAATGGCCAGACAGGTTAAAGTGTTCTCCCACTGGTTTTTGAGTATTATGATTCCTGATGTCAGATTTGTGTCCATTAATTCTTTTGCGTAGAGACTGTCCGGTTTGGCCAATGTACATGGCAGAGGGGCATTGCTGGCACATGATGGCATATATCACATTGGTAGATGTGCAGGTGAACGAGCCCCTGATGGTATGGCTGATGTGATTAGGCCCTATGATGGTGTCACTTGAATAGATATGTGGACAGAGTTGGCATCGAGCTTTGTTACAAGGATAGGTTCCTGGGTCAGTGTTTTTGTTCAGTGATGTGTGGTTGCTGGTGAGTATTTGCTTTAGGTTGGGCGGTTGTCTGTAAGCAAGGACAGGTCTGTCTCCCAAGATCTGTGAGAGTAAAGGATCATCTTTCAGGATAGGTTGTAGATCTCTAATGATGCGCTGGAGAGGTTTTAGTTGGGGGCTGAAGGTGACAGCTAGTGGTGTTCTGTTATTTTCTTTGTTGGCCCTGTCTTGTAGGAGGTGACTTCTGGGTACTCGTCTGGCTCTGTCAATCTGTTTTTTCACTTCAGCAGGTGGGTATTGTAGTTTTAAGAATGCTTGATAGAGATCTTGTAGGTGCTTGTCTCTATCTGAGGGATTGGAGCAAATGCGGTTATATCTTAGAGCTTGGCTGTAGACAATGGATCGTGTGGTGTGTCCTGGATGGAAGCTGGAGGCATGTAGGTAAGTGTAGCGGTCAGTAGGTTTCCGGTACAGGGTGGTATTTATGTGACCATCGCTTATTAGCACAGTAGTGTCCAGGAAATGGACCGCTTGTGTGGATTGATCTAGGCTGAGGTTGATGGTAGGATGGAAATTATTGAAATCATGGTGGAATTCCTCAAGGGCTTCTTTTCCATGGGTCCAGATGATGAAGATGTCATCAATGTAGCGCAAGTAGAGTAGGGGCGTTAGGGGACGAGAGCTAAGGAAGCGTTGTTCTAAGTCTGCCATAAAAATGTTGGCATACTGTGGGGCCATGCGGGTACCCATAGCAGTGCCGCTGACTTGAAGGTATATATTGTCCCCAAATGTGAAATAGTTGTGGGTGAGGACAAAGTCACAGAGTTCAGCCACCAGGTTAGCTGTGACATTATCGGGGATACTGTTCCTGATAGCTTGTAGTCCATCTTTGTGTGGAATATTGGTGTAGAGGGCTTCTACGTCCATAGTGGCCAGGATGGTGTTTTCTGGAAGATCACCGATGGATTGTAGTTTCCTCAGGAAGTCAGTAGTATCTCGAAGATAGCTGGGAGTGCTGGTAGCGTAGGGTCTGAGGAGAGAGTCCACATAACCAGACAAGCCTGATGTTAGGGTGCCAATGCCTGAGATGATGGGGCGTCCAGGATTTCCAGGTTTATGGATCTTGGGTAGCAAATAGAATGTCCCTGGTCGGGGTTCTAGGCATGTATCTGTACAGATTTGTTCCTGTGCTTTGTCAGGGAGTTTTTTTAGCAGATGGTGTAGTTTCTTTAGGTAATCCTCAGTGGGATCAGAGGATAATGGCTGGTAGAATGTGGTGTTAAAGAGCTGTCATACACGACATACACAGACTCTACCCCACCCTTTTCCTACCAGCCAGAAAGAAGCTCAGTGCTTCTCTTTGTTTCAATCTTTAAAAAAACCCAGACACCCATCCATCCAGGTCACATGGCTGTTTCCCTGCTGCGGCCACCTCCCCCCGCCCACCCAAGACTCCCATCCCTGGCCTATGCTGCCTCCCCATCCCATGATCCCCACGATCATCCCTAGTGTCCCCAGTGGCCCCGCTTCCTCCTTCCCTGAGCCCTCCCATCCACCATGGGTTTATTTCTCCCTCAAACACCCCCCATCACTAGCCCCTGGCCCTGCTGTCCCCCGCATCCCAGATGCCCTTCCATCCAGGTCACATGTCTGTTTCCTTGCTGCAGCCACCCCCAGACTCCCAGCCCTGGCCTATGCTGCCCTCCTGTTCCCCCCCCCGACGACCATCCCCAGTGTCCCTGGCAGCCCCTCCCCCTTCCTCCCTGCCTCCACTGGGCCCTCCCATTTTGCTCCGTCACTGCAAGAAAGAAGCTCACCAGGGCAGGGCAAGCAGCTGCAGAGCACAGGCAAGGTACTCTCCTCCTGACCTGAAGCATGTACCTGAGCAGCTGTAACTCCCCACCCCCTCTGGGATGTGCACCCCTCCTCCCCCCGGCATCTGGGAAGGGGCATGTGACCATTCCTGCCCCTCCCTAGCGTTGCCCCTGCACCAGTACATAATTCAAAGTTCTCAGTAAAGTTAGGACTGGCTAGCACAGGCTTTGCAAACAAGAGTGCCTTTACCTTATCAAAACCTTTCTGGCACACCTCTGACCAAATCACCTTATTAGGTTGGTGCTTTTTACACAAGTCTGTGATTGGGGCTACGTCGCTGAACCCCACCACAAACCTTCTGTAGTTGTTTGCCAGGCCTATGAAGGATCGGATCTATCTTTTAGTTTGGGGCACAGGCCAATTTACAATGGCTTCCACTTTAAGAGGGTCGGGGGATATTTGCCCCCCTCCAACCCAATGTCCTAGATAAGGGACTTTGGCTGCTCCTATTTTGCACTTAGAGCGTTTTATAGTAGGACCAGACTCTCTGAGCTTTGACAGCACAACCCCCAGGTGTTTTTTATGGTTGTCCCATGTGTTGCTGAACACCACTATGTCACCTGTGTATGCCCTTGCAAAATTCTGTAAACCATTTAACACTTTGTTGACCAGTCTCTGTAAGGTTGCATCAGGATTGACCAACCCAAAATTTGTAGAGCCCTATGTCAGTTATAAAAGTGGATTTTTGCTGTGCCGCCTCCTCCACAGGGATCTGCCAGTAACCTCTAGTTAAATCAAAAGTACTGAGGTGCTTGGCTTGGCTCAGTACATCCAGCATATCATCAATTCTTTTCATGGGGTAGACATCTGTTACAGTAACAGCACTAAGTTTTCTATAGTCCACACAAAATCTTACAGTGCCATCCTTTTTGGGGACCAAGACCACAGGGAATGCCCATGAGCTGTCAGATTCCTTAATTAGTCCCAGGTCTAACAGGCTTTGTACCTCTATACCAGGGGTCTCAAACTCAAATGACCATGAGGGCCACATGAGGACTAGTACACTGGCCCAAGAGCTGCATTACTGACACCTCCCCTCACCCGCTGCCCTTGGCCTCGCCCCCACTCCACCCCTTCCATGAGGCCCCGCCCCTGCCCCGCCTCTTCCCACCCCTTCCCTGCCCCCATTCCAACCCCTTCCCCAAAATCCCCACCCCAACTCTGCTCCCTCCCTGCCCCCAGGGGGTGCAGGAGGGGTGTGGCGGGGGCTCAGGGCAGGGGTCAGGGTGCAGGAGGGGTGCAGCATGGGGCTCAGGGCAGGGGGTTGGAGTGCAGCAGGGGGTTCAGCTGCAGGAGAGGTTCAGGGGGCAGGATCTGGCCCGGCACATACCGGGGGCAGGGCAGGCTCCCTGCCTCGCCCCCACAAGAGGCTGGAACGTGGGGAAGGGGGGGGGCGGAGGGGCTGTTTCTCTGTTGCTTGAGGCACCGCTGCCAGCAGCTCCCATTGGCCACGGTTCCCCGTTCCCGGCCAATTGGAGCTGCTGGGGGCGCTGCCTCAAGCAACAGCCCCCAGCCCCTCCGTCCCCCCCATTTCCCACATTCTAGCCTCTTCCCGGAGCTGCGCAGGGCAGGGAGGCAGGCAGGGAGGGAGCATGCCCTGCTCCCGGTGCACGTCCGGCCAGAGCCGCTCTGGTAAACATTGGGGAAGGGCGGGGAGGGGGGGGGGCTGCGAGGGGCTCGTGGGCCGCAGAAAATCACCACCGCGTGTTTGAGACCCCTGCTCTATACAAATTTGCTCTTGCACCTTGCCAGTGGCCCTGTAAGGAGGAGGTTGTATACCTTTGATGGAGATTTTATGGGTTAGTGAGTATGTTCTTCCTGGGTCTTTGTAAAATATCTCACTGTATCCTTGCAGTACAGCTAACACCTCCCCCCTTTCACTGGTGTTAGCTCTCTGCAGATGTCAATGCTTTCCAGAGTTGAACCACCTTGGCATTCAGCCATCAAATCAATGAGTGGGTGTGCCTGTTTTCCCTTCCACACAACAGATCATGTTTACTACGGTCTCCCTGCTGTGATAAGCTTTGAGAGGGTTCACGTGTACAAGCTGTAGGATAGCATCCTCATGGGGCTTCCTAACTTGATGTGTTTTCATTTGCCACTTCTACCACTTTGAAGGGCCCCTGCCAGCAGTATTACATTTTGAATTTTTTCACAGGGCTAAGTACGATCACAAAATCTCCTATGTCAAAAGTGTGTTTACAAGTATTTTTGTCATACCATGCCTTTTGTTTGGCCTGTCTTGGAGCTTGGTTTGGACAACTTCCATCATGTCCTTTAACTCCTTCCAGAACCACCCAACATATTCAGATACTGGTTATTCCCTCACCTCATTGCTCCCTTCCCATACATCTTTAATGATCAAGAGGTCCCCTTATTTTTCTCCCATATAAAAGATCAAATGGAGAAAACGCTGTGGACTCCTGGGGTTACCTCCCTGTAAGCATACAACAGCAATGACCATAACTTGTCCCAGTTTTGGCCCCTTTTCTTGGCATACATTACCAGCATGGATTTTAGGGCCCCATTCAACCTTTCCACCAACCATTGGCCTAGGGATGATAGGGGGCCGTCTTAAGTTGTTGCACGCCTCACACCTTCCATAGCTCATTGAATAACTGCACCATGAAATTCACCCCTCGATCAGACAAAATCTCCTTAGGGAAGCCCACTCTACTGAATACAGGGAGAAGGGCTCTTGCCACCATCTCAAAGCTTCTATATTAGACAGAGCGGCCAGCTCAGGATATCTAGTGAAAAAATCCATCAGCACTAAGAAATACTTGTTCCCCCTCTGAGTCGGGCACAGCATAGGCCCCACAATGTGCATTGCCACCCTCAGGAATGCCTCCTGTACGACAGGTAAGGGACACAGGGGAGTTTTCTGGGGTCCTATGCATCTTTTCCTCTCTTAACACACTACAAAAAACCTGCAATAATCTCTCACGTCAGGAGAAATACCTCTTTATCCTGTCATAAGTCCTCTGTACCCCCAAGTGACCAGCAAAAGGACCAACATGCGCTACCAGCATCAATTCTCCACGGTGCTGGCTGGGTAAAACCAACCACTTATAGGGCTGCTCGGGGCCTCTGCTTCTTCCCACAGAAGCCTGCTCTACAGCTTCTCATCTTCTTCAACAACAAAAAAAAACTTCTCCCCCACTCCTTTCCTCTAGGATAAATTTCCTTATGCTCTCTAGAATGGGATCTTGCCTTTTCCTTAGCTGCGAATTCCTGACACCTAACACTTGGGACAATGTCCTCAATTACTGACAACATCTCTCTTGCCCCCGGCATGTGTTGCTTTTAGTTAGGCAGAGGCCTGACTCTGCCTTTTCCCCACTTGGGAGCATACTGCCCCCCTGCACTGTAGTGTCAATGGAACCCTCATCCACCTCTTCAGTGGTTTCTAAGGTTCCATCATCCTTCTCTGGGCTCCCCTCTGAGAGAGACACCTCTGTGTTCTCTAGAACAGGATCTATTGCTGGTTTAGCTGCAACAGGCTTGCAGCTACCAGCTGGAACAGCCTTCTCACTGACAGACAATACCCTCTCCTCCCACTTTGAGGACCTACACAATACTCCTTCTTGATGCGGGTTACCACACCAACAGACTTGGCCTTTTGGTTGGACCACACTGATCTGGGTCCCAGTATCCCTTCGCTCCAGGCACTCTATGCCATTGACAGCCTTAATGTGTTACCGGTCCGGTTCATCAGGCCCTGTTTCCCTCAAGCTTGTGAGGTAAATTATGGGTGTTCCCACCTGGGTCCCCTCTGGGGCCTTGGACAACCAGGCTTACTTTCCTTCAATTTGGGGCATTTATTCCTCAGGTGCTCTGTGGAATTACTTCTGGGTTTTCCTGTTTTTATGGAGGTAGGGTTCTGAGGAGGCATGGGCAGGAGGAGAGAGGTGAGTGCCCTGCCTCCTGATCACCCTCCTTCTTCCAAGGGGTAAAGCAGTTATCTTGCTTTCCACCAGGTTTAAACCCCTCCTTCTGTAGTTTATTTGCAATAGATGCTTGAGCTTCCTCAAATTCATCACGTAGGGTAGCCAGTTCAACAGTTTTCATCTTTTTAACCCCTCAACACTGTTTCACAATCTCTGCATATGCTCAAGAAATGTTCCTGAGCAACAAGATCACACGTTCCTTCAAAGCTTGTAACACCTTTTCCATCAAATCTTTCATCTGGTTCACATATACCACATTACTCATCCCCACACTCCTCTTAAGGCTTTGAAATGTTACTCTATATGTTTCAGGTGTAATCTGAAACTATTAAAACTATTTCCTTTAATTTACCATAATCTGAAGCATCTCTAATTGGCATTCATATTATTGACTATATCCAGACTCTCCAGGACACCTTTGTAACCAAAGTGGGCATCTTTTGGTCCTCAGGAATCTCATGAAGTACACACCTCTCAAAGGTGATAAAATATTCAGCAATATCCCCTGTCTCACTGTATGCAGGACACAACTGTTCCTATTTGTCGATTTTTAGAGAGGTTGGACTCCCTAGTGTGGGGGGACTCTGGTTTGCTTCTCTATCAAGTGCAGCTGGTGATTTCTCTTTTTCCTTCTCCTCCATGGCTAGGTTCTGGCCTTGATTTCTTTGGCTTGCAGTTCCATGGCCTTTCAGTGTGCAGCTTCTTGCCTGGCATTCTCTGCTTCCATTTCTTTTATCTGTAATGATTTTAATTCTAAAAGTCTTGTGTTCTTTTTCTCTCTCCTGCCTGCAATATGCACAGCTCCAATTTCTTACTAGTTTCACTTTCACTCATTTTCCTGTTTTTCTGTCCCTAATGTCTTTTGCCCGAAATAAGCAAACAGAAAATAAACTGGTAAACTCTTTGACTGATCTCTAGCCACCACACTTAAATATGACTTAAAATCATCACTAGTGTATGAAGTGCAAATCTCACTCAGAACAACAAGCTGTGCATTTAATCCTGTACAACCATGCCACAGTGACTGGTTCCCCCCAGGGTGCCTCCTGGAACTGGAATACCACTGAGCTGTCTGACCCACCAGCCTGGGCTTCCTTTCACACTGTACTGCTGTGACAAGCTTCAAAGCCCTCCAGCCTGCACTTTCACCAGCATTCACACATGCAGCTGCAGTTACCCGCAGGCTCTCTAACCACCAGCTTCCCGGCCTAGGACCCCAGAGCAGTACCGTCCAGCCCTGGTCAAATCTGGCCAGTATATGGGTTTAATGCCCGGTCTGCCTCTCTCTCAATGTGAAGAGGACAATGCACACTTGTGGTAACCAAGCAGAGATTTTCCCCAAGCACTCCAGTCAAAGCTCACTGGTTTCGATTAAAACAAAAAAGTTTATTAACTACAAAAGATAGATTATAAGTGATAGCAAACAGATCAAAGCAGACTACCTAGCAATTGCAAACAAACAAAAAACGCAAACTAAGCTTAATATACTAAATAGATTGGATATGAATTAGCAGATTCTCACCCTGAGAAATGACACAAGCAGGTTGCAGATTCTTAAGGGGCAAGCTGCACTGGCTTTACAACTCCCCAGGTCTTTCATAAACAAGCTAGAAATCCCTTTAGCCTGGGTCCAGCACTTCCCTAAGTTCAGTCTTATTCCTCAGTTGTTTCCAGGAATCTTCTTGGGTGGGGAATGAAGAACCCCAGATGTCACTCTCTGCCTTATATAGCTTTAGCATATGGTGGAAACCCTTTGCTTCAAAGCTTGGTTCCCCGACCAGTTTGTGGAAAAATACAGATATCCCAAGATGGAGTCCAGAATCATGTGGCCTGAGGTCACGTGTCCTTGTAGAGTCATATCAGCCATTACTTACAGCATTCTCAGGAAGGCTCCCCAGGTGGGAGATAAGCTTCTCCTAAGGCCTATTGTTTTCCCTAATGGCTCATTGCCCTGAATAGGTCCTTCCCAACCAGCTATCTAGACTGAAAGCATCTTGTCTAGTGGGTGTTACCCAGGTGTAACTACATTTGAAGTACAGATACATAGTCAGTATTTATAACTTCAGATACAAAAATGATGCATGCATACAAATAAGAATTGTATTCAGCAAATCATAACTTTTTCAATGTCAGTTTACATGACTCATCGTGCACGCAATGCATCATAATTATGCCATCATATCATACTATCACTGTGAAGAATATGGGGTGCAGTATCACAGTAGGTTTCTGAGCTAGAGGGACAGATGTTGGTGATTTGTATTTACAGTGCACTTGGCAATATAGACAATTTCACAAAACATTCCTGGAGAAGGAAAATCATGCTCCAGATTTAAGAACGGTTTCATGGCATTGTAAAATTTGTCCACCAAAACTGCTGTAACATCTTCATAAGTTCCTGAAGGCACTGACCTAAAAAAAAAAAAAAAAAAAAAAGTACGGAATGTGCCACACAGGGTACAAAAACAAATTTCAGTTCCTTTTGAGCATCTATAAAGCTCCTACATATAGTTTAAAATGTAAATGTGCCCTGCTCATACCATCTATCTTAGGCTAAAATACTGGTAGAACTACACTGGTATACCTGGTTAGTACAGAGCAACAGTGCTGCCCGTTTCAGGATTGGAGTATAAACCAAATGGTACAGTAACCCAATGAAAAAGAAATACATGCCATAATAGTCACTAGGTAGGAGGGAGCAGAGACATGCCATATGTACGTGTTGCAAGGGCTCACATGTGCCCTTACCTGAGGGTACGAAGGACACACTGTGGAACTTTTTGAACGACAGTGTATTGCCACATCACTGTGTAGTTCAAGGGTGCAGAAATTCAAACTAGGACAAATATATATAAACATAACTTACATTTCTAAAGCACCTTTCATTGTGCAGGATCCCAAAAGGATCAGTCCCTGGAAAAATCATGGAGCAGGTCCTCAATCAGTTCTGAAGCACTCAGAGGAGAGGAGAGGAAAGTGATCAGGAACAGTCAGCATGGATTCACCAAGGGCAAGTCATGCCTGACTAACCTAATTGCCTTCTATGAGAAGACAACTGGGTCTGTGGATGAGGGGAAAGCAGTGGATGTGTTATTCCTTGACTTTAGCAAAGCTTTTGATATGGTCTCCCACAGTATTCTTGCCAGCAAGTTAAAGAAGTATGGGCTGGATGAATGGACTATAAAGTAGCTAGAAAGCTGGCTAGATCGTTGGGCTCAACGGGTAGTGATCAACGGCTCCATGTCTAGTTGGCAGCTGGTATCAAGTGGAGTGCCCCAAGGGTCGGTTCTGGGGCCGGTTTTGTTCAATATCTTCATTAATGAGCTGGAGGATGGCGCGGATTGCACCCTCAGCAAGTTTGCACATGACACTAAACTGGGAGGAGTGGTAGATACGCTGGAGGGTAGGGATAGGATACAGAGGGACCCAGACAAATTAGAGGATTTGGCCAAAAGAAATCGCATGAGGTTCAACAAGGACAAGTGGAGAGTCCTGCACTTAGGACGGAAGAATCCCATGCAATGCTACAGACTAGGAACCGAGCGGCTAGTGGACGAGAAGCTGGATATGAGTCAACAGTGTGCCCTTGTTGCCAAGAAGGCTAACGGCATTTTGGGCTGAATAAGTAGGAGCATTGCCAGAAGATCGAGGGACGTGATCATTCCCCTCTATTCGGCATTGGTGAGGCCTCATCTGGAGTACTGTGTCCAGTTTTGGGCCCCACACTACAAGGAGGTGGAAAAATTGGAAAGAGTCCAGCAGAGGGCAACACAAATTATTAGGGGGCTGGAGCACATGACTTATGAGGAGAGGCTGAGGGAACTGGGATTTAGTCTGCAGAAGAGAAGAATGAGGGGGGATCTGATAGCTGCTTTCAACTACTGAAAGGGGGTTCCAAAGAGGATGGATCTAGACTGTTCACAGTGATACCAGATGACACAACAAGGAGTAATGGTCTCAAGTTGCAGTGGGGAGGTTTAGGTTGGATATTAAGAAAAAACTTTTTCACTAGGAGGGTGGTGAAGCACTGGAATGGGTTACCTAGGGAGGTGGTGGAATCTCCTTCCTTAGAGATTTTAAGGTCAGGCTTGACAAAGCCCTGGCTGGGATGATTTAGTTGGGGATTGGTCCTGCTTTGAGCAGGGGGTTGGACTAGATGACCTCCTGAGGTCCCTTCCAACCCTGATATTCTATGATTCTATAATCCCTTTATAAGGAATCATTCACTCTCAACTGAAACGCAACTGCCTCTGGGGTGGAACATGGATCACATTCTGTGTCAGCAATACAATGTTCATTTTTAGGAGAAGAAAGTAAAGACTAACTTTTCTAAGTTGAAGCTGCTAAAGGTATACATGGTAACAGCCAGGACACTATGATTTTAAGAGCTTTTGTCTCTTCATGATCTTGGAGTAGCCATGGTCTGTTTTAGGTCTCATCAGAAAGACAGAACTTCCAGTTGTAGAGTTGTGTATTTAAAACATTTTCCTCCAAATGAGAAAGTTCTGTACTGTTTCTTCTCATACAACTGACCTAACTAAAGAACATACACAAATAATTAGCCACATTCACCTTGAGACACCAAGGTGCTCAATGTTAACTTACCGGACAATGCAGTTTATTTTTTAATTTTTTTATTTTATTTATTTTTACAATTAAGGATGTACAGCCTACATCCCACAAGAAAAAGCAGAAAAAGTCCTTATGGAAAAAAACCCAAATATACTGAACACATACCAAATGGTACAGAGAGATGGGACTGGCTTGGATTTCAAAATTTCAATAAAATAAAAAAAAGATGTAATGCAACAGCTGTTCAATTCCCCAGTCTAAATAGGCACTGTAAAAAACGACATTTCAGCTTTCTCTGGCACATATTCCAGCCTAAATGCTCTGACTGTAACCAACTCCTAGGTTCCCATACAATCATTGGGAAACAACCTTAGAATAAAAGTTTAGTACCCACCCGCCCTCTTAAAAAAGCCTTCAATGCTGCTGTTTGGACTGGACCAGAATTAGAGAATTTTATAAAGGTTTGAGAGCACCCAAGGCAAGTACTGCAATATAATTTGTCACTATTTAACTTGCTTTGGAAAGGAGAGTAAAACAGTGAGATCTGCACCTTGGTAAATAAAACTGTCATCCTGGATAAAGAGAAATCGTTCAGAGACGTTTTACAGCTTGGTCAAAGTCAAGGACACAGCTTTAGGCATCATCAATTGAAGGGGTTCAATTCAGACTTAGTTATAACCACTTTTATATACTGTACATCTACCCTAGCTGGATCAGTGTCTGGAACTGCTCACTGGTGTCCCTTTGAACAACTGTAAACTAAACCATAGTATGCAACTCCATAGGAAGCTAGAGGATCCGGTGACTGTACAGCAGTTATATCTCCCCTGCTTCGCGCTCCTCTGAGCTCCTCCGGTCTTCTGATCGGCCATTAGCACTTTCATATGAACGTTTCCTGTCTTTGTTATCTCGGGGTGACCTCTCTCTTGAGCTCCTGTCTTTGTCACGCGATGTTCTGTCATGATCTCTTGATCGTTCTTTGTCTCTGGAAGATCTTTCTTTTGAGGATCTGAAAAGTGCAATACATTTGAGAACCCAAATTAGTCATGAATCTGTTGCTGCCACAAAGAAAACGTTTTGTTAAAATTTTGTATTTATATCTTTCACAGACATACCCAGTTTGGTTCCATATAGACAAATACATGAGAAGCCATCAGGAGAGACAGACCCCCATATCCAATTTCAAAACAGACTAGCAGAGGCAGCATTTTTGAAGTACATTTATTATGGAGCTAAGCTTAAGGTTGGAACTCGCTTTTCATTAATCCTGATTTTGACCCCTTCCCCTGAAACTTTCATCAATAAAAGTTTCTGCCTGAATTTTCTCATGTGTGGTCTTTAGTCCAAGGAGAATTTTCTGGCATACTTTGAGGTTGATAACACAGAGCAATTTTAAAGTGAGTTTGAGATATGAAAGGTTTTTCCTTTTCTTCTTTTTACATACAGAAAGCAAACTACTGAAGTCTTCTAGTTTTTGGAATGCCATCCCTCAAGAACAGCTTCGTTTACAGACTCCAGAGTTGTTTTATTCATTGGTCCTCTCATGAAAATTAGCATTTTTGAGTAATTTTAGGAAAGCTGCATGCTTTATTTTATTTTTTAGATGCTTAACTATGATTATTTGAACTTCCAAGAACTCTGCCAGACAGCCACAGGAATTTTCTACTGCAGATTTGTGATATAGCTTTAGTCAAGTAAAAATCTCTCTCTCATATTCCCAGCCCTGTATAAGGGGTTAATACTTACTCCCCTTTGTAAAGCACTTCGACTCTATAGATTAAAAGGCTCTTTGTAAGTGATATTGGAAAGCTTCAGTGGTACTGTTATAAAAACCTAAATGATGGAAAGGGAAATTATTATAGTGGTCAAGAAATTCTGTGTACTTAAAACTAGTATAGGGAATTGCCCTGTCTCCACTAATAGAATGGTGTTGAGAGTTTGTATTAGTGTCTATTATCTTAACTCTTCAAAGGACAAGACTGTAAGAAAGAAGATCTACAATCTGTTATCAAGTTTTGATGCAGAATTCCTTTTTGAGCTTGGACAAGTCACAACCTCAGTTCCCCCGCCTGTAAAATGGAGATTACTCTACAGGAGTTTTTTGAAGCTTAAATATTTAAAACACATCTCAAGGCCCTCAGATGGAGGGTCATATAGAAGTACCTAGTATCAATCACACAGAGTAACAAACTACAGACCAAAGAATTAAGAACAGATAAGACTTGTTACAACCTGGCCCAGTTACCACCTTGTATGGTTAGTCTGTTGTGAGTGGATCCAATCACCACATCCCACTGCAGTTCCAAATCAACTGGGTCTGGATAGAATCTAGTCACTGTCTCTAGCTCTGGGACTACGGATACACATTCAGGTTCAGACCTGTTTGACACTCTACCTTGTGACTTAGGGTGCCACGTCCCAGAGACCTTACACCCCAAAATCAGTGTGAGCCCTACTGTGCACCCCACCCCCCAAGTTGCTCCCCAGAGCTCCACCAAGCCAGTGGGAACTTGGCTTCTAGTTCAACCCCTCTGGGGACAACCTTGCAGGAAAGCATGGAAATGAAGGTTACTTACCTGTAGCTGGACCAGATGAGCCTCTGGATATTCACACTATGGGAATCATGGCACCTGTGCTGTGAGCTTTCAGTACCTTCTGGAAAGCAGTGCCTGTTGAGGCCATTCACTCCTCTCTCCTCCACCCACCCTGGAGAGTTTTGAGGGTAGAAAGGGAAAGTGGTCCTAACTGCTCTCCAGTTCTTTCGACTACTTTGGGAATTCTTAACCTGAGCCATTCCAGAAGTAGGGAGAGAGGGAGGGAGGGAGTGAGAGAGAATATGCAGAGACTCATCTAGAAGAATTCTGGTTACAGGTAAATAACCTTCATTTCTTCTGAGTGGCATCTATACATTCCTGCTTGTGGGAGTTTAGTAAGCAGTTCAACCTTCAAGAAGGTAGGCTGAGGAGTTCTAGGTAAACAAGGTCAACAGAACACTTAAAACAAGCATTAGTTCTGCATAGAGTGAACAGAAGTGACTAAACTTCTTGCTTTCTCAAAAAACTAAAACAAAAACAAAAAACCCCTCTGGTTACTAACCTTTCTGTAACTGTTGTTCTTAGAGAGGTGTTGCACATGTCCATTGCAATTTAGGTATGTGCACACCCTGAGCACAGTTGCCGGAATTTTTTCCCCTAGTGGTATCCATCAAGTTGGTTCCAAGCACTCTCTGGTGTTGTGCACTCATACCATTGGTATAAAGGGCCCTGCCGATCCTGCTCCCCTTAAGTTTCTTCTTACCAACTGACTCTGATGAAAGGGGACTGACGGTGGGTTTTGGAATGGACTTGTGCAACACCTCTTGGAGAACAACAATTACAGAAAGGTTAATAACTTTTTTTTTTCTCCTTCAGGTGCTTGCACATGTCCATTCCAATTTAGGTGACTCACAAGCAGTTGTACAGGAGATGGGCTTGTAGTTCAAGGACAGGCTGACTGCAAGACTGCACACCCGAAGTTGGTGTTGTCTCTAGCTAGGCGGGTGATGACATTTGGTGAAGACCGGTGTGGCGGCTGACAGGCTGAACGGAAGAAGCGCAAACTGGTAATGAACTTGGTTCATGACAAATCTTAGGAACCTTCTGTGGCCTTGGAAGATTGATATGTGGAAGTATGCATCCATTAGATGGAGGACAGCATACCACTCCCAGTGAGTAAACGATGGAAACCAACGAGAGCACGTGAAATTTAAGTTCTTGAGATAGTGGTTGAGATGATGCAGATCTAGTATTGGCCTGAGACCCTTGGCTCCCAGAATTAGGAAGTAACAGGAATACAACCCCTTTCCTCTTAAGTGGAATGGAATCTCTTTCACAGCTCCCACCCAAAGGAGGGACTGAACTTTTTCTAAGAGTTGCTTGTGAGAAGGGTCCCTGAAGATGGATGGGAGGGTGGGGGTGGGGCAGACAAAAATTGGATAGTGTATCCCATTTCTACTGTGCTTAGAACCCAACGATCTGAGGTAAGGTGGGTCCAGGCACTGAGGAAGCAGGAGAGTCAGTTGGAAAACAAGGAGAAAATTGCCTAAGCAATGAGGAATTCCAGCAACCATCACAGGCAGAAAGAAGGAATGGAGGTGAAGTGGGGTCGGTAGGACCCTTCACATCGACGGTATGAGTAGAGCCCTGTAAATCCGCTGATATTCACTTTATATTTACATCTGCGGATGTGGATATCCGCAGATCATTTTTGCAGATTGCAGATGGATGCGAATACTAATTTTGTATCCACGCAGGGCTCTAGCTATGAGCGTGCAACACCACAGGGTGCTAGAGCTGACCCAACATATGCCACAAAGGGGAAAAATTCTGGCAACTGTAGTCAGGGCATGCACACACCTAAACTGGAATGGACATGTGTAAGCACTCGAAGTAGTCTTAATGACCCATTTGCTAAAAACCCCAAAATATAACAAAACCACATATATAGGTACAGTAACAGTCATGAAACATGATGTGATGATGACAGTGTGAAGGTATGCCATGGATGCTGCCTTTGTCCTGGATGAGGGCTGACAGTTCCAGGAGACTGAAGCCATGTCAGGTGAGAATTGTGAAACAATGCATTTTACATGGACAATCTTTGGACCATGAGGGCCTGACTCCTCTTATATCAGCTCCATCTCTCCAAGGGCTTGAAGATCTTATAGATAAGCTTTGGCCCCATATAAATAATGGCAACGTTTTCTGAATATACAAAGTATGATACCAAAAGCTAATTGACTTTGTTTGCAGCAAGAGACATTTAGATTATAGTTAGAAAGCTTTTCCTAATATCCAATGTTAGTAAAGCACTGGGACAGGTTATCTAGGAGCCTGTGAAATCCATATAAATTGAGGGTTTTAAGAACTGGTTAGACAAACATCTGTCAGGGATGTTGCAGTATATTTAATCCTTCCTCAGCATGGGGGGGTGGACGTCCTACATTTTTATAATTCTTCATTGAACGTAAATGAGGCTTAGGGACATATAGACATGCAAGTAGTCAGAGTAAGATGGAAAGCCCAGGCATCTCAATTAGGATAGACATGAGGGCAGGACCACCTGTTCTGTAAGAATGAAACTTAAAAGGCGATAGTACAGATAGTCATTAGGCTTGTATCTCAGAAACTATCAAGAATAGTATCTTCATAGAGATACAGTCCAGAGAACATCTGACCAATGTTTAAATGGAAACCTCTGAGCTTAATGAGAAAAAAAGTTCCCATCTAGCATGTCCTGTGTGATTGTAACACCCTAGGGTGAGACAAATGAACCTATTCTTCTGCAGCATTAGCAGTACATCCTAAGCATTACAATGGAGAATTTAGTCTACTTTAATGCAGCTCTTAACCGCAAAATAACTACCCCAAGCAGCTCTAGAGGTACACAGAGCAACCCTGTCACAGAGAAAGTTATTACTAAGCGAAGAAAGGCTGTTAATGTGTATCAGATGTTGGAATAGAGATGACAACCAGATGTCCTTTGGCAGGAGTTTCTTCTTAAAACGAACAAACAAAAAACAAACAACTATCCCAAATGCAATAGTCTAAAACAACAGTCAAGGAAGCCTTATCAAGTTCACCAATTTAGGAACTGTTCAGATGGGGAACTGAAAGAGCTTCATAGAGTAAAGGTAAAGAATCAGTCAATACATCTTCTTTCCCTGGTAGATGAGACATAGGACCAATCCAATGAAGGTATTGGACTTTGGAACAGGAAATTTCCCTGTAAGAACTGGTTAGAGCAAATTCCTCTTCAGTGGTGTGACAGATACATTAATGTAATGCTGTCCATCGTAATTTAGACAGATTTGCATTTGATGGCGGGGAGAAGAGCCTGGCTGGTCAGGGTAATCTTTCACTCAGCTGCTGTATCTTTACATGGAGCTACATCTTCCACCAAGATCACAAACCTGGGAGTGGATGGAGATGAAGGTGAAGATTCCTTTCCACCCTCTAGGATTATTACTGCACACAGCCGGAAGATAAAGAATTCCATGGAGAGCATGCTCTTCCCCCCATCTTATGAAATCTTGCATCTGGAAGATACTGAGGCATTGTAGCTGAGGAGTTCCTAGAAAAGGTTGTAGAACCCTGAAGATTCTGCTGAAGTCTCAGACATAACCTGGTATTAAAGCTATCAAGTAACTGCATAGATAAGGAACCTGCCAACTGCAGACAAGCTTACAGGTCTGGAATATATCAAGGCTTTAGTGACCACAAATCTTCTAAATGAGTATGAAAGTTGTGCAAACTACTAGGGAAGAACCATCTAGACACATGGAGGATCAAGTCTATATAGAGACAAACACCCAAACATTCAAGAGTCATGACAGCCAGGCAATGCTTGTTGCCGTAGAAATGGCAATCGGAAAGGTACAGCTTTACTGATAGAGATCTTCTTTGACTCCAGTAAGAAATATGTATAAAGAAATAAAAATGCAACAATTGCATAGAAAGGGGGGTAAGTCGAACATTTCTGGAAATTAAAAAGAGCTCTTTCTCTGGAACTCAGAAGTATGATGTCCCTCAGGATATTAGTACAACCAGCAAGCAGTCTGCTCCATGCCATGTAGTCCTGTTACCACACTGTATGATAGGTGGCAAACCTCATTCACACTGTGCCCAGGAAATAAACCTTAAATGCTGCAAAAGTGTAGGCAATGAATGTTTCAACCCTTACGTTCAAATTGTCCTTCCAAATTGGAAAGAACAGAAGCTAGGTTTACTGAGACCTGAAATGCGGGTCAACTGCTCCATTGGACCAGAGTACTCTATTAGAGCCAAGGAAGGCTTAGTAAAGCTAAGTATTGGTGCCTATCCGTGTTTCTACTACTCATGGGGGGGAGGAGTAATGTCACTGGTAGCCAATCCCAGACACTGTACTCCTTCCTCATTTAGAACCAGAAGCTAGGTATACAGAGCCCAATATTATTCTAATAAAATTTTCTCTTGCGAGAGGTCATGTTGATTGATCCATGTGTCTATTTAGGTCTGCTCTAGAACAGTGGTACACGTACCCCTGGGGATACGCATAGGTCTTCCAAAGGGTACATCAACTCATCTAGATATCTGCCTAGTTTTACAACAGGCTACGTAAAAAGCACTAGCAAAATCAGTACAAACTAAAATTTCATATAATGACTTGTTTATATCGCTCTATACACTAAAATGTAAGTACAATATTTCTATTCCATGGTAAAAATGAGAAAGTAAGCAATTTTTCAGTAACAGCATGTTGTGACACATTTGTATTTTTATGTCAGATTTTGTAAGCAAGTACTTTTCAAATGAGGTGAAAATTGGGGGTAAACAAAACAAATCAGATTCCTGAAAGGGTACAGTAGTCTGGAAAGGTTAAGAGCCACTGATCTAGGAGATATCAGAGTGGGCCTCAAAGCCCATCATACACATCTCTAAATCTAAATAGGTCCTACAGCACTGTATCTTCTCTGCAGAACCTTGGCAACATGCTTTTTAGTTCCCTGTGTGGGAAGGACTTCAGTATATTTTTTGCCTTTGCATTTAGGGCTACAAAGAGGGTTGGAAGCCAAAAGGCAAACCTTTCTGGATCAGATTTCTCTGACACTGTAACCTCTCTCTCCTACAAAGGCTGCACAGCAGAGAAATCTTTGGATCCTTGAAATATCTCAGAATCAATAGAACTTTAGTGGGTATAGACCCTCGCATCTGAAGGGAGTCTCTCATCCAGATCTCAGCATCTGTATCTTGCAAACCTGGCTCTGGACCGCTGAATTTGATGGAGCATCAGAAAGAGAAACACCCTCTCCTTGGGAAACAGCCATGCAGGGCACTGAGTGTGTGCATCTGAAAATGGCCAAACAGGAAGCACAATGTTTAAAACACTATCCCTGTAACAGAGATCCACCATCCTGGATCTGATCAGAATCTTGTTCTTCCCCACCTTTCCAGTGTTGTGAGGGCTTCCACGCTGAATTTGTTTCCTCAAGCCACTATATTGGGTACAGAATCAATAAGGCAAGTAGTTCTGCAAAGATCATGGTGTTGGAATTTCAGTACCACGGTCTTAGTGGTGCAGAGCCACTAAACAAATGACACTCAATAGTCAAAGATGTCCGATTCTCATGCTGGCTACATCCCAGGCAATTTGATCTCTTCTTGGCAACCATGCTTGGCAGTTACTCATTTCTGGCTGTTGAATCTGGATCCATGTTATCACTCAGGATCCATGTTGGTTCTGGCTCTGGATACATACTTGCCAGGCACTCATCTATGCTTAGCTGTAAAATTTTGATTTTTTCCCCCTTTTGTAGCCTGGACCCATGCTTTGCTGCAGCCCCAGATCTCGGATTTTGCAGCTCCAGATCCTGGCTCTGCTGAACATGATCCTTTGGAAACCAGATCCAGTGGCCAGAGAGCCCCTTTAGGCACATTAGGTCTCCTAGGTCAACCTGGACAGACCCTGGAACCAGATGCCCAAGCTGATGCTAGGACTTACAAATGGCCAGACTTAGTTGACTGAGCCTGAGGAGCCTCCCCGTCAGCTGGGTGGTGTGAAATGGCCCAACCCACTCCTCTGTCAGTCCAGACAAAGCCAGTGTCAGACAAGCATCTGCTCTCCTCTTTTAAAAGAAAAATCTCACAAACTAACTATAAACACTTAAAGCACTTGAGACAGAGATCTTTGAAAACGACAAAGTCTTAAGATTCAACTTCCCTATGTCTGATCTCTCCCCTTTTGTGAGTTTAAGGTTTGCCAGCATTTCAGGCTGGGCAGCGTCCATCCTGCCCACCCCACCCCTGCAAGTTCTCCTTTGCATGGTGATGGTTGGGCCCTAGCACAGAACAGTACCCCACTCTTCAGTTGCTGTCGCTCTGCCAAATGCTCCTCTGGGAAACTCCAGCCCCTTCCACAAGTCATGCCTGTCCCCCTTGTTTAGAAAAAACCATTCATCCATGAGGATGTGCCAGTAGTTGAGTCATTCAAAAAATCAACAGTTCGCCGCTCTGTCAATCAGCCATTCCATGACTTCCAATCCATCCGTGTTGATGAGTTGTATCTTCTTAGCCTTCTTCTTCCTGTCTTTCTTCTACTTTCTTCTACTGAGGTGTTTGATTAGCTCCTTGCTTCACACTTCCCCACCTTCTCCTCTTTTGCCCCTCCTATCACAAGGCCCGTCCTGCCAATCCACAGCCCTGGCTCACCCCTGACATCCAGTTCCTCAGCTCCTGCTCACACACTGCAGAACATCTCTGGAGGAAATTCAGTGACCAGGCTGACTTCCTCTGCTACAAATTCATTCTCCCCTCCTTCTGTTCTGCCAGTTTCCCTACTAAGCAACTCCACTTCCCACATTAATTGAATCCTACACCCAAAACCCCACCCATCTTTTTGCCAACTTTGACTGACTCCTCAAAACTTCCCCTCCTCCTGCCTCCACCTCTCTCCCCACACAGGATCTCAGACTTCTCTCAAGAGAAAACTGACAAGATACAACATATGAACTTCCCCCTCCCTTTACCTTGGCTTCCCTTTCCTGTCCTACACTTCTCACCTCCTTCCCCTTTGTCACAGAAGTTTCTAGTCTGCTCTCCTCCTGTAACCTCTCCACTTGTCACTGTGATCCCATCCCACACCCTTATCTCACTCATACCCACTCTTATGCCTTTCCTTACTTTTCCCCCTCAACCTCTGGCTCTCCTCTTACTCTGTCTCATCACAATACAAGCATGCTTTAGTCTCTGCCATCTTAAAAACACCACCCTTAATTCCACTTGCCTCTTCAACTATCACCCCATCTCCCTTTCATCTCTAAGCTATTTGGGGACACAGTCTACAATTTCTGTCTGGAGTTCCTCTTGTCCAATTCAGTCCAATACCTTCTCCGATCTGGTTTCTATCCCCTTGCACTCCACTGAAACCACTCTAGCCATTCCTCCTAAAGCTCAGAACCAGTACTCCATCCTCCTGCTTGACCTGTCAGCCTTCTGTGACAACACACCACATTTCACTTCTTGAAATCATGCCCTCCCTTGGCTTCCATAACTCACTCTCTTCATACCCCTCTTCTATACCTTTAACTACTACTTCAACACGTACATCAGATATTCCTCACCTCCCCCGACCCCCAACTTTATGAAGATTCCACAGGGCTCTGACCTTTGTGCCCTCTCTTCTCCCTCTACACCTTATCTTTGTGGGGGAGGGATAGCTCAGTGGTTTGAACACTGGCCTGCTAAACCCAAGGTTGTGAGTTCAATCCTTGAGGGGGCCACTTAGGGATCTGGGGCAAAAATCAGTACTAGGTCCTGCTAGTGAAGGCAGGGGGCTGGACTCTATGACCTTTCAAGGTCTCTTCCAGATAAGATATCTCCATTAATTAATTACTTAATTAAAATTTAATTTTTGTAATCTCATTTGCAAACATAAATTCAACTACTATCATGATGCTGATGATTCACAGATCTCTCTCTCTATTCCAGACCTATCTCCTTCTATACAAATTACTATCTAATCTTGTCTCTCTGACATCTCCTTGAGTGTGTCTAGCTGTCAGCTCAAATACAACATAGCTAAAACAAAACTCCTATTTTTCTTCTCACCAAGACTTCCTCACTGCCTCCTTTCTTGATCTCTGTGGACACCACCACAATCCTGCCCGTCACTCAGGCCTATAATCTGGGTATCATTTTTGATTCAGACCTCTCCTTAGGTCCTCAAATCTAGGCTAAGTCTTGCAGATTCTTTGTGTGTAACATCTAAAATATTGCCTTTCTTATCCATCCACACAGCTCAAACTCCCATCCAAGCTCTCATCTTGTGTCCCAATTACTGCAACATCATTTTCTCTACTCTTGACAATACAGTTTTGCCTTGATTATCTATTCAGAATACTGCTGCAAAGATCATTTTCCTAGTCTGTTGCTTTGACCACATTCTTTGCAACCCTCCACTGGCTCCCCTTTCTCTACCACAACATACAGAAGTTGCTTTTAAGGATGGTCTATTCCCACCATACCTAACATCTCTCATTAGAGAATGAGATGCTGATCCTCACCTACAAGTGGCCCAAGATGCCAGCCTCCATCGCCCACTTGTTAAATTTTCTAATAGGCATCTTTGTGCTTTCACCCACATGTTTGGAAGAAGCTCCCCATACTCTTCCTCAAAATCATCTCATTATCCTCCTTCAAAACCCTCCTCTTAGCACTGCTTTGCCACGATGCCTACAAAAAAAATTAACAGTGGTTTGGCTGCTCATGTGCTGAGACCACTGCTTATCAAGCTGACAGATACTGTCTCACTGCTTCCTTGTGCTCTTGTCTTTCTGTATCCATCTGTTGTCTCCTGTCGTATACCAGACTGTAAGCTCTTGAGGCAGTAGCTGGGGGTTTTTTGTTCTGTGTTTGGACAATGCCTAGCACAATGGGGTCCTAGTCCACAACCAGGGCTCCGAGATGCTACAGTAATACAAACAATCACAACAGATGGTTCTCAGCAATAGTCCTTCAATGAGCTATCAAATACCTTTCCCAGGCAGGAAAGCTGTCTGGAATGCAGTACAATAGGTTGTCTTCAGGAACATTCAGGCTTATTTTCACTCACAGTACAGCACAGGGTTCACAATTTGACAAATATGTTGCACTTTGTCACAGCAGTTTCCCCCGCATCAAAACAAACAAAAAGGTAACCCTGTTTCTGTATCAGCGCTCATGCTAAAACAATGACTGAAATCTGGAAATGCCCCACAAGGTGTTTAAAATTACTAAGGGTATGTCTACACTACCTGCCAGATCAGCAGGCAGCGATCAATCCAGTGGGCGTCGATTTATCGCGTCTAGTCTAGACGCGATAAATCGACCCCCAAGTGCTCTCCCATCAACTCCTGTACTCCACCGCCGTGAGAGGCGCAGGCGGAGTTGACGGGGGAGCGGCAACAGTTGACTCACTGCGGTGAAGACACCATGGTAAGTCAATCTAAGTACGTCGACTTCAGCTACGTTATTCATGTAGCTGAAGTTGCGTAACTTAGATCGATCCCCCCCCAGTGTAGACCAGGCCTGAGTGTTCTTGGTAAACAATTACATTTCTACCCTGTTTCTGGAAACAGTTACAACTGTTTTCAGATCAGTGTATCAGGGACGGGAAACTATTTCAGAAGGCCAACATTTACCTTTTTTTGCGTTCTCTGCTCCTGTCCCTGGAACTATGCCTGCTTCTCTGATGGCTGCGGCTCCTGCTGCGGCTGCTGGAGCGAGACCTGTGATGGTGGCGTTTCTCACGGGATTTGGAGCGAGTTCTTCTCTTTCGTTCCCGGGAGGCAGAGCGAGACCGATGTCTGCGGCGATCTCGAGACCTAGATCTGGAAACAGAAAGGATTTATGGTGAATGAGGCAGTCAGCTGCTCTACCAATATACCAATATTTAGTGCTTTGTACATGGTAGCGGGTCTGTACGGAGATCAGTTTCCAATTATCACAGCTATTATATATTTCTCAGAGACTGGCCTGAAGGAGGAAAGTGATGGGGGAATCCTCCAAATTCCCGTGACTAGTCCAACAAAATTTAGAGCTGATGAAGGTAAGACTCTGCATGTTTGGTGCTTTGCCACTACCCTTCAAAGAAATCAAAGTGCTTATTTAACAGAGTCTATTTAACAAACAAAGTTACAGAATGTTGATGTTATGAAAGATGCAGTGACAATGAGCCTCTGGCAGGTGCTTTATGTTGCAGTTGTCTATGAAGCCTTCTATTTAAGACCTGATATGCACCAGATACCACTGAAGTATTAAAACAAGAGCTATATTCTTGTTTAAGGCCATTAACATAAGACTATATTTGCAGGCTCTCAAACCTCTGAAGATTTATTATTACAAATTATTTCCTACTGAAAGGCTAGCAAACGAGTGGCTTCCAACTGAAGCTTAAGAGGCAAAGTGCATTGCCTAAGTACTGACACCTCTGGATGGGTCACCTGTGGAGCCTGAACCTGGGACCTCAGGGTCTAAAAGCACAAGTGTCTATTGCTTAAGCTAAAGGACCTGGGCCATTAGCTTGCAAGCAGTCACAGACTCAAGCCTTTCGACATATTCTAACTACTACCAGAGGACAAAAAAACATTGTGTTGGCCATGGGCGAACACATGTGCATACGCAGTCCAATACCACAGTGATAAATCTGTTGAGAATGGCCATCCTCTATGATGCTTTGGTGCTAAACAAGGACGCTGCAGTCTAGTAATGCTTGACAATGAAATTTATAAAGGTTCTAGCTTTTAAAAGCTTGGCTTCACTACTAGTGCCCCTTTCCTGCAGATTACATACCTTCTGGGATTCTTGCTATGGGATCTGGACCTGAAACAAATGGAAAATGGTGAATAGTTTTTGTTATACAAACAAATATTCACAATTAGAAAATGCAGATTACAATGAGAACAAGCTAAAGTAATTGATTACTTACCACGGGGTCGGCAACCTTCGGCACGCGGCCCATCAGGGTGATCCGCTGGCGGGCCACAAGACATTTTGTTTACGTTGACCGTCCACAGGCACGACCCCCCCGCAGCTCCCAGTGACCCTGGTTCACCATTCCCGGCCAATGGGAGCTGCAGGAAGTGGCGGTGAGCACGTCCCTGCAGCCTGCCGCAGCTCCCATTGGCCAGGAATGGCAAACAGTGGCCACTGGGAGCTGCGGGGGCCCGTGCCTATGGACGGTCAACGTAAACAAAATGTCTCGCGGCCCGCAAGCGGATTACCCTGATGGGCGTGCCGAAGGTTGCCAACCCGACTTACCATTACATTTCTTATTCTGTGAAACAGTTAAGATAAAGGCCCTATTAAAATGTGAGTTACAGTCTCTTTAGAGCAAGATTTCCCAATGCTACATTGATCTGACTGTTTAAATGCTTCTTCTCTCTTTTCTTCCTGGATATAGCATACCACAAAAATTCCCTATTTTATTTAAACTCTCTTGTTTTTTATGAAGACCTTAGAGAGTTAAGGAAAATACTGACCCTCTGTTCTTCTGATGCACAGAACACCTGATTTTATGGGGGATTTCACAGCTGACATGTGAGCTCATCAACATTGCTGTAGAAAGTCACTGTGGACTTCTTAAGTCCACAACAAAATGCATGCAAACAGCAGTTTAAACAAGTCTGCGTGTGAATTCCTAGAAACAGTGATTGTGTATTTCACTGAGAAGATTCAGGACCACTCCTAAAGGGCCAATCATATACTCAACCTCTTTTTTAGGTCTAATTTGAGTATTTCAGGTACTTCCCAATCTATCTATGCAGGTTATTTTCCCTAAAAGACACCAAACGTATAATTTACTTGTTAATTCTCAGAGAAAATTACATGTCTGAAATCACACCGAAAAGTCAATATTTGCTCACGTTTATATTCACCCAGTTGTATCCATTACTTATATAGAAAAAGTACAGTAACTCCCCACTTAACGTCCTCTCGCTTAACGTTGTTTCGATCTTACGTCCCTGCTCCATTACAGAACATACTTGTTTAAAGTTGTGCAATGCTGCGCTAGAACGTCGTTTGGCTGCCTGCTTTGTCCACAGCTGGCAGCCCCCTTATCAGCTCCCCCCCCCCCATTCCCCTCGCCTCCTGCCCGCAGCAATCAGCTGGTTTGAGGCATTCAGGAGGCAGGGGGGAGAAGCGAGGACTCGGTGCGCAGGCTCCCCCTCCCTCCCCTGCCTCCTGAACACGGCAAACCAGCTGATTGCCGCCAGCAGGAGGCAGGGGAAGGAGGGGGGAGGAGCGGGATGCAAAACGTGTGGGGTAAAGGGGGAGGAAGGGTGGGAGAGAAGAGGCGGGTTAAGGGTGGGGACTTGGGGAAGGGGTGGAGTGGGCGGGCCGAGGGTTGAGCCCCCCCACCCCTGATGCTTGCACATTAGGGGAAGGTGCTTCTCCTAGCCAAGGAACCTTCAGGCTCCTTGCCTGCAGTGCCAGTGGGCTGTGTCTGTGTGGGGTAAGGCGGGGACACCGCCCATTGCTTCATACTCAGCAATGATGACTGTAGTATTAAATTGTTTCTTTAAAATTGTTTAAAACGTATATAGTATAATGCCTTTTGTCTGGCAAAAAAAAAATAATAATAATTCCCTGGAACCTAATCCCCCTATTTACATTAATTCTTATGGGGAAATTGGATTTGCTTAACATCGTTTCGCTTAAAGTCGCATTTTTCAGGAACATAACTACAACGTTAAGTGAGGAGTTACTGTCTTCCACCAGAAACAAGGAGTTATAGGCTTGAGAAAAGCAGTCAAATAGCAAATAATTTTCAATTCATACAGAATTTTCAGCAAATGCAGCCTGTTTTGCCACCAAGCATACATACACAAACAAATACGCAAGAAAATTCAGTCTTACATAGATTCTACAATGGCTATTAAATGTATGCTGCCAAAAATAGAGCAGATCTCTACCTCCTTAGCTTCTCCCTTTCTTCTTTCTCCCTCTCCTCTCTGCGTTTCAGGCGTTCCTGATTTCGTTTTTCCTGTTTATCAGCCACAACCCTCTAAAAAACAAAGGGACATTTTCAATACATCACTTCAGCTGAAAGGTGATATAAAGTCATCTAAACAGTTAATAGTTGGTTCTTTCCCACTTTCTGTGCACGTATATTATCCCCTCTTCTCATTCTCTTAGCATCATATTTGACTTATTTACTTTGTTTTGGAAGTGGCGATTATTACAAGAGAGCTACACAGAAGTGACGGTATTAACATCGAGACCTGAAGGAAGTAGAACTATACTAAGTCAAAGTTTCGCATGGAAGGGAGTTCAAAAGCAGTGGGTCAGAATTTCAATGTGAGAGTTTCCATACTAATTCTGTCATACTCTGGCCAGTGGGTGGTAAATCAGAATGAGCAGAGCTAGAAATTTTATGAGTTTCCTTCGTTTACACTGGAAGATAAGTAAGGTCTTAGCCTGCATCAGAAAGACCCTGAATGGGCTGGTGCCTGGTTCTGAGGCTACTTGTCTCCACACTGTGAACATGACAGTTACAATCACAGAAAGGATACTTCAGCTGATAGTATGTGGAGGTTGAATTCACTACAGTTAGGGGCAGGGCACTCTCAGCAGAGGGCCCTTAGGTGTGGAACTCACTGCAATTGGACATTATGAAAAGCCCCAAGTCTTTCCACCTTCTGGGCATAATGCAAGAGATTAATCTCTTTATAAAGGTCGTCTTCTGAGTTGTGGAATTGTCCCAGACCATATTGATTAGATTTCTGAGGAGAGTTTTAGGAAGGAGGAAAGTTATTTTTTGTAAGTGATGTACTTCAAAGATTACATACAGAGTACTTTAGGACTTTGGAATAATTATCCATGGACAATTTTTTCAGTTAGTATTCAATTTCTTATAATTTTGATGTCAAGTAATTCCTTGTACAACAATGACAATTTACTTGTAATTATTTTTAATAACTATTCTTGTTCCAGGGAACTATTTGCATTAATGCCTTCCTCTCATAAATATCACACATAACCACACAAAATAACACTCTGAGTCCACTAGCACTTTTACTCACGATCCTAACAGAACCATTTTCTGCATTTGGGCTCCAACTGAGGAAAACTTGTGCTTAACTCCTATTGAAGTCAAGGGGCCTTAAGCACATGCTCACATAGCTCATTGAATTGCAAAACTATAATTCATAGATTTTTTAAGGCCAGAAAGGACCATTATAATATAGTCCTTCCACCCACATAACACAGGACACAGAATTTCACTCAGTATTTCTTGCATTAAACCCACAATTTCTAGTTAGGCTAGAGACTCTCATTTAGAAAAGACATAATAGCAGAGCAGGGAGAGCAGAGAAAGTTGGGGAGTTTAGAGGTGGTGTCGGGGCTTGTAAGCTCTGAATTCTCCCAGTCTGTGCGTGTGCTGGAATTTCAGGGAGCCCCGCCCCTCTCCCTTCCTGTTGTGTGATCTGGGGGACTCTGCCCCTCTTCCTGACCTTCCATCTGAAATGGGATCTGGGGTAGGGAGACTGAAAGCAACACAAATTTAAACATCTGGAATCCAGAAAATGAATAGTTAAGATACACATTACCCCTGTGTGGGTGAGGGGACTGGCCTGCTTTGGAAGAAAGGTAGACTGGATAGCCCTGGGGCCTGGGTGGGGAAGCCTGGCTGAACCACAGGCAGGAGTTCCAGATGGCAGGGGGAAGCCAGCTCAGTGTCCACCTTGGGCTACTTGGCCAAGGTAGCATGCGACCCTCCAGTAAGCTGCTGTCTGGAATAGGTGTACATAGCAGCACAGGACAGGAGACAGCAAGAAGCAATTTGTTACATGTTAAAAGCTTCTACAGTGCCAACTAATGGCTTAATGGAATGGGAAGAGGAAGGGGAGCCGGAAATGGTCATGGTGGAGGTGCTACATGTTGTGGGGAACGGTGGGGCAGGAGGGAGAAGGAGATAGACACACCAGTCTTCTCTTGCATACTCAAAGTTACTTTAATAACCATGTAATAAGACTGTCAAGGTTTTGGGATATAGACTGTAGAAGAGATTTCTCTCATTGGCCCAGTTAGCAACTACACATTGCAAACATTTCAAAGCACGGAATAAGGGGCGCGGCGCGCTCCCCCCACCCTCAGTTCCTTCTTGCCAGACAACTCCGACAGAGGGGAAGGAGGGCGGGATGTGGAATAGACATGAGCAACACATCTCGAAGAACACCAGTTATGGAAAAGGTAAATGTCTTTTCTTCTTTGAGTGATTGCTCATGTGTATTCCACAGTAGGTGATTCCAAGCTATATCTGTTGGAGGTGGGTAGGAGTTCACAAATTCTTGGGACGGAGCACAGCCCTGCTGAACCTGGCGTCCTCCCTGGTTTGGGTGACAATCTGATAATGCGAGGTGAAAGCGTGAACTGAAGACCACGTAGCAGCCCTACAAATGTCCTGGATGGGGACATGAGCCAAAAAGGCAGCCGACGAGGCCTGCGCTCGAGTCGAGTGCACCTTCACAACTGGTGGCAGAGGGATTCCCGCCAGGCTTAACAATAACAGGTACGGATGCATGAGGTGATCCAGTTGGAGAATTGCCGAGTGGAGATCGGCCTACCTTTCATGCACTCGGCCAAGGCACTGAACAGTTGCGAGGACTTTCTGAATGGCTTAGTCCGCTCCAGGTAGAAAGCCAGAGCCCGTCTCACATCCAGCGTGTGGAGGCGGCGCTCCTCACTGGACGCATGGGGCTTGGGGCAGAGGACCGGCAGAAAAATGTCCTGACCCATGTGATAGGCGGAGACCACCTTTGGGAGGAACAAAGGGTGTAGGCGGAACCGGACCGTATCTTTATGAAACACCGTGTACAGGGGCTCGGAGGCCAGGGACCTGAGTTCCAAGACCCCCCTAGCTGACGCGATCGCAACCAGGAAGGCTACCTTTCACGAGAGGTGTGACCAGGAGCACGTGGCTAGTGGCTCAAACAGGGGCCCCATGAGACAGGCCAACACCCAGGTTTAGGTCCCACTGCGGGACAGGGGGCCTATCATACGGGAAGAGACGATCCAAGCCCTTAAGAAATCAGCCAGTCATAGCATGGGAAAATACCGTGTGGCCCTGCATCGGCGGATGGAAGGCCGATATGGCCACCATGTGCACCTTGACTGACAAGGCGCTACGGTGAAGAAGGTAGTCCAGAATAAGATGGATTGGGGTGGCCACCGGGGAAATGCCCCGCTCGTCCGCCCATCTGGAAAACTGAGACCACTTTGCCAAGTAGGCTCGGTGCGTGGAGGGGCGCCTGCTTTCTAGAAGGACACACTGAACCCCTTCCGAGCACGTCCTTTCCTCCCTACCTAACCATTGAGCAGCCACGCCGTGAGGTGGAGTGCCGCTAGGTTGGGGTGGAGGAGGCAGCCCTGGTCCTGGGAGAGCACGTGGATAGAAGGAGTGCCACGTGATCCCGCACCTGCAACTGGGAGCTACCCTTGACCAACCAGTCGTCCAGATACGGGAACATCTGGACCCCTTGGTGCCTGAGGTAGGCCACCACTGACATACATTTTGTGAATACCCTGGGGGCAGTGGACAGGCCAAACGGGAGGACCGTAAATTGGTGGTGTTCCTGCCCCACTATGAAATGGAGGAAGCGTCTGTGCCCCTCGAATATGTGAATGTGGAAGTACGCATCCTACAGATCGAGGGCGGCGTACCAGTCCCCGGGATCCAGGGAGGGGATGATGGAGGCCAGGGAGACCATGCGGAACTTGAGCTTCACCATGTACTTGTTAAGGCCTTACAGGTCCAAGATGGGCCTGAGCCCCCCTTTGGCCTTCGGGATAAGGAAATAGCGGGAGTAGTAACACTTGCCTTTGAACTCCCCCGGTACCACTTCCATCGCTCCTAGGCCCAGGAGCTGCCCCATCTCCTGCTCGAGCAGAGCCTCGTGCGAGGGGTCCCCCAAGAGGGACAGGGGTGGGGATGGTTGGTCCGGGAGGAAGTAAACTGGAGGGTGTACCCCCAGGAGATGGTGTTGAGGACCCATCGGTCCGAGGTCAGCTGCGACCACTCCGGGAGGAAAGCACACAACAGATCGGAGAAGGGAAGCTTTATTGAGGGTGGATCCCTGATGAGAACTGGCAGGGTGCCCCCGGGTGTCCCATCATAACCGCCTTTTCCCCGCTTGCTTGCCCTTGGAGGACTCAGGCTGGGGGGCAGGCCGAGACTGCCTCTGTGGGCACCTCTTATAGTTCCGCGATTTCTTATAAGCGGTCTTGTATTTTGACTGGCTGGCCTGAGTGGGAGTCTGCTGCGGCTTGAACTTAGGTTACCCGGAGCCGGAACATAGAGATCCAGAGTCTGGAGAGTCGTGTGGGAGTCTTTCAGGCCATGCAGCTTTGTATCCGTTTGCTCTGCAAACAGACCTTTGCTGTCTAACGGGAGGTCCTGCAGGGGGGTCTGCGCCTCACTGGACAGCCCAGAGGGCAGGAGCCATGACATCCTTCTCATGGATACTGTGGAGGCCATGGACCACATGGCTGTGGCCGCTGCATCAGAAGCTACCTGCAGGGTTGCCCTGGCAGTCTCCACCAGCACTTTGAACTCCTTCCTGTCACGCTCCTGGAGGGAGTCCTCGAACTTGAGCAGGGGGCCCTGAATTCATACAGACCCAGGAGAGCCTGGTGGTTCACCACCTGTAACTGGAAGCTCGAGGACGAATAAATTTTTCTTCAAAATGAGTCCAACCTCCTTGAATCTTTATTTTTTGGGGCATGGGCTGGTTGGGACAGCCGTTCCCTGTGGTTGACCGACTCGACCACCAGGGAGTTAGGAGCAGGGTGGGTGTATAAATAGTCATGCCCCTTGGTAGGTACAAAATACTTGCGTTCCACTCTCTTAGAGATGGGGACCAATAAGGCCGAGGTTTGCCACAGGGCATTTGAAATTTTTGCCACCCCTTCGTGGAGAGGCAAGGCCACCCTGCCTGGTGCCGAGGAGGACAATACATTTACCAGGGAGTCCGAGGGCTCCTCCATATCCTCTGCTTGGAGGTGGAGGCTTGATGCCACCCTTTTTAAGAGTTCTTGGTGGGCCCTAAAGTCCTCCTGCGGGACGGAGGGGCTGTAATCACCTCATCTGGGGAGGGTGAGGAGGCCGGCGCAGTACTTTGGGTGTCCACCGGCACTGGAGGGTCCACCACCTGGTCGGTCTCTGGACATGGTGCTGAGGATGTACGTCCCACTGACTCCTTCCTCAGAGGTCTGGAGAGGGAGGCCGATGGTCCTTGTGAGGCTCCAGCCACTGAGCGAGCCCCCATCGGGGCTGCGTCGGGGACCATGGTGCCCACTGATACCATTGGGCCAGCCACAGGGCCCGGTGCCACTGCACCTGCTGTCGCACCAGCGGAACCGACTGTTCGGCCTGACTGGCCTATCGATGGACAACTATGAAGGGAGGCCGGGCTGACATACTACCTGCCGCTGTCCCTGGATCGGGAGGAATGGGGCGCCGGGAGTGATGCCAACCATGGGACCGCAATCCTGACGTGGAGGACCGGTACCGTTGGTAAAAGACGGTTACTCAACTTCTGTAACTGTTGTTCTTCGAGATGTGTTGTTCACGTCCATTCCACATTAGGTGTACGCGCGCCGCGTGCACGAACGTCGGAAACTTTTTCCCCTCAGCGGCTCCCGTCAGGCCCGCAGGGTCTCCCTTCCCGCCAGAGCGACGCCCCGCCCTAGCGTATATATATCCCTGCCGGCCCGACCCTCCCTCAGTTCCTTCTTGCCGGTGACTCCGACAGAGGGGAAGGAGGGTGGGAAGTGTAATGGACGTGAACACCACATCTCGAAGAACAACAGTTACAGAAGGTGAGTAACCGTCTTTTCTTCTTCGAGTGCTTGTTCACGTCCATTCCACATTAGGTGACTCACAAGCTTACCATCGGAGGAGGGTAGGAGTCAAGGAATAACTGATTGAAGCACCGCTCTGCCGACCATCGCGTCATCTCTGGTCTGATGGTGGACCGCGTAGTGGGCTGTGAAGGTATGCACCGACGACCAGGTGGCTGCCTTGCAGATCTCCTGGAGCGGGACCTGTGCCAAGAAGGCCGTCGAGGACGCCTGGGCCCTAGTAGAGTGAGCCCTGATCTGAGGTGCAGGCATGTTGGCGAGCTCATAGCACGTACGTATGCAAAGCACGATCCATGCCGACAGGCGTTGCGTCGAAATAGGCTGGCCCCTCATTCGTTCCGCAACGGCCACAAACAGCTGAGTCGATTTGCGGAAAGGTCTGGTTCAGTCTAGATAAAAAGCCAAGGCCCGCCGAACATCCAGGGTATGCAGGCTGCGATGGCTTGGGTCCGTATGGGGCTTGGGGAAGAACACTGGTAAACAAATGTCCTGTCCCATGTGAAAATTCGTGACCACTTTTGAGAGGAATTTAGGGTGAGGCCTAAGCTGCACCTTATCCTTATAAAAGACGGTATAAGGAGGCTCCGAGGTGAGGGCCCTCAACTCCGATACCCTCCTAGCCGAGGTGATGGCCATGAGAAACGCGACCTTCCATGAAAGGTGCGTGAGGGAGCAAGAGGCCAGGGGTTCAAAAGGCGGCCCCATGAGCTTAGTAAGGACCAGATTGAGGTTCCACGGGGGTATTGGTGGGCGCGAGTAGGGGAACACCCTCTCCAGCCCCTTGAGGAATCGGACTACAGTGGAATTGGAGAACACGGATCTCCCCGATTCCCCAGGGTGAAATGCCGATATAGCGGCCAGATGCACCTTAATAGAAGCGGGGGCGAGGCCTTGATGCTTGAGGTGCAGCAAGTAGTCCAGAATCAGTGGTATCGAGGCCTGCAAGGGCAGGATGTGCTGAGGCCCACACCATAGGGAGAAGCGCTTCCACTTGGCAAGGTAGGTCGCCCTTGTGGAGGGTTTCCTACTACCAAGGAGGATTTGCTGGACCTCCTGAGAGCACCTGTGCTCCACATCACTTAGCCAGAGAGAAGCCATGCCGTGAGATGCAGCGATGGCAGGTTCGGGTGGAGTAGGCGACCCCGGTCTTGGGTGATGAGGTCGTGATGGAGGGGGAGGGCTATCGGGGTGGTCACGGACAGTTCCAACAGAGTTGTGAACCAGTGTTGGTGTGGCCACGCCGGGGCGATGAGAATGACTGTCGCCTTGTCCCTGCGGGTTTTGAGGAGGACCCTGTGGATGAGTGGGAATGGGGGGAAGGCATACCTCAGGCTCCCGCCCCACGGGATTGCAAAGGCGTCTGCCAGAGAGCCCGGACTGCGTTTCTGGAATGAGCAAAACTGCGGGCACTGGCTGTTGTCCTTGGTGGCAAACAGATCCACCTGGGGAAACCCCCACCTCAGGAAGATTGAACGGAGGATGTCCCATCTCAGCCTCCACTCGTGCATGAGATAGGACCGGCTGAGACGGTCCGCCAGTCCGTTTTGGACCCCGGGGAGATATGCAGCTCGAAGGTGCACTGAATGGGCTATGCAGAAGTCCCAGAGGAGGAGTGCCTCGTGACAGAGGGGAGAGGACCGGGACCCGCCCTGCTTGTTTATGTAAAACATAGCGGTAGCGTTGTCCGTCAGAACCGACACGCTGTGTCCTCTTATGGTAGCGTGGAAGGTCTGGCAGGCGAGGCGAACCGCCCTCAGCTCCTTCAGGTTGATGTGAAGCAGCCGTTCCTCCCTGGACCACAAGCCCTGAGTGCGCAGGTCCCCTAGGTGCGCCCCCCAACCCAGGTCCGACGCGTCTGTCACTAACGTCAGAACTGGTTGTGGGGCGGCAAACGGGACCCCCGCACAAACCTGCTGTTGATCGAGCCACCAACAGAGGGCGCCCGATACTCGAGCTGGGATCGTGACGACCATGTCCAATGGGTCCCTGTTGGGGCGGTACACCTGGGCCAACCACAGCTGCAGAGGCCGGAGTCTGAGACGGGCGAGCCCGACTACGTGTGTGCATGCCGCCATGTGCCCCAAGAGTTGTAAACAGCGTCTGGCCGTGGTTGTGGGGAATCGCTGAATGGAGGTCACGGCCTCCTGGATAGCCAGGAATCGCGATACGGGAAGACTCGCCCGTGCCACCACCGAGTCCAGGACTGCCCCTATGAAGTCCAGCCTCTGTGTGGGGACTAGTGAGGACTTGGGCACATTGACTAACAGGCCGAGCTCTCGGAATACTTGTAGCGCCAGTGCCACGTGGGCGCGAACCTCCGCCTCCGACCGGCCCGCCAGGAGCCAATCGTCCAGGTACGGGTAGACGCGCATCTGTCTTTTTCGAAGAAAGGCCGCTACCACGGACATGCATTTCGTGAAGACACGTGGGGCTGTTGCCAGACCGCAGGGCAAGACCGTGAACTGGAAATGACATTGCTGGATAGTGAAGCGCAGGAACCACCGGTGGGCCGGGCGAATGGCAATGTGAAAGTAAGCGTCTTTCATATCGAGGGCAGCGTACCAATCCCCCGGATCCAGGGAAGGAATGATGGTACCAAGGGAGACCATACGGAAACGTGGTTTTTGCAAGTACTTGTTTAGCTTGCGAAGGTCCAGGATAGGACGGAGGCCTCCTTTCGCTTTGGGAATGAGGAAGTATCTGGAATAGAACCCTTTTCCTCTGAGGTCCAGAGGAACCTCTTCCACCGCCCCCACAGCGAGGAGGGTCTGTACCTCCTGCATGAGGAGTTGCTCGTGAGAGGGGTCCCTGAAGAGGGACGGGGGTGGTGGGTGGGAGGGAGGGGGCGAGGAGAACTGAAGGGCGTAACCTGACTCCACCGTGCGCAGGACCCAGCGGTCCGATGTTATATGAGACCAAGCAGGGAAAAAATGGGACAGGCGGTCCCTGAAATACAGGGGGGATCCGGAGAGGAGATGGGTACGCTGTCCTCGATCGCAGCTTCAAAATCCTTGTTTATTTCCTGGCTGCGGCTTGTTGTGGCCCTGGTTTTGGCCTTGGTTAGGCGTATTGTTGCGCCTACGCCTATTGTCCCTGCCCCGTCGACGGTATGGTTCCTGCCAAGGGCGAGGATGGTACTGCCTCTGTGGAGGCTGTGGCTTGAAAGGCTTCCTCTGCGTTACAGGGGTGTGCATCCCCAAGGACTTGAGGGTAGCCCGAGAGTCCTTGAGGCCATGGAGCCTGGCATCCGTTTGCTCCGAAAACAACCCCGAACCCTCAAACGGAAGGTCTTGGAGGGTGTTTTGCATCTCAGGGGGAAGGCCAGAAGCCTGCAGCCACGCTGAGCGCCTCATTACCACGCCTGACGCGATAATCCTAGTGGCCGCATCAGCCGAGTCGAGTGAGGCCTGTAATGAGGTTTTGGCCACTGCCTTTCCCTCGTCCACTATGGCCGCAAACTCGGGTTGCGATCCCTGAGGCAAGGCATCCTTAAATTTTGACACAGATGCCCAGGAGTTAAAATTATGTCTATTGAGGATCGCTTGCTGGTTCGCGATCCGCAACTGGAGGCCTCCGGACGAGTAGACCTTTCTGCCAAACAAGTCTAATCGCTTCGCCTCCTCGGCCTTGGGGGCTGGGGCCTGCTGGCCATGTCACTCCCTCTCGTTGACCGCCGAAACGACCAGCGAACATGGGGTCGGGTGGGAGAATAGAAAGTCAAACCCCTTAGAAGGGGCGAAGTACTTTCTCTCGACGCCCCTTGCAGTCGGTGCCGAGGAGGCTGGCGTCTGCCATACAGTCTTATAGTTCGCCTGTACCGTCTTTATAAGCGGAAGTGCGATCCTGGAGGGACCCTCCGGGCTGAGAATGTCCACCATCGGGTCCTCCTGCTCAACAGTCTCCTCTGCCTGCAACCCCAAATTGAGGGCTACCCGGCGGAGCAGGTCCTGGTGTGCCCGATGGTCAATCGGGGGAGGGCCGGACACTGTTGTGCCCGCCACGGCTTCATCGGGTAAGGAGGAGGAGGTCATGGCCTTCTGCGCGTCCTCGTCCTCCTGCAACTCCTCGTTGGCGGGACGCTCCTCTGGGGTGCGTCCCCTGCCCTGAGTCGTGGACGGTGCCGGGCTCGGTGCCAAGTCCGTCCTCTCCCTGTCTGGCGGTCTGGAGACCGTGGCCTCCGCACGGGAGGCAGGGCGGCACCGTGGGGAGCGGGACCGGTGTCCTGAGGGGCCCGATCTCGAGGTTCTGGACGGAGGGCCTTGCTGATGATAGGCCCACGGGGTCCAGAATGGCCATTGCCCAGGATGGCTCCAATGCGGTTGCCAAGAGGCCTCGTGCTCCCTAGTGGCGTGCCCTCTGCGGCCATATCTGCTGGAAGGGCCCGAGCCCTCTTCCGACGCTAGGGACGGCGATCTAGAGGGCCACGGCGGTGCCGTTCCGGAGTCGGGGAGCGGTGCCTTTGGGAACGGGACCGTGAGAGGCGCCGTGCAGACCTGGACCGGTACCGTCGATTCCGGGACCGGGAACGGCTGCAGGAGGGCTGTCCCGGGAACCTTGTGACCGACGCGTCCCGGTGCCTACTCGAGCCGGGCTGCAGGGACGGTGCCTCGCCTGCGTCGGGGCCTGACTGTTTGGCGGCCCGTTGCGCGGCGGGAAGCCGGGAGTCCACCGAGGTGGAGCTCGACCGGGACCGGCGCCATGAACGGTGCCGAGATGGCGACCGTGATGGGCGCATGATCGCCGGCTTGCCCTTGGATGGCAGTCGCGGCGGAATGTCTTTAGCGCGGAGGGTGCTTTCGGTGGACAATTCAATGAGGTGTTTTGCTGCCTCAAATGTGTCCGGGGTGGAGGGCTGTTCCAACAGTTCCTCCAGCCCTTCCTCCTCACTCGACGCGCTTATCCCGGGGCTCGACGGGCCTTTCGGCGCCGGAGCCACTGGCACCGGGATCTGCATCGGGGCCGTAACGGCCTTGGCAGCACTCGCGGTCTTTGCCGGTGCCGACTTCTTGTGCGGGGAACGTCTCCGGGCTTTGGGCTGGCCTTTCGGCCTGGCCGGCGAAGAAGAACGGTGCCGGGTGTGTTCCCGCCTAGGCGGCATCGTAGACTTACGCTGTCCTGCCGGCGTCGGGTCGCGGACCGATGCCGGGGCACTCCACACCGAGGTCGATGGTGCCGCGGAAGAGGAGGGCTGCAACGCCGCCTCCATGAGGAGCTGTTTCAAGCGAAAGTCTCTCTCTTTCTTAGTCCTGGGCTTGAAAGCCTTACAAATCTTACAGCGCTCCTTTTGGTGAGCTTCCCCCAGGCAACGGAGGCACGAGTCGTGCGGGTCGCTCAACGGCATAGGCCTGCGGCACGTGGCACAAGCCTTGAAGGCTTGGGCGTGCGGCATGCCCCGCCGCCCAGGGCCGGTGCCGGGGTTGCCACACACTTATCACAAAGAGATTTAGGTCTTTGTGAGGGACTAATTAACTACTATTTAACACTAGGCTCTAAACACTTAACTATAATGAACAGATAACTATCACTAATCACTTTATGCTAAGGGACACTCTCAGACGAGAGATCGAGTTGTTCCAACGTCGCCACGGGCGGTAAGAAGGAACTGAGGGAGGGTCGGGCCGGCAGGGATATATATACGCTAGGGCGGGGCGCCGCTCTGGCGGGAAGGGAGACCCTGCGGGCCCGACGGGAGCCGCTGAGGGAAAAAGTTTCCGACGTTCGTGCACGCGGCGCGCGTACACCTAATGTGGAATGGACGTGAACAAGCACTCAAAGAAGAACGGCTGCTCCGCGATTGGCTCCGGTGGGCGGACCCATGACGGCGAGATGCCGGCGATGGACGCCCGGGGCTGCGGAAGCGGTGCCGTGGCGGGGTCCTGTAGCAGGACACCAAATGGAAACGACATTGACGTTCGTGCTGTGACTGGCTGCGATAGCCCCGCCGAGATGAGGACCTTTGGCGTCATCTGCCTCGGTCCTGTCAGTGTTCGCTCCTCGAAGCGAAACGGTGCCGAGTGTCTCGGTCAGACGGAACCCAAGCAGACAGCCTGGTGGGCGTCAAGAGCGATCCACGTGGACTTTGCCCTGAACGGTAGCTCGGCGGCGAACGGCGTCGGGAACGTTCCTTCAACCAAAACCAGTACCGAGCCGGTGTGACTGTGGAGATCCCAGCGACAGCTTGCCTCTGGAGCGTGGGGCCGACATCGGCGGTGCTCCTGGTACTGGCATGGACATAACATCCCGGGTCGCCTGAAGGGCCTCCGGTGTGGAGAGCACCCGGACATCCGGGGAGGCCTGCTCCGAATGGGCTAGGCTACTCTGCTCGACTTGAGTCGGAGGCCTAGAGGCCGGTGGGGATCGAGGACTGCCCAACATGGGTCTAACCTCTGTCCCAGGTTTACTCTGGTGCCGCAGCGAAGAAGGCCTCTTTCTAGCCTTCTTGGCGTGCCCCGTGGACGGGGAGCGGTACCGACTAGTTGATGGCGCCGAAGGGTCGCCGCGCACCGACACCGCAGTGCCCGGTGCCGACTCAGAGCGGCACACCAGAGCCGGGGTCAGCGCCAACTCCATCAAAATAGCCCGGAGCCTAATGTCCCTTTCTCTCTTGGTCCGAGGCTTAAACAACTTGCAAATCTTGCAGTGATCGCTGAGTTTCCCCCAAACAGCTCAGACAGTCCGTCTGCGGATCACTCAGTGGCACAGATCACCTACAAGTGTTGCATGACTTAAAACCCGGGGCCCCGGCCTGGGTGCTCTAGCTTAGCTTAGCTAAACTAAAAACTTACTAACTACAGGTACCATACACTGAATGAACAAGCAGTTTTGGGGACGAGCTACAACAAAGCTGGAGCAGAGCAGTTCCAAATCACCTTCACTGGCGGCAAGAAGGAACTGAGGGTGGAAAGAGCGCGCAGCGCCCCTTATACCGCACCATGGAGGCGCCACTCCAGGGGTCGCTGGGGCGCTCCCCTATGGGTACTGCTAGGGGAAAAACTTCCAGCACCGGTGCACGTGGCAAGCACGAACACCTACTGTGGAATACACATGAGCAATCACTCGAAGACGAATCACTACATACCGAGATAAGTTATTTCAATGGTTAAGCTACTGTTAAAAATTTGCATCATATTTCTAGTTTGAATTTATCTAGCTTCAACATGAAGGCACTGGATCTTGTTACGCCTTTGTCTGCTAAATTGAAGAGCCCTCTACTACCAAGATCTCCCTCCCCATGTAGCTACTTTTACAGGGTGCTCAAGTCACCTATTAACCTTTTCTTGGATATGTTATATAGACAGAGCTTCTTTCATTTCTCACTGTAAGGCAGGGTTTCCAGACCATTAGTCATTCTTGTAATTCTTTTCTGGATCATGTCCAATTTTTCAACATCCTTTTTGAAGCATGGACACCACATTCCAGTAATGGTCCTGTTCACATTGAATAGTGAAGAAATACCACCTCTATTCCTACTCAATATTCCCCCTGCTCGTACATCCAAGAATCGCATTACCCCTCTTCGCCATAGTATCATACTGAGAACTCATGTTCAGTTCGTTATCCAACATGACCATCAAGTCCTTTTCAGTGTCAGTGCATTCCAGAATACACTTCCTTCTTCTGTAAGTGTGACCTACGTTCTTTGTTCAGAGATGTATGATCTGCATTTGGCTATATTAAAATGCAGGTTGTTCAAATGAACTCACCATGCCAAGAGATCATTACACTGTCCTGTCATTATCTTTAACTTACCATTCAACCAATTTTTAATATGGGCCTGCCTCAAAAGTTTTAAATTTACAAGATGAACAAATAAATTCACATACAATAAAAAGTTTCCGCTAAGATCTTCTCGCATGTGATTAAGTTGTCAGTAAAAGAGAAAGAAAAAATAAATAAGACTGATTTACCCTGAGCTCCTCAAGTTTCTCCCTTATTTCGATAAACCCTAAGTGCAGTTTTCCTCCAAAGTGGTCAGCAAGTCGCCTGTCGTTATCATGAAGACCAAGGTAGGCAGAACACACTTCACAGACACGGAGCTTCTGCTGCTGAAAGCTGGAGGCAGGCATTGAATTCCTGTACACTTCCTGGGGGGAAGATACATTGAGAGCTTCTTACTCTTCAATACATGAAAATATGAACACAAGAACGTCTTACCAGAAGCAATATACATAAAGGGTTATACCTGCCAATTAAGAGTCAGAGTAATTCAGGATACTATATTAGACCTGTTTTACTACTAATTTTATCCATGTGAGGTATAAATCAAATGTCTCCATTAAAATACAAAGAAGTTTCATTATTTTTAAATATAACATTATTTGGACATGAACTACAAAAAATAGGGCCATGAACAATTCATTTTGCTTTCCAAATAAAAACAAAAGAAAACGGACCTGTTTTTTAATCTCTACTCCACAGTAGGTTACTTTGGAGGAGTCTGACAATTTTTGAGAGTTCAACATAGCTAGTAAATATTAGCAGTGAGACCATATCTATGAAGATTGCACAGTGGCTTCCACAGTGAATCTATTTAAAATGCTATCCTGAAAAATCTTCTTTCCAGTCTTGATCTCTACTGAAGAGTTATTTTTAAATTGAGGAAAATTTGTTTGGCCATTTCTGTATCTGAGGACAGCTGGGAGAAGGAACAAAGCCACACTTAATCCTCTGTAAAAAAAAAACCAAATATTTGCAGTTATTTTAAGCTGCTCAAGCATCAAAGAGACTCAGATAGAAAGCAGAAACATGACATGGAAATAGCTCTCAGTGAAGAGAGTCTTTTGAGAGCTCCAGTGAAAACTGGCTTGTCTTGTCAGAGTTAAACACCTTTGAAAAAGTCTTGCTCAGTGCAACTCATGATGCATAAGGCTGAAAACTAGTCTTCTTACCAGCACTAGCCAGGACACCGACTGGTCTTAACAACTGTAGAACCAAATACACTGTCCATAGAAACGAAACAGACCAACATAGCTCAATTTAAGTAAAAGTCTTATCTGTGGAAATAAATACACTTGAAATAGTGCAGGACTACCTTAAAAAAAAAAAAAAAGTGGGAATACCAACAGAGACCCCAATGGACTGAACAATAACAGAATAGTGGTGAAAATATTTGATATATTTAGGCCATCTAACTCTGTAGCAAAGTTAGCTTTACAATGAGGGTGGATAAAAATCAATGATTTAAAAATCCCATTTTTTTTTATTTAAATCGGATTTTTTTGATAAAATGCTTTTTGAGGAAAAAAACCTATCTAAAGATATATCTTAATTAAAACTATTATAGCTCAAAGATCTCTCATCATGGAATAGGGATTATAAATTCTAATTCTATAGTATGAGACAATATATTCATGTAATGTTTAAGAAAAGTTTTGTAAATGAGTTCCAATAGTTTATGGATTAGGGACCCAATCTTATGGGGTTCCAGGGGCTTCTGTATAGATTATTTAGGTTAATCTTTCTATCTACCCAATGGGACTCAGTGCTCAGTCTAGAAGATACCATCAGAGATGCTTAATTTTGCAGTTCTCAAACTGTGGATTTGTGTCTCCAGAGATAACATGCTTGTTAACAGCAAAAATATTTGTAAATAAATAAATCAATAACATATAGAGGTGAGAAACAACAGACCTCAACCCTATTGTCCCTCTGCAAATTTGTGTCAATCCCTTACCTCTCTCTAAAAGTGCAAAGTTTCAAAAAGTTCAATGAATAGAAGATTGTTGGGGGCAGAATAGATCTGGACAAGGCGAAGAAGTCTGGAGATAAACGTGGGAAGGGAGGGACAGGTAGTAGAAACAAAAGTGAAACTGTTTGAGCAGCATATTCCAGAAGTCCTGAGGTCTTTCTGAGTGTAGCCTTCATTGATTTGAGATCTACCATACCATTCTCTCACTAGAAGAGAAAACCTATAATGGCAGCAGGCCGTAAAAGAGACCCAGTTTGGGGATATTTTAATGAAGTTCCTCTACCTGTGGGTAAGACAGGCATGTGTGCAAAATGCAAACACTGCAACAAAGAAATGCAAGGCCTGGTTGACCGAATGAAACATCATGAGAAGTGTTCCTTCTCAGGAGGAAGCTGCGCTGAAGATGATGAAAGGAAAAAGAAAAAAAAGTCTCCATCATCCAGAAACCACCATAGATAAATTTGTGATAAGAACCAGAAGATTACAAAAAGAGGTAATTGATGAATAAATTGCCCCGTTTGTTTATGCAACAAACTCTCCTTTCCGTATGATTGAGAACCCACACTTCATTAACATGGTTCAGTCATTAAGACCAGGATACAGTCCACCCAACAGAGCAGATGTCGCAGGCAAATTGCTGGATAAAGTATGAAAGAGAAATGGAGCAGTGTGCAAAAGGTCTAGAGGGTAAAATTGTTAACTTGAGTTTTGATGGGTGGAGCAATGTCCACAATGATCCTGTTGTATGTGCTTGTGTGACAACAGAAGAAAGGAATGTCTTCCTTACAGAAACAATTGATACATCAGGAAATGCACACACAGAATACTTACAAGAAGAAGCAGGAAGAGCTATAACAAACTGTGGAAAAAAATTCAACTGTCTAGTACGCAGCCTGGACACAGACAATGCTGCAAATGTATCCAAGATGAGAAGAAATTTAGAAGAGAGTCCCAAGCTAATAACATATGGTTGCAGTGCTCATTTGATGCACCTCCTAGCCAAAGACTTCAGTGTTCCAGTAATAAAGGCTAATGTTCTTGAAACTGCAAAGTACTTCCGTAATAACCACTTTGCAGCAGCTGCTCTGAAAAAAGTGAGAGGAACCAAGCTAACTCTCCCACAAGACATGCGATGGAACTCAGTAGTGGACTGTTTGAGCAATATATCAAGAACTGGCCCAATCTGATGACAGTTTGTGAACAAAATCGTGAAAAAATAGATGGCACTGTCACAGCCAAAGTTCTTAACATTGGGCTTAAGAGAAATGTTGAACACATGCGGAGTACCCTGAAGCCTATTTCTGTAGCCTTGAACAAAATGCAGGGAAATAGCTGTTTTATTGCTGATGCTGTTGAAATTTGGAAAGAACTGAGTGAGATCTTAAAAAGAGAAATATGCAACGACAGAGTTAAATTACAAGCATTAAAAGAAACAAATGGGACAAGCACTTTCTCCACCTCATTTTCTTGCAAATATTCTCAATACTCGGTACCACGGTCAAACCTTAACTGCTGAAGAAGAGGAGCTGGCTATGACATGGACATCCAGCAATCATCCCTCCATAATGCCAACTATGATAAACTTCAGAGCTAAGGGTGAACCATTCAAGAAATATGTTTGCTGATGATTTTTTAAAGAAAGTCACACCAGTGAACTAGTGGAAGTCACTTAAGCACTTGGATTCAGAGACTGTTGAAGCGATAATCTCACTTTTAACAGCAGTAGCTTCTTTTGCCGGTGTAGAAAGAATATTTTCTTCCTTTGGACTAATTCATTCCAAATTGAGAAATCGTTTTGAGACCTGAAAAAGTAGGAAAGCTTGTATTTCTTTTCCAGATTATGAACAAACAGGAAAATGAAGGTGAAGATGACTTCGTTAGCTGCAGAAGCCAATATTTTAAAGTTTCTCATGTTGACCTGGCTGACACAGTCGATTAAATTTTTTTTTTTTAAATTAACTATTTTAGTTAAACAATTTTAACAAAAACAAACCTGATTTTAAAAAACTTGAATGTTTACATTCAAAAATTTATATGCTCGTTTTGTTAAAATATTGTATGTTTGCTGTTGAAGAAAAACATCCAGAATATACAACGTTGTTGTTTTAGTTAAATAAAACAATTTAAATGTCTGTCTGGTGATGTTCTCCTCCTAATACAGCATGGCAAGAAAATCCTCCAAATATTAATGATTAACCTGTTGAATTGGAGAAGTTCACCTCCCAATGACTTCATAAATATCTGCCTCAATTACCTTTGGTAAATGAAATAACCAAACAATCATTCATTTTCTGATATAGCTGTAAAACTAATCTGAAAAGTTTTCAAAAAACTTTTAAAAAATGTATAGTGTGTACCTTCTAAAAATGAAACCTACATCTATTTCTGAGTTGTGAAGAATACATATTAATATTATAAAAACCAACAAGAATGCACTTTTATGTAGAAATCCATGATTAAATCGAGTCTTCCTGACTAGTGATTTAAATCAAATCCACCCTGTTTACAACTGATTGCCTCACACCCTGAATCAAAATTAAGGAAGTGCTGCTGATTGATAAGAAATTGTCTAGTACATAGCTGCTGATGAAATTTAAGTTATTTTTGGGCATTCAAAAAATTTAGGTGCCAAAATACACACTTTCAGAAGAAAAATCCCTTTTACATAGAAGTTCAAGTCAAAGACATACTCAGCCATTTCCATTTTGGTAATAAAAATAATACAAACAATTTAAAACCTTTCAATACATGCTGAGCATTCTAAACCAAATTATTCAGAGAAATATGGTTTAAGAAATATGGTCTCATCTCCTAAGGACCATCTGGAATGAAGTGTCAATGAATTCACAGATGTAAAGACAACAAAATTACCTCTGCTTCTCTCTTCTTTGCCCTGGCTTTCTCCACTTCATCCATTACTTTCTGGGACTCCTCCACATTTCCGTCAGCTCCCAGCTGTTCTACTTTGGCCAATAGCTTCCCAATTTCTTCATTCAATTCATGAACTCGTTCAGCCTTGGAAAAACAAGTGGGAGCTCAATACAGGCAGGTTTTCATGTGTTTTAGGTTTGGATTTTTCTCAGAGAAGCTAGATTGTGCTTGTTGGGATTAATATCCAGAAGTCATTGCTTATATGAAATAAACTCTTTAAGGCAAAGTCAATGGAAACACATGTGGATCAGAGGTATTTGTATATGAACAAGTAGTGTAGGCCCCACCCAACCTGTATTCTCCAACACATATACTCCAAAGTAGGAAGTCCACCGTGCATATTCACAAGTTATTAAATTTTCAGGTTATGACATTTCTACAGCTGCCTCTGGGATTTTCATGATGGTAACTGTTATGGTGCAAGACTCCCACGGCTGTTGAAAGGGCTATCTGCACTCTACTTGCTTTGTCTCTGGTTATGCTCCCTTCGAGACCATAAATTTGTTTAGAAATCCTGAACAATACAAAAATTGTGAGGTCATTGCTCTCTATGCAATAAATAGGTTTGTAAAATTAATATTTTATATAACCATTCCTCCAAACACATACATGAGCTCACAAAAACTAGATGAGACAGCATGAACCCCTAAGCTATCTCAGCAGTTGATGGGGCAAAAGATGGAGTTATCACTTTTTCATGGCATGCTCCACCACAGAGACTGAAGATTCCTGAAGAAGTGGATGACCAGTCATCTCCCTCTTTTTCCTTCTCCTTTTAGGCAATGTTTCCCAAACAATGAGTCCCAACCCAAGAGTGGGTTGCAGGAAGGTATTAAAGAAGTCATCATATCCATGGCTAGATCACCGGGCCCTGGCCTAAGAACATAAGAATGGCCATACTGGGTCAGACCAAAGGTCCATCTAGCTCAGTATCCTGTCTTCCGACAGCGGCCAATGCCCGGTGCCCCAGAGGGACATCATCCCTGCCAATAGCCATTGATGGACCTATCCTCCAAAAAATTTTCTAGTTTTTTTTTGAACCATGTTATAATCTTGGCCTTCACAACATCCTTTAGGATATTTTGCCTAGGCAAATATACACTTCTCATGGCCCAAAGGGGAGGCACCAGGATGGGGGAGCAGAGGGCTTGAAGAGCAAGCCTGCCCTGCACTCACCCTGCAGTGGCAGCTCCTGCCCTGGCTCCCCACTTTGGGAGTTGCAACCTGGCACACAGGACTGCAGGGCCACTCACATTTGGCGAGCCAGGCCCAGCTGGAATAGAGAGCCAGGCCCAGGCCCGCAGGACAAGAGTTGCTGCTGTGGGGTTAGCATGGGTCAGGCTCGCTCTCTAAACCAGAGGTCCCCAAATTGTGGGGTGCGTCCCCTAGGAGGGTGCGGAGGAACATTCAGGGAGGCGCAGTGGGCACAGGCCATGCGTGGCCCTGTCCCCAGCCTTGGCACGGCTCCATACCCAGCTGCATGCCCGGCTGCCAGCCCCTACTGCAGCCCCCAGCCGCAGCTCCATTCCCAGCCTGGGGCTGAGGCTGGGGGTAGGGCCGGGAGCAAAGCCACACCCGGCCACAGATCCAGCTCTGGGCCCCCATGGCAGCCCAGCTGCGGCTCCACTCCCACCCCCAGCCTCTGCCCCTGGCTGCAGCTCTGTTCCCGGCCCCAACCCCCGCCCCGCCCCCAGCTATGACCCCCAGCCTCTGCCCCCTTACCCCTGTCATAGTGGGCTGGGGGGAAGGGGGAGGGAGAAAGGGAGTGTGACCCTTAAAAGTTTGGGAACCACCGCTCTAAAGTCCAACATGCACCAGGCCAGGATTAGGGTTGTGGTGCCAGGATTGAGGGTGCATATATGTAATGGTGGGTTGCAAAAAAAAATAAAAAAATGCTGTTGGGTGGGTCGCCTTAGTAAAAAGTTTGGGAAACAATGATTTTAGGGACAGATTCGGGGAGGAGAGGGAATCTCTCTCTCAAACAAAAATCCTCAGTTTGGGTGGCCTGTCAAAGCCTAAACTTCCTTCCTTATGAAAATGGTTTGAATTTCACTAATGGGTAGTCTCATTTGAATTCACCTCAGGTGCACTTGTGCTAAATAAGAAATGGTTACTTTCTGATAGAGGAAAATCAGCCCAATTATAAGTATTCCCTTAAGCAGTCCAACAGGGCTTTGCAGCATGTCAGAAACCAGTTTTAAATGCTTACTTTAGCTGCAACTTCAGCACTGATCTCTTCTTGGGTTTCTGCTAGTCTTTTCTTAGCCACTTCAGTTCTTCTGTCACAGTCGGCAATGAATGACTGCAGGTGATCCATTGCCTAAAACATCAAAAGATTATCACTGCCAGAAAGAACAAGCAAAGCCACCTAGACAAAAAATCTGGACAAAGACATATTTGAGAATGTGTGGGAATTACCTAAAACTCCTTTTAGGTTCTCTCCACTAAGAAAAAGATCATTTTTAACCAGTGTTCAAATCCTTAGAGAGCAGCCTAGAGTTTACCTCAACCAGACAATATGGGTTAAAACTAAAAATGTTTCATCATTGGGATTCTAAATGAGAGTTAATTAACATGGATTAGTTTAACATGGGTTAAAAATATATCTTTATTCCTAGTGAATATAAGGCCTTAGGAGCTCACAATGTGACTATTCAAAGCACAGATGACCACCATGGTATATAATCTGTTAACCCAGATGCATAACAGAAATATACTTTTAATTCTGTGGATAAGGATAGCATCCTAAAGCCTCTCTTCAAAACATACATTTGTTACTCCTGAAGGAATTCATGCCCCCCCCCCCACACACTTTTTTTTTTTCTCTCCGCAGAAAATACATTCTGCCAAGGAGGTGCTACAGTTATGCCTTTTGCCTGCCAGGGGCTGCTGTGGTGCCAAAACAGAGGGCAGCCACTCACTAGCCTAACAGCCGAGCAAAGAGAGAGCAAAGGCTGTGTTCCTCACAACACTCTGCTAGCAGAGCCAGGTGAGGAGGCATATATGGGGGAAGGGAAAGACAGAGCGGAGGCACACGGGGCAGGTCACAGACTGGGATTCAGAAGGGACACTGGAGGGAGGGGGGAGACAAACGGGGGTGGGGGCTGAATCAGAGTGGGGGTGAAGGGACACACAGGGACAGATGTGCCTGACTGAATGGGAGAGGCTAGGGGTCAGCCAGGGTCTGCATGGGGGAGACTCCCCAACTCCCTATCACTCTCCCCTGCATCCCCCCCAAAAAAACAACTGTTCCATACTTCTCCCACCCACATCCAATAACCTTCCAGGTTCATTCCCAGGCTCCTTCCCAGCAATTATGTCCCTCTCCCTCAGTTCCTCCATTACCCACGACTCCCTCAAGCCTTTGCACTGCTTCTGATGGGTGCGGGAAACACATTTCTGTAGTTTAGTTTAAATGAATTACTACTCAAAGTTCTATATTAATACAGTAGAACCTCAGAGTTCTCTCAGGAATGGAGGTTGCTTGCAACTCTGAAATGCTTGTAACTCTGAATATAACATTATGGCTGTTCTTTCAAAAGTTTACAACGGAACGCTGACTTAATACAGCTTTGAAACTATACTATGCAGAAGAAAAATGCTTCTTTTACCGTCTTAATTTAAATGAAACAAGCACAGAACAGTTTTCTTACCTTGTCAAATCTTTTTTTTTTTTTAACCCCCCCACCCCCTTTTTTTAGTAGTTTACATTTAACACAATACTATCCTGTTTGCCTTTTGGGCGGGAGGTTGGGAGGGGGTACCTCTTCTGCTGCCTTACTGTGTACTTCCAGTTCCAAATGAGATGTATGGATGACCGGTCAGTTCATAACTCTGGTGTTTATAACTCTGAGGTTCTACTATATGGCTAGTAAGGAACTTATTTGTCAAAAAAAAACATTTCCTGAATCTTTTTCATTGTCTGTATTGTTACAGACATACTTGTAGACAGGTATTTTAAAATAAATTACCAAAATAATTGAAACTGGCATGATTATATTGTGTTATTTTGACAAATAAAATATGCAGAATTTTAAAATATTGTGCACATAATTTGTATTTTTTTTTTTTGGTGCATAATTCCCTCATGAGTAATTTGCATTGTAACGAACCACAATCAGTTTTGAGACAGGAGTTGATGGCAACAGTCGGATGACATCCAGAATTATGGGGATAACAGATATGGAGACTTATCTGCCTAGCCACAGACACAATACTCAGCTCTAGCCACAGACTAGATGCTTAGCTATTTATATGCCACCATTATTGTAGTATCTAGATAATCATGCAAGAGCCCCACCCTCCAAATCTATAGCTTTGTGGAGAAGGTTTATGTTTTCTCTATATACTTAGCATGTTACATCTATTGTATGTGCATAACCAGTTTGTAGAGAGAATAGTGTATTTTAAGGCAAAATACATACATCAAGCTCAAAGAAAAAGTCTTGTTCTTTGGATGCAATTTCATAATCTGCTCTTAATGCCAGGTCATGCACCTTCAGACATTCTCCAAGGTCCATCCTCTGAAAATAGACACAAATGATTATTTGGGGGTGGAGTGGGAGAAGAGATATAGCTTAATCTGTAGGAGAAATATTACTATAAGTGGAGTGTGTATGATTTTTTCAATTGTAAAATATTGGAAAGTGAACCATGTTTCTTTATGGAACTTCACAAAAGATTATTTTAGTATTGCTGCATGTTATTTCAGTATTGCTACAAAAATAATGTGGCATTTGGAATGATGACAGCATGCAGGTGTCAGAAGAAATAAAGCAGAAAAATGACTAACATTAAGTCAGATCCTATTTGTGCTGTATCACCTGAGAACCATCATCTCCCACCCTAGTTTAAAACATGCTCACTAACCATAGTTCATGAAAATGACTGAAGTAATAGACATCCGGTATTTAGCTAAACAATTTAAAAGGTCCAAGTCACTGCAACACTGTTTTCAGCTAACTGGGTAATAGATAATCTGCAGTGACAGTTGTTGGCCCACACTAGGAGATAAATGACTTAGTCTTAATCATCCTTTAAACTTCTGCAATCTAAGCTTTCTTACAAAGAAGTGTTGTTTAGAACTGGACAGGTTAAATAAAAAGTCTGGATGAAATCTCCCTCTCCCTCAAAAGATTTTGGTGATGAGCAAAGACAAACCAGCAGTCTAAATGCATGTCTTAAGACTGAGAAATAAAAATAAAATTAAAACAAAAAAACTCCAGCCCCTTAAATAGTTTATCTTTCATCTAAAGTAGTATTAAAAGGGATGCGGTGGGAAGGGGAAAGAGGCAAAAGGAATGAGGTATAAAATGAAATGGATTGAGCCACTGCCCATTATATGTTATGCAGAAAAAACCTGCAAGGAGCAGAGAATTCTTTTAAAGTGTGACCATAAGGGTACACTCAGCTAGCAGTTAAATTCTGTTTCTAATTTGAAATTCAGCTATAATAAAGCATAAAGTTCTAATGAAATCAGCTACCTATGAGTTTGTAAGGAGGCAAGACAAAGCAAGATAAACATAACCCAATCGGTTCATACTGAGAGAAGGAACAAAGCGTTACCCAAAACACCATGTTATTATGCAAAATGAGATTCTGCAAAGATGTGTCTGATTTTTTCTCCCATGTGAAAATACTTAAGACTCAACAAAAATAGGTTACCAACACCTTTATTTATTTGACTATATCACATAACATTTTAAAAAACAAAATGAGTAGAATTTTCCTTAAATCAACAATCTAAGATAACAATGAGAAATATTTAATCAATAAACTATGAAAAATATCTGAGAAGAAACAATAATTTGTAATTTCTAAGACACTTGTTGGCAGTGGCCATCCTGCTAAAATGTGACCTCATTCATGCAACTGTCAGTATGCATGGAGAGACTTGAATATTGTCAGAGACTGGAAATGTCACTGCTCTGGTTTAACAGTGATTTTACAACCAAAATAAAATAATAAAAATGAGTTTAAAGCATTTTTTAAAAAAAATAAGCCCAGTATTAACAGCAGGGGGAAATTTGAGAGTCACCTGATATTTGACTCCAATTGTCAAAGACAATTTCACTTTAACAAGATACCTAATGTACTGCCAGAGGTTCAGAAATTACTGGCATTATAAATTATTCACAAATAAATAAATGTGAATAAATTATTCACATTAAGAGAACAGTCTCCAATAGCTCACATCAGTGAAAAGTATGTTTAAATTTAACATTTTAAAATGTTTGTGGAGAAGTAAAGAACCCTAAATGTTCTTGGTTAGTTAAAAAAACAAGTTTTTAGTTCTTTACATACACTTCATCTTGTTAATCTAAGTTTTTTTTTTCTTTAGGATTTTATTTAATTGTTGAGCTGAGCAAGAGGACTGCAGTTTTCCCTAAAATTGCTACACAGGACGTTGTGACAATCATGTTGTTAAGTGAAATAAGCCACTAAGACAGTGGTTCTCAAACTTTTGTACTGGTGACCCCTTTCACACAGCAAGCCTCTGAGTGCGACCCCCTTTATAAATTAAAAACACTTTTTTATACATTTAACACCATTATAAATGCTGGAGGCAAAGCGGGGTTTGGGGTGGAGGCTGACAGGTTACGACCCCCCCATGTAATAACCTTGCAACCCCCTGAGGGGTCCTGACCCCCAGTTTGAGAACCTCTGCACTAAGAGTTAGTGGCCATGTAAGTTATTATGCAGGTCTGCTTTCCATGCTAGCAGATTCCAATTCTTTATTCAAACTGGAATTAGAAGATTTGATTATGAGGGGAATGATGAATTATGTTTTGACAAATGTAATTAATCAACATTAGAAAATGCCTGTCTTGAAGCCTCAGAAAGCACTGCACATCGTATCTAGAGCATTGTTGAAATTAGGACGAGGTAAATTATAACCACTTAAGAGTTAAAACCTTGGGTTTAAAAGGGAACTATTACATTTGTCAGCACATTGGACAGAGTTGCCCCAATGCAGGTGTACACAAAACTTTACCTCAATCTGGTGATCTGCAGTAGTAAGTGATATGAAAATATTGACATAAGATCTGAAATATGTCCAGTGTGGGATGGAGTGATAAAAATAAATCTGAAAATTTTCCAATTGAGAGACAGAAGATTAGACTAGAAGGAAAATTACAAATTATACTTAGTTAATATATTAGAACACTAAAGCTATCAAAAACAAAGTTTTGGACATGAGACTATAATTCAGATTTAAAGGTTCTTACACCAAACTTTGCAGACATAAGCAAAACCTGGCTAGATGTCATTGTAGTTGTTGGTGCACCAGACTTCAGCCAGGTATACTGTGCCGCACTCGACACAGGGAACTCAGGCAGCAGGTATGGCTGTGCTTGTTGTAGCCACATTCAGATGTAGGAGGTCTACAGACCTAAAGATAGTTATAAGTGTCCATCTGATTTTCAGGTCTTGGAATCGGGTTAATATTGGTACACTGGTCACTCTGAAACACCAAAGAGGCCTTTGCTGAACCGATCGGATTCTTCACTGTGCTGAGGCACCAAGGCTGACAATGTTTGGCAACTTCACTGAAGTTAATGACTTCTGCATAGGTTTAAGTTTTCATGGATGTCAGGTGCCGTGACAACTAGGGCACTGTAAAAACTTGTTTGCAGATCAGCTCACAGAGCCAGATACAGTGTAGTCAAGTATTTGGAATGGAACTAGAGATGGAGCAAGAAAATGTTAACCAGGACAGATCTTTTATCTTCTGTGATTTGAGGTCAGAACACATTTTTCCCCATAGGGACAGAGAGCATGTTGTGATCATCCATGCTTTAGAGGCTGATGAAACTTGAGGTTCCAGATGGCTCTGAAGTAATACACCTCTATCCCGATATAACGCTGTCCTCGGGAGCCAAAAAAATCTTACCGCGTTATAGGTGAAACTGCGTTATATCGAACTTGCTTTGATCCACCAGAGTGCGCAGCCCCTCCCCCCCAGAGCGCTGCTTTACCGCGTTGTATCCGAATTCGTGTTATATCGGGTCGCGTTATATCACGGTAGAGGTGTATATTGTTTGCCATCAGGCCACTATCGAAGGGTTGGGACTGCATAACCACCTTTTGTCCTCCATCATTGACATAGTGACCTTTAAATGTCCTCTTAACTTCACCCTTACAAGTCATGATGGTTTACAGAGGAAGGTAAAGGACAAGCAGAATGGCTAAAGCACTGGAAGTCCCTGACTGAATTTGATCACAAATGTATAGAGTATTTGCAGTCACATGCAGGAACAGTGCAGGAGACAAAGAAGAGTTCTTCACCTCCACCATAGCATCTGCTAACTCTCTCACTGCAAACTGGATGTAAGCCCTTCGCTAGTGAAGGCCAGTGGGGCAATACTGAATTGGAGGCTATCAATATATCCATATGGGAAAAAACTTCCTTAAGGACAAATGACATCCTGCCATGGAGCTCTTGCTTCAGAAACTATTGCTTGTCATCAAATCTTGCCAACTATCAACATATGTAAAACTTTCAATTTTTCTGGAAAGGTCAGCAAAAAGGTGGAAGCAGATTAAATGGCAATTTTTCAAGTCCTCCAATTTCCTAGTTCCAAGTCAGTCAGGTTTTAGATAACTATTCATCTGTATTAAGAGATCCTACACGTAGGCTCTTTCAGGAAACAGTTTTGCCACCCCTTCTGTGTAACATGTACATGAGGCCATCAGAGTTAGTAAGGAAATATGGATCGCATTGAATTCAGTATACTCAGCTTTTCAATCACAATAGATCCATTGGTGCAATGAAATTAATAAACTCAGTGTCTTTATGAAGACAGAACAGAGGAAGGCAAGCTTGATGAGTACTAATTAAAACAATATTGAAGCAGTGATGGTGGGTTGGGGACAGCAGTTGAAAGATGAGTATGGTACCCCTGGATGACAGCATCCACCATTTGTACCCCAAATTCACTTTTGGAACTGTATGATTCAGATATCAGGGGGTAGCAGTGTTAGTCTGTATCTACAAAAACAACAAGGAGTCTGGTGGCACCTTAAAGACTAACAGAGCTGCTTTTGGAATTTTAACTAACAGCTGTAGCTAAACAGGTCTTTTCCAAGAATCTCGATCTAGTTAGAGTGAGATTTTTTTTTCTGTTACAGACCTTGCTATAATCACTCACTTCTTTACCACCTAGAGACAAGACTTGGTATAATGAGCACTACAGGGGGTTGCAAAGAGACTATTCAGAAACTGGAGCTACTGCACAATACAGATGGCCGTATGATGAGCCAGCCATAATGTAGCAGCATAAAACATCAATACTTCCAGGAGCAGCACTGCTTCCGGATAAGTTTCTGGGAGAAGTTCAATGTGCCTTTAAAAAAAAGGCTTTAAGTCTTAAATGGTTTGGTATCTGAGGTACCGCACCTTTGTCTTCCACTCTGGCAGTACAGAAGAAAAGAGGTACTTAAGCGGGAGCACCATTTCTACAAATGAAAGGGAGCTTTTTATGAAGTGTCCTCAATTATGGAATTCACTTCCTTTTTTGATCCAATAGAGCCAGAATTTGTGTGTCTTCTGGATATTCTGCAATGCTTATATTTTCTTGTAGGCATAGGACGGTCTGGAGACTGATGATGATTTAAGTTATTTTATGACAAGAATGGACAGAGTGTCTATTTTTTGTGGGAGAGTTTACTAACTGGAGAAACTCATGACCTAAAAGTATTGTAAAGAAAACTTTAGATTTTTAGTTAGGCATCAGATTTAAAATACCCATCTAGAGTTCCATGTTTCTCCACAGAATTAACACACACTCAACACTCCTTTAATCGTTCCCCTACCTATACTTTCTTGCGGAATACATCAATTACAACATTGTAGATTTTCACTACGATATAGCCTGCAACCATCCTCCCCTACCCTATCAGACATTGGGTGATTTCAGGTCAGTATTGCAAGGGTGTCTGCAATATTAGGATTTTATAGACCAGCTGTGTAAATACTAAAGTGTGAGCTCTGGCCAGTCATCTAGAGATTGGAGTCTGACCATACTGGGAAGGTGAAGTAAATGTAGTTAAAATGGGCCAGAGCTTTGACAAGAACCTTAAGAATATACTTAACTTTCAACAACGTGAGTTGTCCTGTTAAAGTCAATAGGATTACTTGTGCTCAAAGTTAACCATGTACTTAAGCATCTTGCTACTTTGGAGCCTCTATCCATATGGTCCTATCCTGCAAGCCTCCTGGAAGGTGTTGAGTGCCATGGCTTCAAGGGATGTTGTAGGTACTCAGCATCTTGCAGGATCAGACCTACATAGTGTACTTTATGGTAGGCGTATGTAATGTGCAAAATGTGTGACAAGGTGCTCTCTGGCCCATAATGAAAAAGGAAGCATAAGAGGCAGGGCCTCTGGTTCATCAGTTGTATATGGGATTTTTTGCAAGACAACATGCAGTATTTTTGTGGCATGCCTGAGTATCTGATAGGGAAGTATGGTCAATGTTAATGGGGCAGAGTTAAGATTATTGCAGGGAAGCAAAAGTGAATTTCCTCAATTTCAAGGATTTAGTGTGTTTTTTTAAACAACATTTTAATAATTTCCTGAACACACATTATTTATAACCTATGTATAAGCCCCTTCATTTTCAGTTTAAACTGATTTTTACCAAAAAATTCCAACGTTTTACAAAAAGTATTATTCTTTTTCTGATTTTTCACTCTACTTTTCTAAACAAACAGGCACACACACAAGCTCTGAAGTGCGCACACATCTGAATGTACTGATGAATCTCATGCCCATCACGTACACATTTCAAGTTATTAGCAGATAACAGTTTAAATATTTGACACACTAAAATGGGAAGAAAGCGAAAATCTGGATAGACTGTGTTTCAGAACACATGGAAATATTCAAAAGTTTAAAAACAAAAACAGGAGAAAAACAAAAAACAAAAAAACAAAATCAGGAGAAAAGGATCAAGTTGAGTGTATGCACTGCAAATGGAGTGGCCCAATTATTAAATGTAAATATTTATAGGCTAATAGTTCTAAGTCTACAACAGTAAACTATTTATTCAAATGAAAAGTTTTATTTGGGGATTGGAGATGTATTGTTTTCTTAAACTCAGAGGTGGCATTATTTTAGTTCTGCAGCAAACCACATTAATGCTTTGAATTCCATTCATCAATCTACTGAATACTTTCCCCCCGCATCTTTCCATCCACCAAAATAAACCCCAATATTTACCCAGAAAAATTGTTAATAGCTTTTTGCACTGATTTGCACTTGTTTTTTTGCTTAAAAAAGCTCTAAGTTCCCGGAAAAATTTAAATAAAATAAAAACTGAAATGACCTTATCTTTATTAAGTAGTTGTCCGAAACTTTTCTTAGTTTTCATTTTTGTAGTCTAATATTTCACTAATTTATACAGAAATTTGAAACATAACACTGTAAAGACATGTATAAGCTGTATAGGTTTTGATTTGCAAACCTTGTAAAGTATACAGAGGCCAACACAGTGCTGACATCTGCAGGCTGCTTGTAAGCTCCATACCACTAATTATAGCTTATAATATTGTGTAGAGTTTGTAATACTAGTGAGAAAAAAAACTAAAGAATTTAGGAATTCTTAAAAAGAGGAAAAATTAAGCCTATGTACTAGTTTTCATTGGGCTTAAAAGGCATAAAAATTAAGTCTGAAGCCTTTAGGACTAAATACTTTAGATATAAATGGTCAAAAAAATCTTATATAACAAGTGTTAGTGAGAGAAACACAACTTTTTTATTTTGAAAGACTCATAACTGGAAAGAGCTGGGTCAATTAATCTCAAACTTTCAGAAATTCTCCTCAATCTGAAATGTTTGGGTTAAGCCCTGCACCCTCATAATGCCCGAGATCAACCCTGTGCCCATATAGTCAGATTGAAGGAGCAGGGCGGCATCAGTATGCAAAATATCAATCTGAAAGAAGAGTTTTTGTGAGAGAAAAGAGGAAAATGTCAAAACCAGGTTTAGAACAGACATTGTTTTATATGGAGTCACTTTCTGTGGCCCATGATAACTAATATATTACAGCTTACCAGATGATATAGTATTACCTGTAAAGGACTTGAAGACTGCTTTGAGTAAACAGACATTCACATAGGACAGAATACACTGTGGTTTTTTTAACCTTAATTTTAACTTTTTCAAATAGGATCTATTCTCTTAGTTCCACTGTTCCTAGAACAAGAGTATACCAAAAAAGTTCCTCTTCCCCCTCTCCTTGCCAGCTTCTTCTGATGGAATATAGACAGCTGACTGTGAGATCCATGCAGTGGCTTTCAAATTAGAGCTGGGCAAAATTTTCAGATAAATAGTTTATTCAATGAAATAGGAAGTTTCAGGTTGACCAAAACTATTCATGAATATATTGACCAAACAAACACACTAAACATTGCAGTAATGTCAAAACAAAATGTTCTGTCCCAAAAAATTGTTTAGACTTTCAGGCATTTTGACAAAAGCAAAGGAAAGGATTCATGGTACAGCCAGAGGAGGAGCCTTCCTCGTAAGCTTTAGCTCAGTAGTTAGGACGCACTCACGTGGGATGTGGGAGACGAGTTCCATTCTCCACTCTGCCTGATGAGGAGAGCCATTGTGGGAGACCCTAGTTCAAATTCCTTCACCACATCAGGCAGAGCAGTGAATTGAACTCAGGTCTCTCACATCCCAGATGAGTGACAGCTCAACAGTCATCAACAGAATCTCCCATAATATCCTGGGTCTGGCCAGAGTAGCAGATCCTATATACAAAACATGAAATGACAGGTAAGAAAACTAGTTTTATCCTTTCTCCATGGTAGGATTCATCATTCTAAGCAGTAGTTATGGGAAATGGCCAGAAGTGCACAAACTCCCTTCTAAAAAAATATGGAGGGAGATGTACATTTTAGAGATCCATTGTTCTAACAAGAGGAAGACAGAAGCAGAAGATACACTTGCGTCTGAGTGTTTTACTTGTTCCCCAATCAAAGCAAGAGCTATCTGATGTATGGTGAGACCATTTATATACTGTATTTATAAGTGATATAGCTTTGCTTTTGTTTTATTAGACAAAATTGAGAGAAGGCTAGGAGATTCTGCATATGAAAACAGCAGGTAAGAGACAAATATTAAGTCTTAGTAGTTTGTCAAAAAGATTACCAGAAGGCTTTTCAAGGCTATTGGTTTAGTCAAATGAAGCTTCCTGCTTGCAAAGCCAACAAGTCACTGGTGGAGTGAGCACTATTTCCTTTCAGAAACTACTGATCAGCCTTGAAATCATTTTCTTAAACCATATGGCTTTATACCAAATACAGTTTTATACCCCTTAACCACACACAGAATATGAAGTTGATATTCCAACCTGTTTGAAGGTTTAGCAATGAAAGAGGATAGTGATCTAAAGTGTTGCCATCTCTCAAGATTTTGTCATGAGACTAGCAATACTTGGTGGGTTTTTGTTTTTTATTTAAAGCACCTGTTCTTGGAATCATTTGATTATGCAAGAATCTCTGCTTTCACAAGAAAAAAATAGTTTCTTGCCCTCATGGCTGGGGAGAAAAGCTTGAAGATATGAATTCTAAAGGCTAAAAAATAAAAAATAAAAGACTTAAACATCATGATTTTTAAGCAACTCATGATTCGGGGTCCAACTTATTTTTGAATGTTTGCAGCTAGTAAAACTGGAGTGCTCATCCAATTATGCAGAAATAGTCTTTGTAGGGGCAAAATCAGAAATAAGTCTGAAAACCACCTTGGTCTGCATGTAGGGTCACTTACTAGAGAGATATTCACTCTCCTGGCTGAAACAATGGCCAGGATATAAGGAACTTTAGGGTCAAAATATGGTTAACGCTTCTGCCCTCTGTTCAAAGGATGTCTTTGACAGAGCCCAAAATACTCTGTTTAGCTTCCGTTACTCTACTTTGAATGCCCAACAGAAGCTCTGTCCTAAGAAACTGCTTTGAGGAAGCAAGATGTAAGAGGATGCAAAAGTAGGAAATAGAAGAAATTGTGTACATTGTTTCTAATACACAAACTTGAACTCTCTTGAAATTCCAGCTTATAACTTACAGAAGCTTTAAAGGTCATCTGGAATTTCATCTGAAAAGTCAGCCAAAACAGGTTAATCTCCCTGAGAAAGCACTAGGAAAACAACCTCTCCAAACAGTCCTGAGAAGTTGAGTGAAGTCCTTTCAAAGTGTTAAAGGAAATCAAGCAGTTTCTTAGAGAATCCATGGCTCAAAAACCTTGTGGTTGAACTCCCAATCTTCTACTGCAAAAACCAGTCAATGCACAAGTTTGACCTTAGGACATATGCTGCTGAGACCAAGAGAATTTGTTCCTCCAGAAAATTCTGATGGACTCGAGGTTCGATAACCCTTTCTTGATTCTTCCCCAGAAGTCAGCTATAACATGATTTTCCTATGGACAGTAATAACATTCTACAGAATCTCATGGAGACATTTCTCAAGGGCAAAGATTGCTCAGACAAACTAGAAGTTTTTATGTTCCCCTTTTAATGGTGCTGTAAGCTTCCTGAAATGGCCATTTCCCCAGAACCATGAGAAAGTTCGTTTGAACTCCTGCTCTTAAAGAAGGCTTCTCAGTAAATAGCAGGACACAGGATAAGTCACATAAAGGCTTGCCTCTGGGGATTCCTTTCCAATTGCTCCTAATGAAGAGAATAAGTTACTCAGTTTTTCGTTGGATTCAGAGCTACACTATGGGAGACTCTCTGTATCTTGAGGATTCCCTTTGAATGAGGTGGAAAAAGGGTTGCTGATAAAAATATTTAGGAATATGGAGATATGTCTTGAGGGGACTGGTTTCTCCTGAGGTGCCTTGGTTAGAAGAGATATGAACTCGACATGAATTGATTTAGTTGGGAATTGGTCCTGCTTTGAGCAGGGGGTTGGACTAGATGACCTCCTGAGGTCCCTTCCAACCCTGATATTCTATGATTCTATGAAATAATCTAACAATACAACATTTAGAGTAGGGAGGTCCAGAACAAGGTAGAAGCCTTCGATGCACTTAGTGAGAAAGTGAGAATGAACACATTTGAAAATAGACTAAGCTTTTTCATTCTTCTTGAACTAGGAAGTTTGGCCCACACCCAAAAGAGGAGTTTTTATGATCAGTATAGGACTCTGAAGCTCATCTGTAGATTAGTGGAAACCAGGAAGGTGCTTGTCAGAACAACCTTTTAGAGATTGGGGGGGGGGGGGGGGGGGGGAGAGGCAAGGGGGAAAATTTTCTGATCAATTTAGTGTTTAACAACGCATCTGAATGTTGTATTGTTATGGCCCACATACTTCTCCCAGCTACTGATACTAAAAGGGATCTGCAGAGAATCATATTACATCATGGACAGCCTTGCAGAAAATCAATCAATCAACAGATACTAACTCCCCCATGCTCCCTTTCTCCATATTTCCTACAATAATGAATTAAGGAGAGGGTAAAGGTGGAGCAATACAATTGGTTATACATAGACCATCATCATTTTCTAACCTGCTAGCACACAGAAAGATTTGAGAATAAGGAGAAGTGTATTAGCCACGGTATTCCTGGAGTGCTACAGAAAGTCTGGGTGCTGAACATGACTAAAAAGGAATGACGCTTGAAGTGAGTCAGTGACTTGGGGGATCAACTGCATTACATTTTCAGAAGGTTTGGAGGTGAAGGGGAGTGCAGGGCTGTTGAGCTCACTGTAGAAATAACAATGCTCTTCCAAATCAGGACAAAAATCCTTGTTATGCTAAAGTAAGGAAGAGTCTGTTTTAGGAAATGAGGAAAGAGTTGGAACACAAATGTCTGTGTAATCTGGTGAAGCTAAAGATGTGCTCTGTAAATGGCCCTCTCAGTTCTAGGTTCAGCTGCTTAGAATCCACTACCTTCCACACTTTTAAGAGAAAAGCTAAATCCTCCAACTCAGACCCATAACTTATTTATTTTGCCCTTTTTCCTTCTCCTCGATTTCTCTCTCATTCTCTTATCTCTCTGCTTTTGTAAAGGCCACTGCAGAGAAGGGAGGGACAGAGCTGCAACTCCTAGATCACAAGTACAGAGAACGCAAGGATTACTAATGGGGAAATCTGTGTATGTGTGTTCTGTGAGCCCTTTGTGCACCTGAGAATACTGTGGAGAAGGGCCCGGAAAGGTTCTATGGCCATCTCTTAGGAATGAAGGTAAACTGAACCAGCCACCATGGCTACCTGGGAAATACACTGAGGGACAGGTAAATCATCCATCAAGTCTACTAATTTCAAGTTCTTCTGTCTTCCAACAAGTCCTTATGTTGTTTCCAAGCTCCATTTAGGAAAATTTCTCTGAAGGACATGTTTAATGATGAAAAGAGAAGGCATAGAAAATTGAAGAAATATGAAGAAAAAAAAATAAAAAAAAATTCAGGTTCTGCCTCAAATGGCCTCCCCCCAAAGCCTTTTCCAGCACTGCTACTGAATAGGAGGAGGGGACTGCCTACGTGTGGCACACCCTTTGATTATCACTCTGAGTCATAATACTTCTACTACTTCTAGCACTGGGGAAATTCTGCAGAAATCCACCAGGCTAAAGGAGCCCTTCTGCTATCCTTCAATATTTAACAGTTATAAAGGGGAAAGAAGACAGCAAAAAAATCCAGCCAGGAAAGAGTAAGCAGAGGAACTTCTGGCTCAGCATACGGAGGCAAAAAAATAAAATAAAAAAAAAAAACCCAACAACCCAAAACAGGATAACAAGCAGAGCTGTTGATGTGCCAGAACAGGTGGTGATGGTATCTAGGATTTATTTATTTATTTTCAAGAAGGATTTTTTTTGTTAACCTCCTCCAACATCAGCAGAAATGGCAGAATACCTGGAAGGAGAGGCCATTTAGTGGATCCTACAATGGAAAGCAGTACTTTGTCTACATGAGACTTCATGCACAATTGACATCATAGCTTCTATTATAAAATATTTAATATTCAACCATTCATTCCTTCTCTATAACCTTTCCAATGAAACAGAGGTGACTCAAAGAACATAGGTGCATATCTGTATCATATATCAGAAATGTTAGCACAGAACCCATGGATGAGAAGTTTTTGTAAGGATTATTTACGCGCGCGCACACACACACTTTGGCTATGTACAAAGTTGGCCAAACTATCCCACAACACTAGAGGAAAACCCAAGGCGGATATTTTCAAAAAATTGTCAAGTTAACTTAAATGTCAAAAAGAGGTATATTGCAGGCATAATTAAGATTGAAACAGAAGAATGGATTTCTGTTATTGTTTCTGTAAACAAAATACAGGATTAAGTTACATACAGTTCCAGAGAGGACATCATGAGGGCAGCAGTTTAGGAGGTGGCTCTTGCACACTCGGTCATCACTGAATTTGATTCGCTGACGGGTAGTATCCCCTGAAATATAGAAATGAAGACACTCCAGGTTAGACAAATGGAGAAGCCAGCCTGCTTTTGCAAGTTTTATGTTCAAAGTGTTAACAATTCCTTTACCCCAAAATGAACAAAGAAACCCTAATGGAAGCTAAAATTTAAAGGATTAAGTACCCTTTAATGAATCCATACCCAAACATTAACTATGTATTAAATTTTTTTACATACTATATGCTGCTGTTTAAATGTAATTATAAGCTTCCACTTTTTCAAGTATTTTTAATATATTTTTTATTGAAAAAGCAGTGTATTAGGTAAAAACACTTTGCTAGGATAGCATCAATGTAAGATGCTATATAGGTGTCTGTTCCAGATTTTGTGTAAGCTACCATAATGGATTTGTACTTGGCAGTTAGCATATAACAATCTTACAAACATGTAATAATACACACTTAGAGCCTCCACTGAACACCATCTGCCATTTCTTCCATTACTTTCTTCTTGGATGCAAAGCATCCCCTTACTTCTGGTGGGGCAGGGTAAATAGAGGGCAAAAGAATGGATGAAGTGATTAGAAACCTGAAAGAACCAATCATACAAATAGACATTGCCTATATGTAACATTACTTTTACAGAAGCTTGCAACCCCCATGTCATAGACCCCATCTGCTGCATGTTGCTGAGCTGGAAGCATTTTAATTCTATTTTCATAATGGTGTAGCTCCTACATCACAGCAGAAGCATCAACCAGCTTACCACACAATGAGGTCCAATTGCAAGTTTAAAAAAATCCCATCTGTGAACAAGGTTGGATAGTTCAGTTCCAAATAACCAATTATTGAGGGGTTTTTTATTGCAGGATTTGTTTTCCTTAAAAAGTCATAATGGAACAGCCACTATTCCATTTCTGGAAGTGAGGTCACTCAAAGATTTTTTTCCTGTAGAGATACAGGAGTTATAAAACATCTCAAAATCTCACAGGGTGTCTATCTACTCATTAAAATACAATAACCTCCTAACATCACTATTAAATGAAAACCTACTGGTGAATTACTGAAGCAAGGACAGCTGTTGGAGAAAAAGTACAATGAGTTCAGTTTGCAACTTTTTCCCATCCCATTACCAAAGTACTTTAAAGAGGGTGGATAAATTTTGCAGTTATGAATGTAGTCACGTCTCCTTTCTAATAAACCTGAAACATCTGAGAATTTTAAATCTATGAAATGGTTCAACAAGCCCAATCCATTTGTTAACTATACGAATAAAATGGTAATGTCCTTCATTCTATTATGTAATCTCATTTTAAAATATCACTGCTATGCATAGGAAACTAAAACGTAACATTTTCAGATGGGCTGAACTTCATTCAAGTTGTTAAACAACTGAAAATTTTCAGAACAAGACACACTTAATTTGCCTGTAGGATGCAACACAATCTTAAAACCAGTAATTCACAGGCTAGAACAGCTTCGGAGCAGTTCAACAATAGGTTTTCTAGAGGCTAAGTCTTCAGTTTTAATAGGTTATTTGTAAAACTAAAAATTTAGAATAATCCCTTATTCAATCACGCCTGCTACTGCAGTAAAAGGTTTTTTTGGGGGTCCATTTTTTTTTTTAAAAACACATAACTGCGTTTGTTCCACATTCATTAACACATCTGAAAAGTTAGTGATAACTCACGGCTCGGCGAATGCGGGGCCTTTCTGACACTCCCTTGCAGATTGAAGTAGGCAGGCAAAGATACATTGAACCTTTATAAATAAAACAAGGGGCCAGATTGTTCAGTTTGTATAGAATAGACTCTGCCAGCAATTTCAACACAGCATCTAGAAATACATGTTGACTGTAAAGATTCTTGTACATAAAAACAAATGAACAAACCAACTAGTGTTAAAAAAAAAAAAAAAAAAACCAACAGCTGATGGCCTACTAGAACTACTGAGAGGGATATTGAGACTGGGGAGTAGCTAAAGGACTTATGTTCCTCAAGCCTACGGAGATAGGAGTGTTTTCAGATATGTTACTAAGCTCCAGAAGGAGCATTCTTTGTACCTTTGCCACAATCAACTGCTGATTGTACAGCAGCAATGTACTCAGTCTCTTATGCCTTTCCATTTACATAGCATGTGAGATTTAGGAAGAAGGGATGGGACAATACAGAGAAAACAGAGGTAGCTACAAAAATGAACGCATGAATGACAACAGCTTTAGGAACCTGTTCCACATTTACATTCTAGTCACTATTTATGGATTCTGTATTAGGTCTTCACAAATGTTTCCTGGGTAAGTTAGATCTGCATATAGCATTCTGTTCTTTTTTCCCCTGGTTCTACAAGACTGGTTTAATATATATTTGGATTTTTTTTAAATCGACTCTGCTGTTATCATAGAAAAGCTTTCTCAAAGAGAAGGCTCTTGTAACATGCCCTAAAGACTGTTAAGTTCTAAGTTAGTTCATCTGAGAGCTCATTCCACAGCCAGATCCCCTTGAATAAAAATACTCTGTCTCAAGCGTTCTGTGAATTGGTGCTATCCCAAAGCTGCACAGATGTCTTGGCAGGTCATAGATGAAGATGCAGTCACAGATGTAGTTTGCTCCTAACCCACTGATGACCTTCTGCTAGGATAAGGTGAGGACCCATTTTGTATGTGCCTTTGCTGGGTAACGTGTGTGAGAAGGGAGAAAGACAAGAAACCACCAAATGCCTGGGGCTCACTCTGCTGCAAAGGGAGAAACCTTTTGAGAATTATTTTTGTAATGCAATAGCAGATGTTCCTTCCAGAGTTTTCCAATAACCGAGTGATTTGGGTGTGAATAAGCCAAGGTTCACAAGAGTTCTACTAATCAAAACGAATATTCCTCTTTGTCTGATTGGATTTAATTAAGCAGCCACAGCATTCACTTTAATATTTTACCATATGAAAACAGTCACTAAACAAACCTATGAAATATTTATGAATATAACCTTGTGTTTTCACAAGGGAAAAAATCTAAATGCAATTAGTAATAATTTTAAAGTGTTTTAAATTATCCTAACTGATTAAATACAATTAATTAAACCTATCCCTTTGTAAGCAGTAGCCTAACTTTTTGATTGCACCATGCTGCCTTTTTTTTTTAAACCTTGATTCCATTGTGTTTCACATTTTTCTGAGATAAAATAACTCAGTTAAGTAACTTATTTTTTTGTAATTAAGGCATATGTATTGAGGCGAAGCCTACTGGAGACCATAACGCCTTAATCTTTTTTTGTTACTATTCTAATAAATTAGTTTTTTAAAATATTTGACTGCTTTTGATATTGGTCAATTGACAGGTCAGATATTGTCAATTATTTTTGGACTAGTCAAATGACCAACCCTATTCTTAACCTTGCCCCTACAGAGTATTACATGGTTGATCTTCAGGGCTTACACATATTAAAAATGTAAAACAGTAATTTATTAATGTGTTACAGCAATCAGCATCTATTATATTATGACCCATTTCAGTGCTCCCAATTGGATTTTATTTGTTATTTGTTTATGTTGATTGACAGTGGATTTATAATGGAAACTCAAAAGGATTGATTTAATTCACCTAAAGAAACAACAGCTTCAGTTTTATTCAAGATATCTGACCCAAACCATATTTCTGTGATGTATTACACTAGGGGTGAGCGGGAGAAGAACTTTAAACAGGAATGAAGCTATTCAGGAAAAAAGCCAATTGTCAAGGATGCTTCTATGCTTAACCATCTCATTTCTTGAGATGCATGCACACAACACCACTGTTAGTATTAACACACACATCAGGAGGAGACCAGACCCCAAACAATGGCAGTAATAATGCAACAGTCATTTTAGAAAACTGTTTTACTACATTAAATAAAAAAAATGTTGACTAAAAAGCAACAAAAGTCAACAGCTAAGACCAAATTATACTGCTGAGTTTTAAAGAAAATTTAAGGGCCAAGAGCACACTTAGTACCTGTAAGCTCTCAAGATTGATCCTCGTAAGAACAAGTCATTTTAAACACCCTCCAAAAATCAAACTTTGCTGTGAACATCCACCATGTTCCTTCAGTTCATGCTTGAAGGAATTTACAGTACATTTTGACTGCTGATTTTGGCAACGAGTTTGTATATTTCAACCATCTTTTGCAATAACTAACTACAGACTAGTTTCATTTCAATCCATCTCTTGTTCACAATATTGTAACATACTATGAACAGCAAGTTATTCCTTCCATTTTAGAATCATATATTCTAGCAGGAATTACCAGTTAGTGCTAAACCTTAAACTCTAATACCAAGGCACAAGTGCAATGCAACCAAACACAATGTGTGTGCGTGTGTGTGTGTCTCTCTCTCTCTCTCTTTCAGCTGGAAGGGACCCCGAAAGGTCATCAAGTCCAGCCCCCTGCCTTCACTAGCAGAACCAAGTACTGATTTTGCCCCAGATCCCTAAGTAGCCCCCTCAAGGATTGAACTCTCAACCCTGGGTTTAGCAGGCCAATGCTCAAACCACTGAGCTATCCCTCCCCCCCAATGGCAATGTGTCTTTGCATTTGGAGGGCAGGATCAAGCTCTTAGTTTTTTTCTGTATTAAGCTATATTTACGAAGACAGATTAGGCTTTTTCCTCCTAACTTACACACCAAAAGTTTACATCTGTTTAATACCTACCACACTGTCTTTACCATAATATATTAATAGGAATAATATATTCTAAGTGCAGAATCCCTCATACTATTTACACTGCGGCAATATAAAATTGACAGCTATATGCCACAGTCACAAACAGTTCACTTAAAATTTACTTCTGAACATGCAATGTATCAAGAAGGAACATTATTCCCATGCTCGTCCCAAGAGGCAAGAAGCTACCAATTTATTTTTATAGAGATGTTGTTCCAACAGGATCTTCAATCCTAGGTCTCAACTCTGCAGCCTGAGACTGGCAAAGATAAGTTCTTGAACATTTTTTATGTTTGTTTATTTAAAAGGCAGCAGCAGCAGGGCTAAGCACAAGTCAGCAGCTCACTCCCCCAATGGCAGATGTATGTCAGTCACTGAGTATGATCACTGCCCTGGGAACCTTCCCATCAGTTCCCAATTACAAAGGACGTAAACCTCCCAAAAGAAACAAGTCACCTGATGTTAAAGATCTGCATTAAGAAGTGAAATAAAATTAAGCTGCAAAAAGCAAAGATCACTTCAATAAAAAAAAAACCCTCCAAACTCTGAGGAAGCAGTGGGCAGGTGAGAAGAATCCTGTTGGAATTACAGCTTCAGAAAAGAATTGCATGTCCGGAATTATCGCTTCTCTAAAGATGCCATCCAACAAGATTCTCATTCCTGGAGAGTAAAAAGTACACCTCTACCCCGATAACACGCTGTCCTCGGGAGCCAAAAAAAATCTTACCGCGTTATATCGAACTTGCTTTGATCCGCCGGAGTGCGCAGCCCCACCGCCCGAGCACTGCTTCACCGCATTATATCCGAATTCATGTTATATCGGGTCGCATTATATAGGGGTAGAGGTATACATGGGATGTCCCAAGACAGCAAGGCTGCAACACACAACACTAAGTCCAGAACCAATAATGTGACCAGGCAGGTTTATAAAAACAAAATTAAATACACAAGGGAGGGGTTAAATGCCTTCTACTCTCAAACAAAACACAGACAGCATTAAAAAAAAGTATAAAAACCTCAAAATCAGCCAACTCAGATACGGGATATCCTAAAATGAAACAAAAAACTTTTCAGGACAGAAGAGTTTGTTATTCCCTACTCTGTAAACAAATTCTGTAGCGCAAAGAAACCAAAACGTAATTCCCCCTTGATAGCTGAATCCAAGGAGTAATGTTTTGCGAACAGCTGGAGAAAGAACGATGAAGATGTCTGTGAGCCAAATATTTAAGAGAGGCAGGGGAGACAAACTTGCCTTGGATTCAGTGAGGTTTGACATGACTATCTAGTTCACACCAGCCACGTCACAGCAACACAAAACATATCCAACAACTTTGACATGGTCTTCATAAAAATTATTGAATCAATTCTAAACAAAAAATTTCCAAAGTTGTTGGAGTTTGCAAGGACTTTAGTCCCTCTCAAGGAAAATTTACAAGAACATTTTAATAATCAAATATATGGAAAAGGGCTTCCCCAGGATGGTTTGCGTTGAATTGGCAGTTACCGGAATACAATGTGAGAGAGACCCTATGACACTTGTTTTCTCTGGGATTTCAGGGTCCACTGAGGTTGTCACATGTGGACATGCACCATGGATACTACAAAGCAACGGCCACAACTGTGTATCTAGGTACGTATTTGACCCCCCCGTTCAGGGTAGCAACTAAGAACATGGGCTCACTGGCTCTGTCAGGAAGTACTAGATTTCTTGCAGCATCTCTTCCTGATAAGGTGCATGAACATATTCTCAGTAGGGTAAGGACAGAGGAGAAGCGATCTGGATAGTTTTCTGAAAACCTGAACTTGTAGCTGCATTGAACAACTCTCAGAATGCATGTGTTCAAGGTGACCATGAAACTGCCTTGGAAAGCACCAACTTTCTTGTAGCCCCAAGTGCAAGAGATACCTGAAGCTGTAGTGTCAAAGCTGGAACTTTTGTGCACTGAGAGCACTAGCCACAATACAAAACATACCCACCTACACAGAGAACTCTGATTTGTTCACAACCCAGGGATAAAGAAATGGTTTGAAGCTGGTACTAGAGACCTCATGGTAGCCTCACAGAGGATCTGCAGTGATCTGGCTGGTTTGGCAAACATATGTCATCAGCGATCCCTTGGAGTTTGAGAATGACTGTCATCCATAAAATGATCACCAGTTATCACTGGTGGATCTGCAAGTGGCTAATGAGACCAATCCAGGATCCACAGATCTTGTCACAACCGGGACAGACATTTCCCAATGGAAGGGGTAGATCTGGATTGTTGAGTTGGGCTGCAGCACATTCTTTCCTCCTTTCCTGTTTACCCAATTCCTGTTGTCTCAGTTGGATCTCAAAATACTGGGGTCCTTGCCACAAGGTCCTTTTCCATTTTGGTCAGTCGAGGGCTTGAGTTTCCCAGGAGTTTATGTCAATACTTCTTCATGTTGGCTTTGAGGGTGTCTTTGAAGTGTTTTCTTTGCCCAGCCCTCGTCTGTTGGCCATGGCTCAGTTGTAGGAACATGACTTGCTTTGGGAGTTCATTTTCTGGCATTTGAAGAACATAACCAGACCAATGGAGTTGGTGGTGGATGATCAAAGCTTCAATGCTGGAGGTTTTGGCTTGGGACAGAACATGGACATAGATGTGTCAGTCATCCCACTTGATTCGGAAGATCTTGCGGATGCACCATTGATGGTATCATTCAAGAACCTTGAGGCGTCCACTGTACATGGCTCAGGTTTCAGCACAATACAAGAGAGCTGGGATAAAAACGGCCTGGTACACAAGAAGCTTGGTTTAATTCTTGATGTCACAATCTTTGAAGACATGTTTTCTCAAGCATCCGAAAGCTGCACTGGTGCATGGAAGGCGGTGTTGAATTTCCTTGTTAATGTCAGCTTTCTGTGATAGATAGCTACCAAGGTAAAGGGAGTGCTTGACGTTCTCCAGGGTCTCTTCATTGATCTGAATTACGGGAGCAGGATCCTGGTGATGCAGAGCCTGTTGGAGGAATACTTTCATTTTCTTGATGTTGTGTGAGAGGCCGAGTTGGTTGTAGGCCTCAGATTTTTTTTAAGATAGTCTTCCGAGTGGGCACACAGGGCCCAGTCATCTGCATATTGGAATTCAATGACTGATTTAGTGATAATGTATGTCTTGGATCAGAGGTGATTGAGGCTGAAGAGCTTGCTGTCCATTCTGTATTGGATATCAAATCCAAACATATAATGGATCACTGAATCACCAACTCCACCTCAAGAACATGAGCATAGATAGAGTTTGAGACATCTTGACTGAAGTCTGGCATCAGCAATATGTCAGAGAGCTACTGATTTTCTTCTAATACTTCATGAGTTGACTGGAGCTCAGTATCACGGACTTCAAAAAACTGAGGTTTCCAGCGTATGGCGGAGACAAGGCTTGTAGGGTACTTGTATTCCAAGGTGATGATGTGGGACACTTCAATGACTAGGCTGCTTCACTGAGCTGATCACAGAAGTGCTACATTTGAGCCAAAAGGACTGGCAGACAGAGACACAAAGTCAAACGACTCAGATGTCTCAGCTAACTGAGGCTTCTGCCTTGAAGATTTACCCTTTGAAGCACTCTGGCCCAGACTCATGTCAGATGTACATGAGTTTCTGGAGTTGCCTGGAGGATGCATTAGAGACATTCTTCATGTTTTCTTAGAGCCCAAGGTGACATCTGCCAATATATCTGGCACTCCTTAACATTGTGGTTGACTCTATGCGCAGACAATGCAACCAATATGCTCATTTGTCATTAATAGTCCTGTTGCAAGGATGTGGTATGAAGCTTGTGAGTGGTCTTCCTGGCTCCCTATATGTCCTTCAGAAAAAAAACCAAATATACCACCAGGAGATATGAGGCTCAAATGATGCACCAGAGCACTGCAGATGCACCACAAATGCCAGGGTGCTAAAGACAGGCTCCAAATTCCAAGAAAACCACTGGCACTGACACTAAACAACAGGTGCCTAAAATATGAGACACAGGCAAAGCTGCTTCAGAGGTGTTGAAGTGCAGATAGACAAATAGGGAAAGACCATGGGTAAGCATTGATTGAAGTGTTGATACAGCTGGTGCAAAAGGCAAAATTTAAGAGACTTGGACCAGAATGGAAGCCAAAGACTTTACTACGAAATATTGTGTGTGTTTCCAGGAGTCAGGGGAAAAGAGCTGGAGCAATGACTGGAGAGGTCCTTTGCGGACCACAGTTCAGTAATTGAACTGAATGCTCCAAAGGCAATGGTTAAACTAAATAGGATGGCATGCACCCAGCACTAGAACTGCTAGCCTAGTCTCCCCACCAATGATGTACATATGGACTAAATGTATTCAAGAGCTTAAGAAGTCCTGAGTGTCTCATGCTGAGGTGGTGAGAATCCTAACAGATGTTATGTTTAGAGAAGGTTTTGTTTTCCATTAACAGACAATTCCACATCTTAGTCTGTACTCTGCTTCCACTTAGATTCCAGTTCTTATAAATGCTCATGATCTAAAACTAGACAAGTAACCTATATAGCTGTAAAGATTACTTTATTCAACTCATTTTAATAGTTTCTTCTACATCACTTAATTTTTTTTAAAATCCCAGATTTTCCTCATATAAGCCTCATCAGACTACTCAACTTTGACTTTATATCATCATCTGTCAGATTATTTGCATACAAAATAAATGCCATATCCTGAACTATATGACTACAACTTGCTATGTCACTTCACCTTAGAAAGAAGTCAGGCTCCATTTGCTCAATACCTTATACTGAGTGTTTACAAGATCACAAGCACATATGTGAAATGTTGAAAATAATTAAAAACTTAAATTTGTACTTCCTGCAAGTACTAAATGAAGTAATCTCAACAACATGTTGTGCGGGATGGGAATGACAGATCAATAAGAGATTGGAAGACAAGTTTCTACCTTGTCTTAATATTGAACTATTTAACATTTAAATAAAATGTTACTGCCTACTAAGTAAATACTAGAGTTCTGTTAGTAAGCAGTAGTAAAGCAAAATGAAAACTGGTCTTAACATCCTGACACTGAGCATACATGGTCACTGCCAATTTTAGTTAAAGGTCTTTATTTTCAAATATATTTCAGTTTAAAAATAGTAAAGAGTGCTTACTGTCAGGACAAAGCTACTACCTAACAGTAGTACAAGTCTGACACTGCTTCTTGTTAAACCCTTTAAAAGAACTGTGTCTATCGAATGTACAAAAAAAGTCAATTTAATAAGCTCAGGGCTAAGTGTTATCAACCTGAGGGCCTCCCACACTCCCCCTTTTATTAGCAAGTTTTGAAGTACTCAAGTTAGAATTGGATGCTCATCCTCTCATCCCAATTACTGTTTTGAGATTGAAAACAGCATATGCAAAGGAAAAGAAGGCATGCAAGTAAATTAACAGATATGTAACAAGACTGTGAGATATGTATTTCCAGCGCTAAAAAAAGAAAATATGAAACAGAATTTTCAAAGTTACCATAACATACATACCACTAAATTCAGGAAGAGACTGTTTTACTTAACACTATGCAAAAATGTATTTCCATAATTTACTATGCCAAGAGATATGCTTGATATACCTTCATTTTCCCCCAGGATGTTATATGTATTATAGATATATAACCTCTGCCTTCTCTCTAAATTAGTACTACTTAAACTAAGGGATGGTGTCCCTAGCCTCAGTTTACTAGAAGCTGGGAAAGGTTCAAAAGGAGCAATAAAGTGGGCAACATTTTCAAATTTAAGTACCTAAAGTTAGGCACCTAAATCTGCAGCTTTCATTTACTTCAGCACCTCTGAAAAATCAGACCACTTATTTAGTTGCCTATATTTAAAGCATCTTCATTTGTAAATCTTTACGTAGTTGTATTAAATATGACTTAATTTTCCACACCTCCAGAACAGTTTCACTCTAGTCATAGCTGTGTTAATTAATCCAGTTTTATGCTACCATCACAGCACTGTTTTTTTAAATTATGGCATACTCTACTACCAATCCACTTTTTTTTTTAGACAAACAGCATTAATGAGAAATGCTTAAAAGCTGAGCCCCTATGCAATCATTTCTCAATCAATATACCGTTGTCAGAAAGAGTCTGGGAAAACAGGCAAGATTTGCCAATGTGGCCTGAAGGTCAAGCTAATGCTCTGTCTGATACATTCTCAACAGTATTGCATATAACATTTAAAATATCTAAACTATGTCTCAATGACAATGCAATGTTGTGTCAGCTTGTTATTAATAAGTTGTTTAAATAAAAGGAAAACTGAATAGCAAGAATGTCAAACAGTAGCACTGGAAAGGTCCTTCTATGGTCTAGTCTATCTCCTGTAGGATCAGCCTGCATACATTAATCTTCTCTTTTACCCATCTTACTTTCTGAACAGCTCTAATGGCGATGCCTCAGCCCCGCTGGAGTAAATTGTATTAACTTTATTCTCACTTTCAAAAGTGATCATCATTCCCGCCTGTTGATTGAAATGATGGTTTGGGTCAGACTTGCCTCGGACAGACTATTACACCTCCCACCATGGCTCTGCACCTGACGATTTGAAAGGCTAATTTCTCCTGTCCGAACAAGGCAAACTGCGGTGTCTCAGTACCATGAGTTATGAGGAAGGATTTACAAGTGTTTATCTGTGACTTGGCGGGGGGTGTCCTCTGCTGTGCGCGTCGGGCGGCTCGGAGGGCGGCGTGCTCCCCTGGCTGGTCGCGGACTCTGCCGGCCCGGAAGACAGGCCTGCGCCGACCCGCAAGACGAAGGATGGATTTTTCCACCACCTGACCAGAGAACCCGCGGCTGCAGGGCTCGAGCTAAGACGGGCGGGGCCGCGGGCAATGGGGGTTTCATTACAGACTCGCAGCCCGGTTCTTGCGGCGGCGGAAGCGGCGCCGCGACCCCGGCGAGCTGCGGCAAGAGCTCGCCGTAGCCACTAGGGGCCCGCAGTAGGGCCAGTCCAGTCCCGCCCCGCCCGCGCCCCTCACACAGGGTGTAACCGCCTCCGACCGGCCCTGTGCGCCGCCGCCGCCCTTTAACCCCCTAGCCCCGCCCCGAGTGGCAGGGGAAAGCTGGCGCTCGTCCTGCCAATCATCGCTACCAGCCTAGCTCGCTCGCTGTTCCCAACCGTTGCCCCGGCTGTGACCGCAGGGGGCAGCAGCCCCGCCCCCCGGCCGGGTGGCACTTACCGTCCCGGGACGTGCCCATGAGCTGGTCCAGCATGGCGCGCATCTGGGCCTGCGCCGACATCCTGAGCGCGCGGGGCCCGGCCGAGCCGGCGGAGTCTGTGTGAGCTCCGCCGACAGCGGCCTACAGCGCTTCGGGCCCGACGCTGCGCTCGCCCCCCTGACGGGTCCGGGCGGAGCCTCTCTCCGCGGCCGGTGAGGGCTACGATGGCGCCTCCGCCTCACGTTCGCGGTTCGGGCCGAAGGGCAAAGCGGGAAACTGCTTCGCGCTGCTCTCGGTCTCGCGACTTCGCTTCCCCCGCGCGCGACCCTTCACGCTTGCTACACACGCGCGCGCCAGCGGTAACGGAAAGCCGCGCAGCGCGCGCGCGCTCTCTCCACTCCCGCCCCTTTCGACGTCAGCGCTATCAGGTTGAGCACACGCTGATTGGGTGAGTAGACATATATCTGTCTGTGACACAAGCGGCTCCGCGTTTCCTGATTCGACACTAGAACCTTTCGTCTGGCTGGGCTAGCGCGCGTGCTGATTGGACACGGGGCTCTCGTTCTCTTTCTGTGTGACGTCCTCTCCACCACCTCTCGAGTCGGGCGAACCCAATCGTTGCATTTCCCTTTCGATAAATACTGAAGAACCTCTCCCTTCCCCCCACCCCGTCCAAGACTAGTACAATCCGCGTTCTACCTGAGGCGCATAGAGCAGCTGCGCGGTCCCCGCAATGGCCCGCCCGAGCCGCTCGAACGCGCCTGGTGTAGTCTGAGCTAAACCGACAAAATACTCCATTGGTAACATTTGGATGGGCAGAATCTCCTCCTGTATTGTGAATAGCTCTGTGTCAACGGACGATGAAAAGTTATGGTGGACTTTCTTACAGAGTCGTTTAGTAGACCAGAGCCTGGTGGTTGTTGTTGGTTAGCCATCAGTTTTTTTTTTTTAAATATTCTTAATATGCAGATTTTTGTTGTATAAGGGCTTCAATGAAAGGAAACACACTTTGCTAATGAACGTGTTGAATAAAATATAATCAAACAGTTGCATTTTGATATCAGGTTAAGGGCATTAATTTCAATCTCCATCTACAAAATAGATAATTAAACCACTCCTGACGTCTAAATATTACATAATGTAATAGAAATGTTTCTTTTCATGTTTTTGAAGCTTTTTCCATGCTACTAATGTTATTGTGTGTTCTGCCATAACTACATTGACAAGTGACATCAAGCCCACAAGAATACAAATATTGGAAAAACTCAATTTACTTTCTCTGCTCGTGGGGGCTTCTTGGGTTCTCTAACAGTTGGTATCTCAGGGTGCACTGCAATACCAGTTATTCTGTGATGTCCTTGCACTGAATATCTCCTCAAGTCTGTTGACGTTATCATATGCCAAAGATGTGGGGATGAAGGGCAGAATGTTGAATGGTATTGCCACACCTGATTCATCCTCATTAACCCGCTTCTGTAGACAGGAGGCTGTGTTCATTTCATTTCATTCAGATGACTATATGATATACCTGTTGGCTGAGTATCTTAATCAACTCCATGTTGCCTGTGAGGGATGTGACATTATTGACATGAACTGTGACTGTATAAATCATTGTTGCAACCAGGGACCTATGGTTGCACCAGGTCTTGTATAGAGGAAGTCAAGTGGGGTGCCTATGGAAAAGTTGTAGTTTGCTGGTTATGATTATGCTGTCTATATGTGTGTATCATTTTTGTATTGGAAGTTATGAATATTGGCTATGTACTTGTATCTCAATGTGTTTGATTCTAAGGCCTTGGCTACACTTGCGAGTTGCAGCACTGTAAAGCCGCCCCCAGCGCTGTAACTCACTCCCCGCCCATACTGGCAAGGCATTTGCAGCGCTGTATCTCCGTGGTTGCAGCGCTGCATGTACTCCACGTCCCGGAGAGGAATAGCGTGTATTGCGCTGCCGCTGCAGCGCCAGTGTGGTCACCCGATGCGCTGTGATTGGCCTCCAGAAGTATTCGGCAGTATCCCACAATGCCTGTTCTAGCCACTCTGGTCATCAGTTCAAACTCTACTGCCCTGGCCTCAGGTAACCAACCATGTGACCCACTCTTTACATTCCCTGGGTATTTTAAAAATCCCCTTCCTGTTTGCTCAGCCCGCCGTGGCGTGGAGTGCTATCAGCGAACCTTTCCAGGTGACCATGCCTCCATGCGCCAAGCGAGCCCCAGCATGGAGCAATGGCGAGTTGCTGGACCTCATCAGTGTTTGGGGGGAGGAAGCTGTCCAGTCCCAGCTGCGCTCCAGCCGTAGGAATTACGATACCTTCGGGAAGGTATCAAAGGACATGATGGAAAGGGGCCATGACCGGGACGCCCTGCAGTGCAGGATTAAAGTGAAGGAGCTGCGGAGTGCCTACCGCAAAGCCCGTGATGCAAATGGCTGCTTGGGTGCTCCCCCCGCGACCTGCCAATTCTACAAAGAGCTGGATGCGATACTTGGGGTTAACCCCACCTCCACTCTGAGCACCACCATGGACACTTCAGAGCCAGTGTGGGGGAGGAGGAAAATGGGAGTGAGGGTGGTGGGCCGGATGGAGACACCCCGGAATCCCTGGAGCCATGCAGCCAGGAGCTCTTCTCGAGCCAGGAGGAAGGTAGCCAGTTGCAACGGCCGGTACTTGGTGGAGGACAAACAGAAGAGCAGGTTCCCGGTAAGTGGGGTTTTTTTCAGGAAAGAATTTTTTTGGTGCGGGCTCTCTGGGAGGGGAGGGTTAGGAATGCATGCCTAGATGCAGAATAGTGCATTGATGTGGTTTATCACATCGCAGTAATTGGCCTCGGTAATCTCCTTGAATGTCTCATCTAGAATGTGTGCAATGCGCTTGCGCAGGTTTATCGGGAGAGCCATCGTGGTCCTTGTCCCAGCCAGGCTAACGTGTCTGCGCCACTGTGCCGCGAGGGGCGGGGGGACCATTGCTGCACACAGGCAAGCTGCATATGGGCCAGGGCGGAAGCCGCATTGCAGTAGAAGACCCTCCCTTGCTTCCCAGGTCACCCTCAGCAGCGAGATATTGTCCAGGACGAACTTCTGTGGAAAATGTTGGGACACTGTTCAGTGTAGCTGCCCCCTGAAGCTGTTGGCTCTCCTCAAGGCACAGAAACCCAGAGGACCTTGCAGCCCTGAAACAATCAGTCCCCCTTACTCACCATTTTGAGGCTCCCGTGGGATATGTGTGCTCTGTTTCGGATGGGAAAATTATGCTATTGTGTAGACCCTGTGTGTTTTCTACTCCTTAAGTGCGGGGGAAATCATTACTCTGGTATAAACAATGCTGCCTCTGTTAAATGTTGCATTTTGCCTATACAGCTGCATCAACCTTGAGACCTCAGCCGTCCCTCTTATTGCCTGCTCAGAGACTGCAAAGACTCAGGAAGAGACCGCGAAAAAGCAAAGAAGACATGCTGCAAGAAGTGATGCGGCAATCTATTAAAGAGAATGAGAAAGCACAGAACTGGAGGGAGAGAGAAAGCAGGATCCGCCAGGAAAACGCAGCGCACCAGCGGCAAAGCACGGCGCACCAGCAGCAAAGCACGGATTGGCTCATAAGCATCCTGGAGCGCCAAGCAGACGCTATCCAGGAGCTCGTAGACATGCAGAAGGAGCAGTACTGCAAACGCCACCCCCCCCCCACAGCCCTTGTCCCAAAACTCTTTCCGTTGTGCCCCACTGTCGCCTCCAACCCACTTTCCCCAACTTCCGTGTTCTTCATACCACCCACTGCCTCCAACACCAGTATCTTCACCACCCAGCCCTGAAAACCATGACCCTTACCCTCTGCACTCAACCCCCATCACCATGCAGTATAGCTATCCTGAAGTGCAGCACTCACTGCACAGCACACCAGACAGGACAAACGCGAATCTGTGATTGTACCGTTCCCCTCTCCACCCCCTTGTTTCTTTTCAATAAATAATTTTTTTTTCTTTTCAATAAATGGATTTTTTGGCTTTGAAAACATTCTTTATTATTGCATAAAGTAAAAGACTCCTTAGCCCAGGAAATAAACAGGCACTGCAAGTCTGCTTGTCTGCTTAGCAAACACTGATTCCTAAAGATTGGAGCTACTGTACTTCACTCCCATGCAGGGCACCAGATATCACTGCTGGTTTTCAGCCTCAAATTGCTCCCTCAAGGCATCTCTAATCCTTGCAGCCCCGGGCTGGGCCCCTGTAATAGCCCTGCTCTCTGGCTGTGCAAATTCAGCCTCCAGGTGTTCAACCTCGGAGATCCATGCCTGAGTGAAGCTTTCACCCTTCCCTTCACAAATATTATGGAGGACACAGCACGCGGATATAACCGCGGGGATGCTGTTTTCGGCCAAGTCCAGCTTCCCATACAGAGATCGCCAGCGGCCCTTTAAACGGCCAAAGGCACACTCCACAGTCATTCGGCACCAGCTCAGCCTGTAGTTGAACCGTTCCTTGCTGCTGTCAAGGCTCCCTGTGTAGGGTTTCATGAGCCACGGGATTAACGGGTAAACGGGATCTCCAAGGATCACAATGTGCATTTCAACTTCCCCTACCGTGATCTTCCGCTCTGGGAAAAAAGTCCCGGACTGCATCTTCCTGAACAGCCAAGTGTTCCGAAAGATGCGTGCATCATGCACCTTTCCGGGCCAGCCTGTCTTAATGTCAATGAAACGCCCACGGTGATCCACAAGCGCCTGGAGAACCATAGAGAAATACCCCTTCCGATTAACATACTCGGATCCTAGGTGGGGTAGTGCCAGAATAGGAATGTGCGTCCCATCTATCGCCCCTCCACAGTTAGGGAACCTCATTTGTGCAAAGCCATCCACTATTTCCTGCACGTTACCCAGAGTCACGGTTCTTCTGAGTAGGATGCGATTAATGGCCCTGCAAACTTGCATCAACACGATTCCAACGGTCGACTTTCCCACTCCAAACTGGTTTGCGACCGACCGGTAGCTGCCTGGAGTTGCCAGCTTCCAGATTGCAATAGCTACCCGCTTCTCCACTGGCAGGGCAGCTCTCAGTCTTGTGTCCTTGCGCCGCAGGGTGGGGGCGAGCTCCTCACACAGTCCCATGAAAGTGGCTTTTCTCATCCGAAAGTTCTGCAGTCACTGCTCGTCATCCCAGACTTTCATGACGATGTGATCTCACCACTCGGTGCTTGTTTCCCGAGCCCAAAAGCGGCGTTCCACGGTGCTGAACATGTCCGTGAATGCCACAAGCAATTTCGTGTCATACACGTTACACGGCTTGATAGCATCGTCGGACTCCTCACTCTCACTGTCACTTTGGATCTTAAGGAATAGTTCGACAGCCAAACGTGACGTGCTGGCAAGATAAGTCAGCATACACCTCAGCAGTTCGGGCTCCATTTCCCACAGACAACAGATTGCGCTGCACAGAAACTGTTGAAAGATGGCGCCAAAGGTGGACGGAAACAAAGGGATTTCTGGGATGCGAAGCGATGCATCACGGGGGGTTGGGACAGGACCCAGAATGCCCCGCACCCACGCCCCCTTCCCACAACCCACGGCGCCAGAATGGGAAGAGGTGCTCTGTGGGATAGCTGCCCATAATGCACCGCTCCCAATGGCGCAGCAAATGCTGCAAATGTGGCCACGACAGTGCGCTGGGCAGCTGTCAGTGTGGACAGACTGCAGCGCTTTCCCTACTCAGCTGCACGAAGTCAGGTTTAACTCACAGAGCTGTACATATGCAAGTGAAGCCAAGGCCTAATTAGCCTCAGTGAAGCATTTGGTCAGCTTCTTGAGAAAGGACTATTCTCAGTAAGTGCCCAATTAAGAAACACTTAACTAACAATGGACTTTGGGAGACGCCAATTCACGTCTGAGCTTTCCTGGGAATGTTCAAACTAACATGTAAACAGTGGCGTTGGCCTGCAAAAAGCTGAATCATTCACGGACATGTGACTTGCCCAGGTGGCTACAAACTCCATCTTGTTGCTGTGACTTTGCACAGAAGAACAAAGGGGTTTCCGCCCACAAGAGAGAGACTATAAAAGGCCCTGGAAGCCTCTCCATTTTGTCTTCAGCTGACTTAAGAGATGACCTCTCCACCCCAAAGAAATGCCTGAAAGAAACTGGAATAAAGGACAGTAACTACAGGGGTGTGAGTGATTGCTGGACCCAGACTAGGAAAGAGTCCAGTCTGTGAAAGAAGCTTATTGGAACATCTCTGGGGGTGAGATTTTATCTGCAATCAGTTTCTTAATGTATTAGGCTTAGACTTGCATGTTTTGTTTCATTTTGCTTGGCAACTTACTTTGTTCTGTCTGTTATTACTTGTAACCACTTAAATCCTACTTTTTATACTTAATAAAATCACTTTTGCTTATTAGTTAACCCAGAGTAAGTAATTAATACCTGGGGGAGCAAACAGCTGTTTGCTCCATCTCTCTATCAGTGTTATAGAGGGCGGACAATTTATGAGTTTACCCTGTATAAACTTTATACAGAGTAAAATGGATTTATTTGGGGTTTAGGCTCCCAGAAAGACTGAATACTGGGTGTTGGGAAAGTCTCTGTTAACTAAGAAGCCCCTAAGCTGTGTGGATCTCAGTTTCAGTGAACTGCAGGAGGTCATGGCCCAACCTCTGGGTCTGTGTTGAAGCTGACTGGAGTGTCTTACTCAGCAAGACAGGAGTGGAGGGAAGCCTTCTCTGGCAGGGGGGTTTGTTCTTGGTGGTATCCCAGTACATCTAGCATCAGTCTTGAGGGAGGTTCTGTGACTGAACCCGTCACAGTGGCGTAGTTGGTAGGCTCTGTGCACAGCTGATTGCTTTCAGACACTGGTACTGATTTTAAATGACTTTTGAGTGTGGTGGCTGGAGAACAAACAAAGTGGTTACTGGTTTATTTTCTGTTTGCTTATTTCGGGTAAGGAAAATAGAGGTAGGAAAATCAGCAAAATAGGTAAGAGTAAAGCTCAGAAGAAGCTAAAACTGCACAGGTTACAAATTGCTAAGGAGGAAAGAGAAAGCCAGAAAGCCCTGGACTTAAAAAAACAAAGAATTTGAGGCCCAGAAACAGGCTCAAATTGAAGCACAAAAGGCTGCCCACCAGCAAACTCTGGACTTAAAAAAGAAATTGAGGCCCAGAGACAAGCACAAATTGAAAGCCAAAAGCATGAACTGGCTGTAATGAAGTGGAAGAGGTGCAAAGAGACATGTATCCTGAAGGTGGAAGTTGGGGTCCTGGTGACTGCTGGAATGGGAACAGACCCCAAGGACTCTGTAGCTGGAAGCAAGCCCAACCTGAGTAAAAGGGGGGGGGTGGATTTTGCTGGCCAGTGAAGGGTCTGTCATAGCTGTTAGCTGGATCAGGGTCTCTTTTCCTTTTGGGGGACACAGTGTCTGCCCCAGAGGGGAGCCCAAAGAGGAATTTTAGGTGTACTGCCTCGGGCACGGACAGCGTCCAAGTCTCTGGCAGTAAATTCAGGAGGAGGGTGTGACATTGCACTCCATATGATTTTATGAAAATATGCTAATGACTGTGAATATAATGTAACTGGAATATCCTTCATGCAAAAGGTTTCTTGTAAGGTATCATTACAAAGCTGATAATCTACTGAGTGTGGTCATCCAATTTGTATAAATGTATCATTCTTGTATCTGAAACTAGAAATATGAAACATAACTCTGTCTATTGTAATTATGCAAAGTGTGGGCCACTAATGGTGGTTTGGAATCTTGATGGCTCCCATCAACTAGGACAATTGGTTGTAAATGCCTCTGTTTACTTGCAAGACTTCCTGTGACGCAGGCCACGAATAATGAAGGCTTGGGGTCTCACAGGACATGTGACCTGGTGGTTTTCCATTTAGAAGGAGGGGTGGGGACCCAGAGAGACAAAGGATTCCTGCCTTGTGCCAAAGCTATAAAAGGGGGTGGAACAGAACAAAGGGCGCTGCAGTCATGAGAAATCCCCTAGCTACCACCTGAGCTGGAACAAGGACTGTCCCAGGGGAAAGGATTGGGCCCAGACTAGAACGCAGTCTAGTTTGTGAAATAAGCTTATTGAACATCTCTGAGGGTGAGATTTACCTGCATTCAGTTTCTTAAATGTATTAGGCTTAGATTTGCTTGTTTTGTTTCATTTTGCTTGATAACTTACTTTGTTCTGTCTAAAACAACAAGGAGTCCTTGTGGCACCTTAGAGACTAACAAATTTATTTGGGCATAAGCTTTCGTGGGCTAGAAACCACTTCATCAGATGCAAAGAGTGGAAAATACAGTAGCAGGTATAAATACACAGTACATTAAAAATGAGAGTTGCCTTACCAAGTGGGAGGTCAGTCTAACGAGACAATTCAATTAACAGTAGGATACCAAGGGAGGAAAAATAACTTTTGTAGTGGTAATGAGAGTGGCCCATTTCAAACAGTTGACAAGAAGGTGTGAGTAACAGTAGGGGAAAATTAGTATGGGGGAAATTAGGTTTGGTAATGACCCAACCACTCCCAGTCTTTATTCAGGTCTAATTTGATGGTGTCCAGTTTGCAAATTAATTCCAGTTCTGCAGTTTCATGTTGGAGTCTGTTTTTGAAGTTTTTGTTGTTGAAGAATTGCCACTTTTAGGTCTGTTATTGAGTGACCAGGGAGACTGAAATGTTCTCCTACTGGTTTTTGAATGTTATAATTCCTGATGTCAGATTTGTGTCCATTCATTCTTTTGCATAGAGATTGTCCAGTTTGGCCAATGTACATGGCAGAGGGGCATTGCTGGCACGTGATAGCATATATCACATTAGTAGATGTGCAGGTGAACGAGCCCCCAGTGGTGTGGTTGATGTGGTTAGGTCCTATGATGGTGTCCCTTGAACAGATATGTGGACAGAGTTGGCACCGGGGTTTGTTGCAGGGTTTGGTTCCTGGGTTGTTGTTTTTGTTGTATGGTGTGTAGTTGCTGGTGAGTATTTGCTTCAGGTTGGGAGGGCTGTCTGTAAGCAAGGACTGGCCTGTAAGAGTGAGGGATTGTCCTTCAGGATAGGTTGAGATCCTTGATGATGCACTGGAGAGGTTTTAGTTGGGAGCTGTAGGTGACGGCTAGTGGCGTTCTGTTACTTTCTTTGTTGGGCCTGTCTTGTAGTAGGTGACTTCTGCGTACCCTTCTGGCTTTGTCAATCTGTTCCTTCACTTCACCAGGTGGGTATTGTAGTTTTAAGAACGCTTGATAGAGGTCCTGTAGGTGTTTGTCACTGTCTGAGGGATTGGAGCAAATGCGGTTGTATCTTAGAGCAGGGGTTGGCAACCTTTCAGAAGTGGTGTGCCGAGTCTTCATTTATTCACTCTAATTTAAGGTTTTGCATGCCGGTAATACATTTTAACGTTTTTAGAAGGTCTCTTTCTATAAGTCTATAATATATAACTAAACGATTGTTGTATGTAAAGTAAATGTTTAAGAAGCTTCATTTAAAATTAAATTAAAATGCAGAGCCCCCCGGACTGGTGGCCAGGACCCGGGCAGTGTGAGTGCCGCTGAAAATCAGCTCACGTGCCGTCTTCGGCACGCGTGCCATAGGTTGCCTACCCCTGTCTTAGAGCTTGGCTGTAGACAATGGATCATGTGATGTGGTCTGGATGAAAGCTGGAGGCATGTAGGTAAGTAGAGCAGTCAGTAGGTTTCCGGTATAGGGTGGTGTTTATGTGACCATCGCTTATTAGCACTGTAGTGTCTAAGAAGTGGACCTCTTGTGTGGACTGATCCAGGTTGAGGTTGATGGTGGGGTGGAAATTGTTGAAATCCTGGTGGAATTCCTCAAGGGCCTCCTTCCCATGTGTCCGGATGATGATGTCATCACTTGGACCACTTAAATCCTACTTTTTATACTTAATAAAATCACTTTTGCTTATTAATTGACCCAGAGTAAGTAATTAATGCCTGGGGGAGCAAACAGCTGTTTGCTCCAGCTCTCTATCAGTGTTATAGAGGGCGGACAATTTATGAGTTTACCCTGTATAAGATTTATACAGAGTAAAATGGATTTATTTGGGGTTTGGATCCCATTGGGAGTTGGGTGTCTGGGTGCTGGAGACAGGAGCACTTCTTAAGCTGTTTTCAGTTAAATCTGCAGCTTTGGGGCGTGTGGTTCAGACCCTGGGTTTGTGTTGGAGCAGACTGGCGTGTCTGACTCAACAAGACAGGGTTCTGAAGTCACAAGCTGGCCGGGAAAATGGGCTCAGAGGTAGTCTCAGCACATCAGGTGACAGTCCCAAGGGGATCTCTGGGACCCAACCCGTCACAAGGGATTTCACTGCCCATGGTAATAGGATATGCGTGGCAAGTTTCAGCACACCTTCACTAATGGCATATATAAAATCTTGGGAAAAGGACTGTATGAATCTTTGAATTTGTGAGGATGGTATAGTTTCGTTTTTGTCCCCTGCTAACAACATCTTGAGGAAGGCCGTGAGATTTTGGCATTAGGGTGTAATCATTATCAGGCCTCTCTGGTGGTGGAGGCTATACTTGTTCAGTGTTGGATTTCTTCAAATCCAGTCATCTGTTCATGGTACATGGCATCAAGACCTGATCAGGCTCTTCTGAGAAAAGTGAATCCAGCTCAGAGGCCGTTCTTAGTCAGGGAGAATCTAATATTGCCGTAGGTTGTTTGGTATCAGCACAAGTTTGTGATTATTTGATACAATCTCCAGGCTGTTACTGAAGCCTGCTTCTAATTTTCTCTGAATGGGTTTCTTTGTTTGTGGCTTGATATTTTTTAATATCAAGATAGCTCATATTGGCCACAAATTTCTGTGTCAGATTCACCATTGATACAAAACAAGACTTTGAAAATAAATCAGCATGGATATAACTGAATAACCTATCATATACTGTTTTTTTCTTTCATAGAGTATATGCTATCATCATCTTCACCTTAATGACGCTTGTGCTTTTCTGTTGATCTTGTGTAGGCTCCAAAACAAGATCGTGATAGTGTGCCTCTGCTGCTACCAGCTCTCTCGATGTAACTGCCAATATCTTTGTCTGTCTATTTTGCTCTTTTCCACACATTCCTATCTGACCTGAGATCTTCTGCTAGACAGTGGCTCTTCGAACTTGGTCCCTTTCACATTCGTGGATACTTTGTCACAGAATATATAGACTTTTTCTATACGCTCTGGTGGATGATGAGCCCATTCACCTTATTGATTTGTGCAATTTATGGCCAATTTCTTCACTGTAGTTGCAAGGTTCTGCTTGTTTTTCAAGCTGTTGCAAAGTTTTCTTGTATGTGTGATCTTTCAACAATTGAGATGGTGTAATGGTCTCCACTCAGGGTCTGGTTGGGAAGAGTGGCCTAGTGGTCATGGCCTCAACCCTGGACTGCCAAGGGGGTTGTGGGGAGGGGAGCCCGGGCCCTACCACTCCAAAATGAGCCCTTAAGCCCTTGTTGCTCAGTGTGGGGTTTGTACACCCTATCACAAATGGTAAAATACGTTGGGTACTTCATTGTTGTCTTTATATTGCATAATGGTAGCACATTTTTGGATCTCTATGGCTCTTAAAAGATTTGTCCATGATTCCAAGTCTCTTGGTTTGGTCAGGTCTGTGAAAAGAGCATCTACATCACATATCACTCATGTTTTTAGATCTTTGCTCTGTTCATGGACCCTTTCTGGGAACTTCTAAATCAGATTCCATTGTTCATTCAGGAACCACTTAACAGTCAAATCTAAAGCAAACAGAGGAAAAATACATAAAATCAATGTGTAGGTAGTTGTATACAGTAAAGTAGTGTGACCTAAGATGTAAGTTTAAAAATAATTATTTTAATGCCTGTAGAATCATAACATGTTTTCACATGAAGCATGGTGTGGAGCCCCTCCCCCCGGTTAGGCTGTTAGTGGTTGCCATGGCAACGGAGCATAGTTTTCATTATTTTAATGGAACAAAATTACCCAAGATCGAGTGAAGATGTATTCATTTTTAGTCAAAATATAGCCCATATCTGTTTTTCACCCAGTGTCTACCCTTACATGCATAGTTTCCTTGGAAACCATACAATTCCATCTTTAAACTACCACGCATAAAGGTCAACCACCTATTTTTGTAATGTGTATGCATGGACCTTAAAAAATAAGAAAATGTGAATTTGTCCACCCTATGGTACCAAAAAGTTGCCTGGCTTATGGACTAATGCATCTACGTCTGCGAGAGACATACTTTTGTTTTGCCTTTTACAGTGTGGTAATAGTTGTACAACTTTAATGCCAATAAAGTATACTTGAATGGAATTGTGTGGGGTGAGTGTGAATGCATAGTGTGTCAAACCACCTGCAACACTGTATGCCTGAGCAAATACTTTTTTTTACAAGTTACTATTTTTTCCCGCCTCTGAGCTCCTTTGTTTGGATGGAATTGAGCATCACCTTAAGGTTCCCCTTTTCATATCAGGGTAAGTAAGTTCAGAGAGAGATCATGTTAAAATGCAGAATGAAATTATGGCAGTGCAGGTAGAAAGATAACTGTCATAACAGCAGCTCTTCAGAAACCCCTCCCCTAAAATTGAGGTCCCTGTGGGTATAACTGGCAAGACCAATGGACTGGATCTGCTTCTTACGTTTTCAGAGCAATGATATAAGAGCTCTTGGAATTAGCTCAAACCAAAGAGATCTCCAGTATAAAAACAAGATAACTCTGCAATGGCTATCCATCCAAACTCACAAACCTCCCAGTTACCCACTCCCTAGAACGATGTTGCCATCTAGTGTCCCAAAAGAGCCACTGATTTAAGTCCCAAGAGAGCCAAAGACTCTTCTGTCTGTGTCCAGGAACACATTAAAATAGTTTTACACATGGCTAGTATTGAACCAAAATGTAAAACAAAAAACAGATTTAAGATTATAGATTTGAAGTTCTTGATAACAGTTTGAGTTGAAAGGGGGAAAAGTATGTTGCATTGCTGAAAAATAACCAAATTAAGAAGGGAAATCTCCCCTCCCCCCCCACTTCTCAGCTGGAGACAGGGTCATCACTACAACAATGGGGAAGTAAAGCTGGGAATAATATGTATATTTATATGTTTGTGTATGGAGGGTTTCAAGAGGTATATGAAGGACCACCCCCCACAGGAGGAAAAACTAGGTTGAGGTGCTAGAAAGGAAAAGGTGGTTGGCCCAGGGAGCCAGTGCTTAGTGCTAGTTAGTAGTACTAGGTTTTAACCTCAACACACTCTGCTTTTCTACCACTCTCTTTATGAAGCCTCATCAATTTGTCTCACACTCATTCAGCTAATTTACATTGCTATCTGGTAATTTTACATGTGTCACCAAGCTTTTAAATCTGACAAGGAAGATGCACATAGTACAGCTACCTTTCATCACATTCACTGGACCCAGCAGTGAGGCACGCTTAATAGTGCTGTGGAAATCAATCACATTACTCATTTCAATTCCCAGTGTATATCCATCTTGGCTTTTAACAGCCTATAGTGGTCCTGATAAAATCCACATGCTTATGCTGGGCAGGGGAAAGCATCTTGAGGAGTTAGTGGAGGTTATATCCACCCCCCCCCCCCCCCCCCCCCCCCCGTTTGGCTCCAATGATGCTTGAACCCTCCCAAACACTGGAACCTTTTGAAGGGTGTGGGATGGCTAAACTCCAACTGTTTTCATAGAATCACATAGAAGCAACCTGGAGTGCTCCTTCCCATGTGCGTTTGGCCCAGAGATTGCAATATTTCCTCATAGATTCAGACCTGGCTGGAGTGATTTGTCATCTCTAAATCAGACTACCACAATGAGCTTGGCATAAGGCTTTACAGTAAATCCATTTAGAAAATGAAACTAGAGCAGAATGCAGCAGCTGACTCGTTAAATAAAACAGCTCTGTGAGTACATTACATCTGTTCTCTGGGCCATGCACTGGCTGCCTCTTGACTTTTAAGTAGTTTGACTTAACCCCTAAATGGCCTGGGACCTTTCTATGTGAGCTGTACTACTGATGAAGTGAGTATTCACCCACGAAAGCTTATGCTCCAATATGTCTGTTAGTCTATAAGGTGCCACAGGATTCTGTCGCTTTTTACAGTGTCCCTCAGGTCTCTAGTGAAACAATTAAGATATACAACATATTGAAGGCATTAGAAAAAACCCAATTATATTCCCTGAAGAAATTTAAAAAACCCAGCTATGGTAGAAATTGATGATTCGGTAGGTGGTGCTCTTCTCTCTGAATTACTATTGCATTGGCTACTGTGGTGGTAGGTGCTAGTAAAATCTTTCCGATTAAGCACAGATCTGAGGTCTTGTGCTCATTAGGAATCCTCTGGTATTTTTCTTACAAGCTGTCTTCACTCTTAAAACGGCCAATTACTACATAGAGGACAGCTAGAAAATAACTGTTTGAAGGACCTAGGTAACATTAGACAAGCACAATCTTATCCAGAGATTCAGGAAAGTTTCTAGAAAATGAGACAAATGAGCACTCATGTCAGGGGAAGAGTTTTGCCCTCTTTCCCTGGACCTTGTCTGTCAAATCATAAACTAGCATCTGATGAGATAGATTCTCACCTGACGGAGACACAAAGCCTAAGAATAAATAGAAAACCTAAGTGAGGAAACCTAAATAAAGAAGTTTCAATAAACTGATTTTTACTTAACAATAAATAGGAATTGTAACAAAGCAAAAGTCTAACTCGGCTACCACTCTGAAACCATTCTAGTGAACTCCTCCATTCCTATGGATCCCATCCTTTCCCTCCTGGCTGTTGAGGCAGTTTAAGGCCCACAAGGCCAGCAGCTTCCTCAGTGGAGCGCTCTCCTCTGGCGTGGTACGCTTGGTGAAGCGCTAGGTGTTCACGGACACTGCGCAGAAGGCAGAGATAAGTAGCAGCCTGGAAATGCAGCTCATGCTGGGCCCTGCAGAGTTTCTCACTGGTGATCTGTAGACAGGAGGAAGCCAAACAACAGGCTTAGCACATACCCGACGGGCAGCCAAGCTAACGGGCCCCTGCTGTTCAAGACACGCAGTGACCTTTCTGGCTTCAACGTCCCCCACCAAGGGAAGGGCGTGTATAAAACCGGCACCTGGGCACCCAGGGGCTGGCTGCGCGCCACGTGCTCGCTCCGCTTAGCGCTGCACAGCCAGCGTCCGGCTCCTGCAGCGGCGGGACGGTTGTGTCAGCTCCGCTCCGCTCCGGAGGCCTCGCCCGAGTAGCCGGCTCGGGTGAGCTGCAAACCAGGGCCCGGGGTGAGGCCCCCGGCCGAAGAGCGCAGCCTGACTTGGCGCAAGGCGAGGAACGCGCGGCGGAGCCCCGGCCAGGCTCCAGCTGCAGGGGGCAGCAGAGAGCCGCGCCCGGCCCTGGCTCCTGGGGGCGAGGGACGGACTCTGAGCGCCGCGGGGAGCTTAGCGAGGCTCCCCAGCCACGCGGGAGGGGCGGAGCCACGGGGGTGTTGCCGGCAGCTGCCTACAGCGGGGGGAGGGGTGGCTCGGCCAGCGGCGTCCCGCCCCGTACCCGGTGGGCGCGGAAGGCCTCCCTGAGGTGCTGATAGGCCGCCATGTCCCGGTAGGGGCGGCCCGCCTGGGCGCTCACGTAGCGCAGCTCCCGAAGGAGGCTCCGCAGGGTACGGAGCGGCGAGCCCAGAGACGCCATCTTCTTGATCTTCCCCCTCAGCGCCCGTCTCTCTGTGCCCTCAGCCAATGGGGTGCAGCCGCCTCACCAATCAGCCAATGGGAAGCAGACACCTGGCGCAGACCCCCCCTCCCCAATTAGGGGAAAGCAATCGAGCGCTAAAAAACTGAAACAAACCCGGGGAGGCGGCGCAATCGGGCGCTGAATTATCCATCGCGGTCAGGGAGGGCGGCTGGAGAGAGCAGGCGCCGCACAAGCCGGCAAATCGCCCTCAGGAAAGACACCGCCAGGATGCGCTATAGAGGGCCGAGTTGCATGATCGCGCCCACCAAACGCGCTGGCAGGGCGGGCTATCGAGCACCGAGGCGGATTGGCAATTGAGGGAAGGCGCTTCGCAGAGTCGCGCTGGCTGCGGGGCGGAGTTTCTGGCCCGGTCTCTGCCTCCAGCCCCAGCGACCTTCGTTCCCCGCGCATTTAGTGCCGAGTAGGGACTGGGGGCCGCTGTCCCACAGCGCTGTCGGGTCCCTGCGCCGCCCCTGCGCGTGTCCCGTCCCCGGGGTGTCGCACACCCGGGCCTTGCGGGTGGGGGCGGGCCCCGCGCCGGGGTGCCCAGTGCCCAGACATCCCGCCGGGCCCGGCGCCCTTTGTCAGTCGCTGAGTCCCAGGCACCGCCCCCCTTCCCTGTGCTACCTGCAGGGGCCTGGTGCGTTTACCGCCCACCACGGGGCACACGCAACTCTGGGTAGTTCGTGACCCTTGCCAAGCTCCCCGGCCTCCCCCTCTGAGCCGGAGGGAAATTAGCCCATAACAAATTGTGAATAAAACGGAGAGTGGACACACAAACCCAACCCGCCACATGGCCCTGCCCGTACACAGAGAAATGGCTCTAGCAGGCTGGCGAGTGACAAGCTGAGACGGACACTTAGTTGGGCTACCTACTCATGCTGGGCAGGAGACCAGGAATTCATTAATCCAGGCTAAACAAGTGACTTGCACTTTTCCTTGTGTGTTTTACTTGAGCTTTAGGCATCTGAGCTATTTTTAAGCCTCCTTTGCTGTATTTTGAATGCCTGGAGTCTTAGGACTGATGAGTAGCACTTTAATAACAAATGAATGTTTGCAGTCCTAGGGCCTTGTGAGCAGATCTACAGCAACAAACTGGTGTGCAGCTCAGTGCTCACAAGCCAGTGTTACTAACTTACTTTATTTTGAATTTTGCTATCTGTTTTTGTATGAGCCCAACCACTGGAATCAAATGAGTACATGAGCCTCTCAGCTTTAATTTAAAGTTTCTATTTCTTCGGTAGTGGAGAAAACCTCAAAAACATGAATCCTAAAAGCTAAAAAATCCCACCATCACCAACCCCCCCCCCCCAAACAACAATATCACTCCCTCTCTCCCCCGCTCCCCCCAACCAGACAAACAAAAGTATACACCTCTCCCCTTCATCCTCTGGAGCACAAGACATTCATCATTTTCTGCCATTTCTTTCTTTCTTGTGCTGGTCTGTTCAGGCTTCTGAGTGTCATGTTGATGGATTTGGCTTCTTTTTCAGTTGGTCTGTATAATGTTTCTCTAAGTGGCCTGTTCATATGATCACTTGCAATGGAAGTCATGTTGTTGTCATTCTTAATGTGTGTCCTAAATATGTCCATTGTCTTCATGCCACAGTTAGATTGTTCTACTTATGAGTTTTTGATGTTGCAAGAAACTCTTTCCAATGGACTTTGAAGATCTTCCATAGGCATTTACTATGAGTTGATTTTTGTATCAACTTCTATAGATTTCCATGATGCCATAAAGGAGGGAAGGCAAGATGCTAGCATTAAAAAACAGCAATGTATTTTTGTGTGAGGGCCAATCATGTTACTTTTTCAAATCTTTTCAAGTTTATGAACATTTTTGGTGGTTTTTTATATTTGTTGTGTGTCAAATAGCATGGTGTCATCATCATTACACATCTCACTCCTTAGCTAGGTAAAATAACTTACTTCTTCTAGTGCAGGCGTGGGCAAACTGCGGCCCGCAAGCCGGATCTGGCCCACCAGCCGTTTTAATCCGGGCCTCGAGCTCCTGCTGGGGAGCGGGGTCTGGGGCTTGACCCACTCCGGCGCTCCAGCTGGGGAGAAGGGTCGGGGACCGCTCCACACAGCTCCCGGAAGCAGCGGCATGGCCCTTCTCCAGCTCCTACGCGTAGGGACAGGCAGGGTGCTTCGCTCTGCATGCTGCCCCTGCCCCAAGCACGGCCCCCGCAGCTCCCTTTGGCCAGGAACCACAACCAATGGGAGCTGCAGGGGCAGTGCCTGCAGACGGGGCAGCGTGAGGAGCCGTCTTGCTGCGCCTCTACGTAGGAGCCAGAGACCTGACATGCCGCTGCTTCCAGGAGCTGCCTGAGGTAAGTACCGCCCGGAGCCTGCACTCCTGAGCCTCTCATGCCCTGCCCCAGCCCTGATCCCCTCCTGTCCTCCAAACCCATCGATCCCAGCCCAGAGCACCCTCCTACACTCCAAACTCCTCATCCCCAGCCCCACCCCAGAGCCCTCACCCCAGTGGAGCCCTCCCCCCAATCCACAGCCTCAAGCCCCCTAAATCCTCATTTCTGGCCCCATCTCAGAGCCTGCACCCCCAATCAATTTTGTGGGTATTCATGGCCCACCACACAATTTCTATTCCCAGATGTGGCCCTTGGGTCAAAAAGTTTGCCCACCCCGTTCTAGGGGTTCTTCATCCAGTCTAATGGTTACTTTTGTGACATTGAGAGCCATATATTTTGTCTTCCACTTGTTAATGAACCAACCAACTCATTTTGCTGTATCTGCCAAAAGCTATGTTCCCAGAGTGGGGGAGGGGGTGGGCAACCAGAGGACTCTATCTTATTGAACCTGATTGCCATATAATATTATCAACCCCAAGCATTAAAAAAATCACGAGACTTTAAAATAAGAAATTTGGGGTTATTTTTATTTGCTTTCTGAGATGTGGGTAAATAAAAAAAAAATACGTTTATTAAAGTCTCATAATTTTGAAGCCAAAGGCATGATATTTAAAGGCTTGGAGTTGATAAAACTGTATGTTGATCAGGTTCAATAAGATAGGAGTGTGGTTCCTCCCCCCACTGTGGGGCAGTCAGTCAAAGACACTCAGCTGGGAGGATGAGCTGTTACGCTTCAACTCATCTCGCATCAAGTGTTCAGAGTTATGCATGAGGCTATATTGGGAACAAGTCACCTCCAGTGACGTCAGTCCACCCTCGAGTTGAAGCACAGTGTGGAAAGACCTGTCCTGAGTAAAATCCGACTGAGGACCAATTCGCGTCACACGGATAAATAGTTTGGGGAAGGGGAAAAAATTCTCCTCACCCCAGATGGGACTCGAACCCACAATCCCTGGCTTAGGAGGCCAATGCCTTATCCATTAGGCCACTGGGGCGACCACAAAAACATGTTCTTCATTCGTTCATTTCTCCCTAAATCCGACCCCCTCCCTTTAACGCATACCGATTGGTCAATCTATTACCACGCTCTTGTCAACTGTAGACAGGAAGCTGTGCGCACAGCCTTCTGGGACTTATCGTGTCTGCGCACCAGAGTGGAGCACTACGTCATTGGAATGGCAGTTCTCCCCGCACGGAACCCTGGGAAGTGTAGTTTTACCCGAAGACGGTGAGTACGGTCGGGCAATGATGGCGCTGGGGGCGGCGCGTGGCCTTAGAACCTGGCCGCTACGTTGAATTAGGGAGGCCGCGGCCGTGAGATCATGCCCGGCCCCCGCTCGGCGCCGCGCCAGGCTGCCATATACTGGGTGGCTCATAGGGGGAGCGAGTGGCGCCTTGTGCCGGTGGAGAGCAGGTACCGCTGCTCAGCTCCCCCCAACACACGCCGGTCCCAGGCCCGGGCGGACTGAGTTTTCTGGTGCACGGTCAGTAGCTTCTGACACGTGGGGTTGGGGGTTAAGTGGTCAAGCAAACCGGGGCCAACATTGTCTCCGGCTAATTTAAGACTCGCCCGTCTGCAGGCGCAGGCCAGTTGCGCTAAAACTGATGGGCCAATCAAAGTTTAGTGCAGAGCTCTTCAGTGTCAGAAACGAGCAGATTAGATACAAACTAGGGGGCTGGAGCAAAGTTGAGAACCAGCCCTATTGACCCAGCACCACCGCCGTATGCAGAACCAGCCCTGGCCCTGTCGGGGGGGCGGGGGGGCGGGTAACGTGTTGTGGGATGGGGAAGATAAGATGTAGTTTAACACCCCTGCCAGTGCCGTTACACGTTTATTTAATCATAGCTACCCCCCCTTCCCCGTGTAGCTGTGAATCTTCCTCAGGCTCTGTCCCATTATTGCTGCTTGCAGTCTGAAGATGAGGCATCTTACTGAAACAATATATGTTCTTCCCCAACCAGTGGGGGATTGATATGTTACCTGACATGGGTCTCTAATGGAACTGTAACTTATTTCAACTAACAGTTGGAATGAAGGCAGCTATAGCAGAAAACTTAGATGTAAATTGTCCAGTCTTTGTGATGCTGAGAAGTTATCTATCTCACAACCACACACACAGTGCTAATATGTACATTCCTCTTTATTTAATACAGCACAGACACGTGACACATACAAAAGAAAAATACACTCATGAAAAAGAACCCTGTCCCAATTAAGGACAGGAAACATTTACACTCAATTGAATAAGGCTCTTACTTTAGAACACAGGCCTGCTAGCTACACTTGGAATCTCAGAGCAAGCCTATTGCCAAAAAATCTCAGCACCCTATTTAGGATAGTGAAAGTAGGGAGGGACAGAACATGTTTGGGACCTGTAAGGCAGGTTCAGTAGATTCAGTTACCACACTGAGATCTGCAAGTGAGTGCACATATGTGGTTATGGGATAGCACTGCCTTCTTTGCTATTTTATCCTGCGGGACCAAAGCATGATAAAAAGAATTGTGTTCCACCAGCTATTCTTGCAGAATGTCAGATATGCAACCTGTCAAAAAAATCCAAACTGTCCTGCAAAATGCAGGACAATAAACCTGAATATTTGGGAGGAAAGTGAAAACATCACATATCAAGGTGAAGAGTTTTATCAGGAACCTCCCAGGTGGCCAAAGCGCTGCCAGCCTCAGTTGGGAATACACACAGGAAACTCTAGCTTCCCAGTTAAATGGCTAGGATGTATTAAATGGATCAGCAAGCACACACATTTGGAACTGGTGCAGACTTTTGTGGCAGCAGCTTCCCCATTTTCCTGCTCCAGTTCAGGATGGAAATTAAGCAGGCACCAGTTCCTCTGGCAAAGAGCCTTACACACTTTTTTTTTTTTTTAAACTAAAATAATAGAAAAAAGGGAGACAAGTGTATTTACAAAATCCATGGCTGGTACAGTACATAATTTTTAAGACACACTAAATGCTACAATCTTTCAGGTCCTGAGATTATTACAAAAAAAAAAAAATCAACTCAAAACTTGTATTCAGGTCCAGTTTTATAAGGAGAGAGAAATCAAAAATCACTTGTTTAAAAATACAGTATCCCTTTAAGTTAGTGGAACGCATCTTTGTAAAAAAAAAAAACCCAAAGTAATTGGCACCCGTCACCAATAAGTAGCTGGATTTGGTTATTCAGGCCCCTCTCCTCAAGAGCTACTATACATGCTTATTGTCAGATGGGAGAAGCATTTCACAGGGGAGTTCATCAGGTAAGCACATGGGCCCGCTCTCCTTTCACCAAGCCAAGGGCTTTTCCCCATGTTCTGAAGTAAGCAGGTACTAAGGAGCAAGTAGACATGTGAATTCGTGTGGAATAAAATGAAGAAGAAAAAAAAAAATCACAGAATCCCCACTTCAAATATGTCTGCCATCGCACAGGAATTGTACATTCCCTTTCTTGGTATTAAGGAGGATCACAAAAGTCTGTATACTGACAGTTTCTTTTTAAGTTTAGTTGAGGCACAATAAGCACTCGCCTGCTAATTTTTTGTTCTAAACTTGGCAATGACAGTCAGGAAAGTACCCATGTAAAGGGCCCTCAGCCCCTCACTTTACATAATCTACATTCTCAAGAGCACCAGCCAGCCAAGTAGAATTAAGCTGGTTAACTCTTTCATATATTTTTTAATGAAACAGCAAAAAGGATACTGCAGCCTAAACCCTTTCACTGAGAGGACTCTTGCTGCAATTAGAATAAGCAGCTTTTAAGCTTGGAAGCTCTGCTGTTGAGCAAATCCCTTCACTAGGCAGAGGTAAAAGGACTCGCCTATGTCTGCTCACAAGGAAGAGTTCTAGTACAGTGCTTTCTCTCTCTCTCTAAATTACAACAACAGATACTCTCCTATAGTAAGCATCTTTAACTGGTAGCCTAGAAATTGCCAGCATTCTAAGGATTACTTAACCACAAAATGCATTTGACCCCCAACCCTCGGGGGAAGGAGGCTGAAAGAGGGAGAAAAGAATCACATAGAAAGGGGACTAATTTAACTGCTAAAATATAACAGTGCTCAGCAGAGACTTTTTGGGGGGAAGTAGAGAGGAATAATTAATTAATAGTGTAATGTATTTTACTTCTTTAAATCAATAGTCCTAAATAAATATTCTGGAGAGAAACAAATCCCAGTCTAAACCTTGAGCATGTATGCAAGAAAATTGCACAAATTGCTACAGCAAGATAGAAATACTGACTTTAAAACAGACTCATTACAGCTCTTGCCTCTGAGCTGGATTGTTCTGCTGTAACAAGTGCAACACTGAGCAGTGGATGAGAAGGCAGTGGGGATCCCAATTCAGCCTCTATTTAGAAGAGATTCCATCTATAAGAGATCCAGCCACTGACTAGCTAAAATCTCCCCTTAATTAGAAGCAGTCAGTTCACTAAACATTGCATTTACTAAATCCTATATTTCGGTGGTAGGAAGGGTACAGGAAATCAATCCCTCACCCACCCAAAAGTGTAATCTATACATCAGAATTACTTCAGATTGTTGTGGCTTCTTGGTCCAGTTCTGCAGAGCTGAATATTGTGCAACTATCTAAAAAGCTCTCAGAATCAAACCTAGTCTCCCTTCAAAAGCCATTTCATTACACTTCTGACACTAGAGTTTGCACCAGAGAATGGGTTTTTTTCTTTTTTTTTTTCTTTTTGAATACAAAGTTCATTTTCCCTGTTAGAAAAAAATATTTTTTTGTAGTACAGACATTCAAAAACTACGTCATGTTTCTTTGGGTAGAAGTTTAACATTTGTTAATGGGGGCAGGGTGAGGAGTGTACATAACACTGGAACATGTAAAGAATACTCATCTGCATAGTTGATATTCATGACTACTAATCAAACTAAGGCCTTATCTGGAAAAAGCTGAGAACACAACACAGTTTTTCCCCCCCCCCATAGGTGAAAACTAATCAGTCCCAAATAAGCTCTGGGTGTCATCAGCTATTTGGTTTATCTTAAACTTGGTAGTATCTCCCAACTTGTTTTGGTTGGACAACAGATCTTCCCCTCTCACATCCTTTCTTTTGTTGTTGGGCAGTCAAGAACACTGTCAAAGTTAACCAAAGGTAGTGTACCCCACTTGTACTGGACACTTTCATTAGTAATTAAAATTTATTAGCAGCTTACTGCTTTACAGCCAGAAGGGGGTGGTGAGAGAAAAGGAGAAGCTGCAATTCATTTCTAGAAAGATGGAATAAGTAGGAAAAAAGATTTTCTTCATTCTAAGAGTTGCTCTATAGAGTTACAGTTATCACATGTTGGATACTAAAAATGTAGACAGACATCCTTTGCCTCAGCTAAGGAGAGCACAGCACAACTCAGGTAGGGCGTGCACACATGGCTGGAGAGCACCTTTGTGTTTCCTCCCAATCCTGGGACAGCTGCATGCCAGGCTGGTCCCTTGGAGCAGATTCATAGGTTCTCTAAGTTACTTCACCTACCCATAACCCCAAGGGGCTATGTTAACAGCCAGAAATTGCTGGGTCTCAGGAAAGTTGGGTAAGCCAGCTTTGGGGCTGCTTTGTGCTGGCAGGATCACTATTTTATATAGATACATTCATGATTTTCAACAGGTTAAAAAAAGCTTTCAGGTAAGGTTAAAAACTAAAATTATAGCCATACCCCATTTTCTCTCACAAAACCAAACCCTGGTACTTGACAGCCCACCTTGCTTTCTAGATTAACTCTGCTCCTAATTAGGGAGGGAAGTTCTCAAACCTTGATCTGGTTTCTGGAAGGGGAAAGCCCACTCTTTCCCCCTCCATATTGTAACCAGACCAAGCCTGTCACTACCTAGTAGAAATACTTCACAGAACCACCATAGCCTATTTATGTTTGTTATTGTAGGTTGAGCAACATTCAGCATTAGTCAACATTTGCTTTTGACTAGTCAACACTGATTTCTCTGAAAGTTTTTATAGAAATGCAAGCTAGACATTTGTTCAATTATTTTCAGCATATAGTAAAACCTTGCTAATTTGCATTAAATCACTTGGACACCTATTAGTAGATTGCTTATTATATAACAAGCAAAATTTAACAAATAAAACAGATAAGTCCATTTAGTTTGATCACTGTAGTTAAGATGTATTGTAATTATTTATATTGTTAATTAGTAGATCTTCTTGTTGAGACTTCATTATTTGTAGAAGACACCTCACTCCAATCTTTGCTGAGAGCTGGAAAAATGCACTTTTTCTGGTGTGTGATTTAAGCAGTTTGTGGATTATAGCAAGGTTTTACTGAGACTAATTTGCTGAGAACAATATAAGGAAGCCCACTCCATTCTTCTATTGCATGCGAGAAAGTGGCACAACTTTGGTGAATTTAAGTACTCATTTAAGCTAGAGACTGATAGAATGACTATTGTCGGGCAGATGTGGATAGCACCATGCAAGCTTCCCTGTAATACATCTCAATTCAGACTTGTTTCAACCTAGTATTTTAGCTGTCTCCTCTACTAAAAGGACTATCAATTGTGGGGAATTGTGCCAAACTCTAGGAGTGGTTATGAGAGACAGACTAATACTTACAGGTAGACAGACTGAGACTACCAAACTAATTTCATTTGCGACCTAAACAAGATTCAAACAGACCTCCAAAGGGAAATGCATCACATTCCTTTCCCACTAACCAACTCCTCTATCTCTCTCACACACACGGCTTACTATACTGTCATCTGTGCCCAAATGTCCACCTTTCAGAAGTAAAATAGATTCTTAGGAATACTGCTTTGTGTGTGAGAGAGAGCATACAGAATGAATGCCATGGTACAGCAGCTATAACTTATTACACACACACACACACACACACCCCCGCCCCCCACATTTTTTACAAAAGGGAAAATAGTATAACAGCATAAAGTCTTCTTGGCAAGTTTAAGATTTTTCTCCCAAATGCCTCCCAGCACTTTAGGATCTCTGAGAACAGTTTAAAGGAAGGGAGAGGGGGAAATAAAATAAAGAAAAGGCACTTAAACAAAGGACAAAGGCCTGAATCAAGTAAGTCATGGAGGGGTAACAGCCATTTCACCAGAGCTAGGACCAATCAGAATCTACCAACTTTTATTTTTAAACTTCTATAAAATTAAAATTGCATAAAGTGTTAATTAACCAGTCATTTACCTACCACATTTACCTTCTGGTTCATTTTAAGAAAACAAAACAGCAAGTGTCCCTATTGTGATCCCCATCTCAGCAAAAAACCGGGAGCTGGAGTCCGGGGTGTAAACCTTCCAGAGCTTTGCTTGACTGCAGGTTTTGCTTTTTCCTGCAATTCAATCTTCAAAGAAAGTCCAAAACTAAAATAATAGAAGAGGGATCACTGTGCCTTTAACAAAGCACTCAAAAAAAAAAAAAAATCAAACACCCCATCACTCCTAATCCATCTGTGGGCAAAACTACTCCAAAAACGAACTGTAAACTAGATTAAAATTCGCTAATAAATACAGCCAAAAGTTCATTTTACAAATGTAGCAGCAAATGTGATAAAGTTAGTTGGAGTCCTAAGAGACAACCCCCAGAAGGTTATGGTTTGCACAACAGATGGCAGCTTGGGAGAGTTGCGGGATTTCTCTGCTTTCATGTCCTCAAGTGTCCTGGACCAAGTGGAGGAGGAGTGTGGAGGAAGTGTCAGGCAGTTGGAGTGGGGGAAAGGAACAAGACCCTGTGTGCCTGCTTCACCCAAAATCTATGCACCAAACAGCCTTGACAGGATTCAAACAAAAAGCAGAACCCAAGTAATTAAAAGTCACTTCTGATTAGCTGAAAACAGATGTTAAACCCACAGCATCCACTCATGACTTTGTGACTCAGTATTACTAATGCATTTTAACAGCAAACTAATAGAGAATGATGGGCAAAAAATAACAATTTAGGCCATCAACATCTATCTTGGGGAGGTGGAGAACACAGCAATAATGATCCAAATGATTAGAAATTTTGCAGCTTGTGGTTCACCTAGCCTAGCTCCTTTCTCTATTCTTTGCAAAGTTCCCAGAGGATTTAAAATTGCTACCTATGCCTTTTGGAGCTTTGGAACATGTAGCAGAAGGCATTACCCAAAGGGTTTTTAGCATCTAAAACCTGTGTTTGAAATTATTGCTTGAATTATTTGAGGTTCAGAGTGAGCTTGATACTTCAGCTCACATACAATCCCCAAATTAAGGTTGGCTGCCCAGAAAGACAGCTCAACTGGCTCTTATTGCTTGTGAATACTGAGGGTTATTTAGTATGTACAACAGCTTATACACATTACCAAAGGCCCTTAAAAAGTAGTAACTCTTGAAAAACAGCTTAAACAACAAGTTGCTGTGCAAGGAGTAGTAAAGTGTATTAGTCTAATTTTGCATTGGGATGCTGCAGATATCCTTCACATGCTCCCCTGTTCTGCAATCCCAGGAATTACTCTGTAGTTACCTTTTGACCTGGCCTTTCTGGGTTGAGCAAGTGGAGAATAGAGAAGGGGTTGGAATACAGAATCTTTCTCCTTTGGGTCAACTGATTCCAAAGTGGCCCACCAGACTGGTAGTGACTAGAAATAGTTATACTCCAAGAACTGTTTCAGTGGCCTATATGAAGTGAGTTTGGGACCTCAGTGCAGTTTCACATCATACGACTATTTCCAAAACTAGTACTAATATGCCTTCTTGTTACCATTCTCAGAAAACAGGCCAACGATTGAATGGGCTGTGGAAACTGAACTCCCCTCTCAATCCTAGAGATAATACCTTGGAAATGAGGCACACTTGCGGGATGGGGAGTAGGAAACTTGTGCTGTCATTGTCTGTGCTGTACGGATAAAGGGCTCTAATCTCCAGGACTGTCAACTGTGTACCTGACACTAGATCTAGAATTTCACTTAAAAAAAAAAAAGTATGAAAGTAAAGGATGGCAATATAAGTGAGACACCTTGAGGGAGGAAGTATAGAAGAGGGCAGAGTTCTCTTGGGGTGGGGGTCTTTTCCACATATTGCTGCTGGGTGGCCCTCCACTTCACCCCCTCAGCTACATGCATTATTAGAAGTGTGTGGTATGTTTGGCATAGGTCAAAGAATTCTGGCCTCACAGAATCTGCTTCCTTCCTCCCTTCCCGAGGTAAAAGATCACATAAAAGCAAAAAACTTAGATGCTACCCTCGGAATAGTTAATGGAATCTTATGCCTTGGAGAATTTTCATCTGAGTAGGAATGCCAGGGTCTGTATGAATATATACACCCTTTTTGAAATTAACCTTGATGCTAAGAGTTGTAATTTTGTCTAGCCAACATGCCACCTACAGAACATTTACATTAGCAGAAAAACACAATTTGCCTAGTGCCACAGGGGTGAAATTCAAAACCTAATGGATCTTATTTTGGTTCAATGTGTCATTTACAGAAATTCCTTGTGCAAAATCCTTTATTGCTGGGCTCAACCCAACATTTATTTATTTTTATATGATATATACAATATATATTTTAAATTCATGTTTATATATAATTTATATATATAAAATTAAAGAGATCTAAATAGAAAAAAGAATTGTTGTCTGGTCTTAAGAAAAATAGTTCACATGTCAAAGAAAATGGAAAGCTAAAAGTTGGTCTAGCAAAAACACTAGAGATTTAATAGCCAGAGATCAAAGTTTGTACTTGGAAGGTGTGAGGTGACCATCAGTCATAAGTACAATCTCAGATCAGAACTACTGGAAAGTTCAAGACAGACTAGAATTCCAGTATCTTTGATCACAGGAATATACTGGGTTTGCAAGAGAAAGGGCCTCAAATCAGAAATTGTGATATTCCAGATCAGAAGATCCCATACTTTCTTACTTTTACGTTGCAATTTCTGCCATGCTTCTCTTTCCACTTATAGAAAGATGGGACTCAACAATAAAGTTTTAATCTAAGAACCTCTTCTGTCCTATTGTCAAAAGTGCAATGTGTGCTAAATGTTTCCTAAATATACAAATGGACTACCCAATATATTGCTATCCAAAAATGAAAGCCAGCCTTGCTGTCTTGTATTACCATGCAGGGCAGAGTTCAGGTCATGAGTACCCCAGGCCAGCAGAGGCCGGGAATGCTAAAGAGACAACACATTCAGCCCCAGGAGGAGAAAAGGCACCCCAGGTCACTTTTGAATGATTCCTCTTTGGCTAATGCTTGAAGCAGTATAACTTGGCTCTGAAGTAAGCCTCATCCAGTTCTCCTTAGCTGAAGGGTTTACTACCATGTCTAGGTTTTGAAAGTAGTTGGATGGAAGAGAGAACGGATCCAGCAGGGATGAGGAAATGCCCTTGTGTTTTAAGAAGGATGTAGATTCTACACTGTAAATAGCAGAGATACACAAGGAGAACCAATTGAAGAAATGAAGCAAGTTTAAGGGTGGAAAACCATAGTGTTCATCTTCCAAAAAAATTAGGTGTGGGGAGATAAGAATGCTGTCTGATCTGAAACAAAATTTAGATTCCATTTTATGTAAAAAAAGACAGAATTTTTTTTTCTTTAAATACCAATCACTCTATGCTAAAATTAAATTGGGAGTAGAGACTAATGGAAACCCCTCTTTACTCTTCTCCTGCCTCTCCAACAGGGAGATTCTCTCTTTGAAAGGGAGCTCTGCCTGGGGAGTAATGAGACTGCTTTAGCCACAGGACCAACAAAACCAAACAGGGCCTGTATTCATTAGGCTTTTCCAAAGAGGTAATGTTGGACAAATGTCTGTATCAGAAATTATCTGAGGAAAGTTTACTCTTATTCGTGCCACAGAGTGCCGAAGCAGAGACCATCTCTGGTCTGCACTACATATGGTCCACAACCATATGATACACTCAGGGCCCATTTATATTCTTTTGCAGGGACCTTCAAACTGTTAAAGTGGATAGCTTCCTACCTCCCAGGATAGATGGAGAAATTTACTCCATCTCTCTTCATGCTTCCTCCTTATCATTAGGCATTACCCAGAAAGTAAACATTGTGCCACTGTGGGTTTGACAACTGAAACTTGCCAGTCAGAATAGATTTTAAAAGGCTGAGTTTCTTTAGGTAAGCTCAAACTCTGATCAATCTGCATGAAAGCCTTTCCTCCTTTTCCTCCTCTATTTGATCAAGTATTTTCTTTTTCTTCTTTCCTCTCACCACAGTGCTTGGGATCAGAGTATGTAAACATTGACAGAAACAGCAGCCCTGTGACCATGTAAGCACTTTCCCAACCGGGCAGATTCCATCAGCCAATCAGAACCTCTTCATGCTCCCGTGCTCATCCAGAAGTCACTGGGTTTTCCGCTGTAACTTAGTGTCCCCTTTACTTTGGCCTCCATCTGGAATTTGGGGGTGGGGGTAGAAGGGGGAAAGAAGAGGAACAAAGAAACAGGTATAAAGTTCTCTTGTGATTATGTGAGTTACACTATAAATAAAGCAACCTGCACTGCAGAATACTGTTGGATGCCCTGAATAGGTGAATTCCAGCAGCTAGTGAGAGTGCACAACTGTGACATGCAGTAAATGAACGTACTTGTTTGTACCAAAGGCTGTGACTGACTGATAAGTTGTCTACAGGATGTGGGCGGTTTCTATTTGTTTTTTAAAAATAAATTTAAAGTGAGGATGCCAAGCTCAAACACTACTAAAATGTGCTGTCTTCATGGGGTGGAGGATTCCCTTATCTTCTCACCAGCTTATTTAATTTACATTATAATAGTTGATGCTTAACACTCAGCAGAAAACACTATTCTTTCTTGAAGTAACAGCTAAATTGTTGTTTGGGAGAGTGCTAAGTCTAACCCTCAGGTCTCTCTAGCACTCTTTGCAATAAAGCATATAAAAATCAACCTATGGAACTTATTGCAAACAGTTGATTAAGAAAGGTTGAACTGTTTTCACAGGCTCTTGAAACAGCACTTCCTAAAACCCCTGGAGCTGAGCATTGTGTGGGTGGAGTAAAGAACACCCCCAGCTCCACTCTGCCCACTTCAGACTCCCACTCCCTGTTTGAGCCACAACTCATGAAGTAGCCAAGGAAATTCCATGTCCTAAATTGCACAATCCTTTACAACTGTGGAATGATTTTTCAGCCATACTGAGCTTGTGGACTGTAACAGGGCAAAGCAGGGCCCCCCTTGGTCCTGCCTCTGCTCTGATCCAAAAACCACTCAGAGATCCTTAGGTTCAGCAATCACCGGTGCAGTTTATTTACAGGGTGCAATCCCACCACCTTCTCACCCTATACAGCTTGGGGTTTTCAGCCTTGAGGACTCCTTAGCCTCAGCACCCACAAGGGAAGAGCTACCCCTCTCTGGCTTCCCCCCTTCCGTCCGTCCGTCCTTCCTCTGAGCCTGTATATAGCCACAGGCTAATAGGCTGGCAGCTGTTTCCCCTTTGCCAATCAGGCACAGGTTTCTCTAGCCAGCTCCAATTTACCTCCCTTAATTGGAGCTAACGTGACTGAGGGCTGGCTCAGCAGTTCCTGCCCAGCACCCTGTCACATGGTCCAAAAAAGATGGAGAACCACTGCTTTAGACCAGGGTGCTCAAACTTTATTGCACCGCAACCCCCTTCTGACAAAAAAATTACTACATGACCCCAGGAGGGGATACTGAAGCCTGAGCCCACTCAAGCCCCACTGTCATGGGCAGGGGGAGCGGCCAAAGCCGAAGGGTTTCAGTCCTGGGTTGGGGGTCAGTAACCTGAGCCCTGCTGCCCAGGGTTGAAGCCAAAGCCCAAGCCCCAGGAGGTGGGGCTCAGGGTTTGACCTTGAGCCCCAGCAAGTCTAACAGCAGCCCTGGCGATCCCATTAAAACGGGGTCGCAACCCACAGTTTGAGAACCGCTGCTCTAGACCATACTGCCTTAAAAAACAAAACAAAACAAAAAAACCCAATAAACTAATCCTCTCAGAAGGGACAATATTTGTCTAAGCTAATCTGTCAGGAGTTTTCAACCTGCTCATCCTATTGAAAGTATGAGGTGTTGTACATATACAAAGGAATTAAAGAAAAATCAAGAAGCTGGTAAATGGAAGTTCAGCGTCACCTCCAAAGGGGAAGAATAGCTCCTCAAATAAGTCCCTCATTCATCTTGTAACCAAAAAAATAATTATTTACTGGGTATTAATAATTCTATTTCATTGCAATCTTAGGTCTCTAGCTTCCAGTGCAAGAAAGTTCACTACCTCCAAGATTTTTGACCTTTTGAGGCAATGGCAGTGACAACTTATGCATGAAAGACCCACCATTCCACTTCCACACAAAACTGCAATAGCATGTGCACCATTTGCCATTACTGCAACCTGAGAACATTCCAGCCACTTCCTTTGTTGTCTTCGTTATCTTCAGATCATCATCAATCTGGTCCCCAGCAAGGAAGCTGAAGCCCAGATAAATTCTCAGGCCAAAAAGATAAATTTGGCCTTTAGGTTTTTAACTTCTGAGAAATGAAGGAGGGGAAAGGATTTCCTTACCTGTGTAAGCTTGCTGCAAGTGAGCAGGCAGAGGTGAATGAGACAGCGTCGCTGCATGCTGGGCACCTGGCTGCAAACCCTTCAGTAAATCTGAATGAAATGAAAAGATTGAGGGAAAAAAGCAGGAATTCAAACCCAATGTATACAAGAAGAAGGTCATGTTTAAAAAAAGCAGCCTCTTATTTTCAGAGCTATATTGATGGGCACTACATAAATAAGTATATGCACATCAGCACATTCCCATTACTTGTTTTAAGACAGATTCCAAACCTTAAATGAGATATCAAGAATTACATGATAGCACTATCACATGTGGAATAAAGGGCCAATGGGTTAACATCACCAAAAGTTGGTCCATTCAGTCATGTGTTTTATTCAGTACCCGAGCAGGGGGCATGTTAGAAATGCAATCCTTTGGACTATTTCAGTACACAGAAAGGTCCTATTGCCTCCAATAATAATCCAAGTGGAAAATCTAAAGGCTTTTTCTACACTAGGAGATAATCAATCCTGTCCTGGTCAACATTCCCCTTTGCAGTTAAAAATGGTTCTAGTATCAGACGCTCTGTGTGAGCGGCTACTGAGGGGAGCATACCTGTGACCTTGACCAACTGTCTTTGCATTACCAGTCTTTTGATTCATTGCTTTGTAAAACTTATAGCACAGAAACTGCTCTAATAAAACTGTGTTCTCTCTTCTAAAAAGGTGGGACAAACGAATACAAAAAGCAAGTTCAAATCCTACTGTATACTATGAACATGTTAGTGCTGGTCATCTTCTTGAAGAAAATTGTGACTACTTTTTAGAATCATACACAACTAGAGACTTATTATGTAACACATTATAACACTGTACTTTGCCCAGTCCAACTTTAAAGGAACTCAGGCAATGGTGTTTCCATCACTTCCTTCCCAATTTGAGTTCGCAAAGTAAGAAGTAAGGAAGGATGCAGTTACCGCTGAATTAGATTGCAGTGTGAATAACTAGTTTCGCTTACTCTGAGCTAGGCTGTGGTGGAAAGCCGCTGAGGTAGATCCCGAGGTGGTTGTTACTCCAGCTGTGTCCGTCCCAAAGCCAAGCAGCTCCAAGGGAAATTGGAAGGGTACAGTCACAGGAACAAGGCCACCCAGCATCCCAAAAGGGGTCAATGGTGCAGACGTCACATTCTGATTGGTTACAGACAGGGGTGATGTCATAAGAGTCAGAGGTGAGGCATTTGCCAGTAACGATGCTCCTGCTGTTGACTGTACAGAGACAGGGGTTACAAATAATAACAAACAAATTTTTAAAAGTATAACTGTAGCACCTAGGAGCCCTAGTCATGGACCAGGACTCCACTGTGCTAGGTGCTGTACAAACAGAGAAAAAACATCAGTTCCTGATCCGAGGAGTTTACAATCGAGGCCTTACTGGGACAAAACCAAGAATAGAAAGCTAACAGAATTTAAAGAATTGAAATGTTTTTGTTATATCTGGTGTTCCTTAAAATACCAAGCTGAACTCCTTAAAAGTATCTGCTATCAATGTTTGAGTTTTTCCTTCACATTGTTGGCTTGTTACATAAGCACAGTTTTCACTTTTATAAGATTCAGGCATAATGACATTCTTGTTCATCTCTTGTGATTGTAGGGTGACCAGAGGGCAAGTGTGAAAAATCAGGATGGGGGTGGGGGTAATAGGTGCCTATATAAGAAAAAGCCCCCAAAATCAGGACTGTACCTATAAAATCGGGACATCTGGTCACCCTATGATTGCCTTCAGTCTAGGCATAACACCATTTCTTTGTTGGTTGTACACGAGGAGATTACTCAGAGCTCTAAAGAAGAAATTTCCCATTAATTTTTTGCATTGTTATTTTTAATTTAGTAAGAGTAGCTCTGAAATTTTTGGAGGCATGGAACCTCTTCCCCTTCAAAACATACTTTGAAAACATTGAGTACAGCTTTTTGATTTCATAACAAGATACTTACAATAAGGAGTCCTGAAAGCCACAACTCTATTTAAAAATGGCTCAATTTCAAGAGATACATGGCACTGCAAATAAGTGGCCATAATCACACTAATGAGAATTTCAGAAGGAAGGCAGGAAAAAAAAACCTTGCTCAGAGAAAATATAATCTCTGCATACCATTTGATATCCAAATTACATTTGTGTTAATTTCATCTCCAGGTTGGAAGCAAGAAGAGCCAAGAATATTCAGGTTTCAATACCCTCCAAAATGCATTAGCCTACCATCTAAATACCAGCAACTGTCCAGCTCATTATAGTTACCAATTCTGCAAAGACACAGAAGTCATAATTCCCTGCCATTGCACAGGCTTTAGGCATTAGTGTACCTCAGTCCCTCCTATTCTCTGCCTCTGGCACACAGTCTCCTGTGGGCTGTAATACTTGGTCTAATTTTGGTTGTTGGCTTTAGTGTGAGAGTGCTGGTGGCCTGTGATATATAGGAGGTCAGGCTAGATCATCTGGTGATCCCTTCTGACCTTAAACTTTATGACTAATCTCCTCCAACTGTTTTCTTGTGAAATGTCTGAGAAACGGAGACGAGCTTTCCAGCACATTCAAAAGTAAACAAATCCAGGCTCTGGCAGAGTAAAGGGCAGGGAAGAACATTCCGGGACTGAAGACATATACAGAGAGAGTTCCAGCTCAAGTGCCTCTGATCTCACCTACAGCTGCAAGGCACAATGAAAGAGGTGACCTCTGGTAACTCAGACCCAAGCCATTTACAGCTTTAAAGGGTCAAAACCAACAGCACTTCATGAAGCAGCAGTAGGACAAGCTATCTCCACTTAATAATCAGGCTGCCATTATTTTGGACTAGCTTCAGCTTTGAATGATTGGCACTGAAGCTTGGTGGAGAGTAGGCTGTGTACTGTTGGTGGCTTGCGGCGGTACATAAGGTTCCCTTTGGACTCCGAAGAGGATTCTTCTCTCGGCGACAACGGTGGAGTGGTACCCAATTCTGCCTCTATATGGTGCCAGGGATCTGGGGACTGGTGGCATGCCAGAAATAGGGATGCTGGGATCAGGTAGGGCTTGCTCCTAGATGGTGCTGGGGGACCCAGTGCCAGGAAGGTGCCTGACGCACCCTGTTCCCTCCTGCTTCCAGACACTGGAGCTGGTAGGTGCCCCACTGGGGTTGGCGGAACCGGAAGAGAGAGAAGGTCCCTAGCCGCCTGAAAAGCCTCTGGGGTCGATGGTACCATCAGTCTGTTAGCACCATGCTGGCTTCCTTGTGTCTATGTAGGGTCCCGCACCAGGTTCAATGCCCTTGGCGTTGGTCCGGGGGTAGAAGAGTGGCCCAGCATGGGTCTCACTAAACTCTGTTCTCGCCACTTGCCTCTCTTCTGCACCAATGAGCGCCCTCTCAGTGTGCTGCTTCTTATGTTTCTTCCTCAGCACTGGAGATGGAGAATGGTGACGGGAAGAGCTCAGTGCCGGGGGAGCACTTCACATCGACGCCGAAGTACTCGGCGCCAAATCGGAGCGGCTTGGCTTTGAGACCGGTCTGAGGGCAGCTTCCATGAGGATAACCTTCAGTCTGATGTCCCCCTCTTTCTTGGTGCAGGATCTGAAGTCCCAACAGATCTGGTACCTGTCCTTCACGCGAGTGTTGCCCAGGCACTTTAAGCAGCTGGAGTGCAGGTCACTCACGGACATAGGCTTGCCACAAGAGGCACAAGGCTTGAAGCATGGGGATTGGGGCAGGCCCAGCCCCTGGGGCGAAGAAGTCCCTCTACAATAGGAACTAACTATTCACACTAAATATATACACTAAAACTGCTTGAAACTATATACACTACACTATGACAACCACAAATGTAGAAAAAGTCTGAAAACCACTAGGAAGAAGCCTTTCTGAAGTAAGAAAGACTGTTCCAACGACCACCATGGGTGGTAAGAAGAAACTGCGAGGGTGCGGGGCCAGCAGGACACCTTATACCAGCGCATAAGCGTGCAGCTCCAGAGGGCGCTAGAGTGGCCCAATGGATACAAGAGAAAAATCTCCAGCAATGGGGCACGTGGTGCACACACACCTAAGATGGAAGGGACCTGAGCAACCACTCGAAGAAGAAAAATTACTTTTCAGAGATGGCTGCTAGGTGCCAACACCACCATTGCCATAGATTTTATGGCCATAAAGACCATATTTTTTGATCTGTGCTGACATCCTGCACAACACAGGCCATAAAATTTCACCAGCTGATTCCTGCATCAAACCTATAACTTCTGGTTCAGCCACATCATCTTTTAGAAGGATATTCTGTCTTGATTTAGTTACTTCAAGCAACAGAGAATCCACCAATGGCTAATTACTCTAACTTAAAATTTTGTGCCTCACTTCAAATCTGAGTTGGTCAAGCTTCAGCTTCCAGCCATTTGATCTTTTTATGTCTTGTCTGCTAGATTAAAAAGCCTTCGACTATCAGAAATCTTCTCCCCATGAAGATAGCTAGACAGTGATCAAGTTATCCGGATCCAACCGTCTCTTGGATAAGCTAAATAGATTGATCGTTAATGTCCCACTATAAAACAGATTTTCCAGACCTTGAATTGTTCTTGTAGCTCTTTTCTGAATCATTTCCAATTTGCCTTTTTTGAAGCATGGACACGGAACTGAACACAGTACTCCAGTAATGGTCTCACTAATGCCATACATCTCTTCCTACTCTACTCAATATTCCCCTGCATATACAGCCAAGGATTGCCTTTGCTTTCTAAGTAGCTGCATTGCATTGTGAGCTCACATTCAGTTGGTTATCCACCATGACCCTGAAGTCCTTTTCTTCAAATCACAGTCACCCAAAATACATTTTCCCATCCTGTAAGAGTGACCTATATTCTTTGTTCCTGCATGGATTTAGCTGCAAACACATGTTTGAGTGAGCCCAGCTTACCATGCAATCCACATTGCTCTAAAGAACTAACCTGTCCCCATTATTTACTGCTCCACTGATTTTAGTGTCATTTACAAACGTTACCAACAATGAAGTTTTCTTCCAGATCATTGATAAAGATATTGAATACTTGCTCAAGATAGTTAAATCCAAAGCAGACTGCAAAGAGTTACAAAGGGATCTCACAAAACTGGGTGACTGGGAACAACATGGCAGATGAAATTCAATGCTGATAAATGCAAAATAATGCATACTGGAAAACAATTCCAACTAAACATACAACATGATGGGATCTAAATTAGTTGTCAACACTCAAGAAAGATCTTGGAGTCATTGTGGCTAGTTCTTTGAAAACATTTGCTCAATGTACAGCGGCAGTCAAAAAAGTTAACAGAACGTTAGGAACCATTAGGAAAGGAATAGATAATAAGACAGAAAATATCAATGCCATTAAATAAATCCTTGGTATGCACACTCCTTGAATACTGTGTGCAGTTCTGGTCATCCCATCCTAAAAAAGATTATTAGAATTGGAAAAAATACAGAAAAGGGCAACAAAAATGATTAGGAGTATGGAACAGATTCCATATAAGGAGAGTTTAAAAAGACTGGGGGACTGGTCAGTTTGAAAAAAGAGATGACTGAAGGGGAATATGATAGAAGTCTATAAAAATCATGAATTGTGTGGAGAAAGTGTTATTTACCCCTGACGTCACCCAATGAAATTAATAAAGCGGCAGATTTAAAACAAACCTAACGAAGTACTTCTTCACACAACACACAGTCAACCTGTGGAACTCTGACAGGGGATGTTGTGAAAGCCAAAAGTAAAACTGGGTTAAAAAAACGATTATGTAAGCTTATGGAGGATAGGGCCATCAATGGCTTCTAGCCAAGATGGTCAGGGACACAACCCCATTCTCTGGGTGTCCCTAAACCTCTGGCTGCTAGAAGCTAGGACTAGACAATAGGATGGATCACTAAAATTGCCCTGTCCTGTTCACTCCCTCTGAAGCACCTGGCACTGTCCACTGTTGGAAGACATAACACTGGGCTATATTTACCACTAGTCTGACCCAGTATGGCCATTCTTACATTCTTGTGCATAGTATTGGACCAAAACCAGATTCCTATGGGACTCCACTAGAATTATTGCCATTGGACTCCGATTCCCCATTTTCAATTCCTTTGAGAGCCATCAGTTAACATGTTATTAATCCATTAAATATGTATGGGACTGGTTTTGTATAGTGCTAATTTTTTTAAATCAGAATGTCGTGATATCAAGTCAAATACTGTTCAGAAGTCTAAGTTACTTCAATTACCGTTGTCAATCGAACACCGTCTGATCTGATGGATCAGTACAGGATTGTGTATGTAATGTGGACCACTAAGGACAGAGTTCAAGACAATTACATTGCTTTTTTCCCCACTTGATCTCAGATTGGTCATACAAGAAAACTTTGATATTCTCAACAAGAGCTCGGTGGACAAAGGAGACAAACCTCCATACTTAATCTGGAGAAGCTAAAATAATCAGAACGATCACACCCATAAGGTATGAAGGTGCTTGAACCACTGTCAACTTTCTGGTATCACTCATTGCTGGGTGGTTGTTTTAAGGGGCTGGGGGTTATTATAAAATATAAACTTTCATTTAAAACAAGTTACTAGCTTCCCTCATTGTGAAGAAAACCTTCCCAATGTGAACGGCAATTCTGTCCTGAATCTACAGACAGACTGAACCACCACCACCACCACAGCAAAATGTGATCCACATTATTATTCTGAAACCTAGTTGTGTTCATCCTTTAAATATTACTATAAATGGATCACTGCCAAACATAACATGCCTCTACCAAAGGGCTCATCAACTAAAGGCACAAGTGAAAACAAGACCGGGGAGGAGACACAGTTGGCTTTAGTACTTTCTTGATACAGAAGTTGAGGGGAGATTATTGTTTATTAATGGGAAAGGTATTTCAGACCTATCAGGTGGTGCAGAAAGCACCAAAGAAGGTAGTGGAAGGAGATGAAGGCAAAAAAATGACCAGGGTGAAATTATTGAGAACCATAAAGGTGAAGAGAAGCTTGAACTTCATACAGGAAAATAGCAGGAACTATATAGCAGGAAAATACAGAAATTTGAGAAGCAAGAGACATGGTCAGGAAAAGGAAACTGCATTTTAGATTAACTGGAACAGGAAGATATCCAAGTCTGACAAGCTGGAGAGAAGGTTGCAGTAACTATGTTGATATTCAAATGGTCATAATTTACTATTTTACATTTTAAGGGGGGGAAAAATCAAGCCAATGTAGTTATGCAATGTGGCTGGATGTTCCATTAATTGGAAAAGACATTCCACAGAAATAAAACTTCCAGCCTTCAGCAGGTAATAGCTTAATGGAGAAAGTATCAAGTATGAAATACCTATTCTTCCAGGAACCACAGGTTCATATTCTAACAGTCAACTCAATCAGCTCCTTATCCTTCTGAGACAGATAAATTGAGTGTCAGACAGTTTACTTTCTGTTCATCTGTAGAGAAAACCTTAATAATCAAGCTCCTGTCTGCTTCATGTGCATTTCAGTAGATTATGTGTATTTTTACTTGCACTGTACTTTTAACAAAAGTGCATGTGTCAGGGAACTGAAGCCTTTAATACTTTGTGTACATCCTGTACACATACATAATACATGCTTTGATTAGTTGGAGTTATACAATGTTGTATACGGTTTTCTTGATTTGAGGTGCAATAAACAGCATGTTTTAAAAAGCGTATTGCTGCTTATGACAGATAGCATATATACCCATCCCCACAAGTCATATGTTGTAAAATGCTTCAGCTGTTTAACAGAAAGTAAAGAATCTTTCTAGGTGTAACTGTAGGACTAATTTTTGGTTTAGGTAGGCAGAATGCAATTACCCTAATTGGAATTTGGCCAAATAACCAGAGCCATTGTCCCTACTCTTCCAAAAGTAGCATGGAATCTTTAACAGAGATGAGTGGTCAAGCATTCTATTTTACATCTCATTCTAAAGATGACACTTTGACAGAAACCCAGCACCTCACAACAGGATACTGTGCTATTGGTACAGTAACAGCTCAGTGGGAAGAATATCATTCACTAAATCATGAATACCTTTTATTTACAGAAGCCTGGGTATTCTTTAATAAAAATTAATAACTGTATTTTGCTCTTATATAAATGCTTTTCATCTGTAGATCTCAAAGCAATTTACAAAAGGAGGTATCAGGTCTACCCAGCAAGCCAGTGGCAGAACCGGAAATGGAACACAGGTCTTCCATGTCCCAGTTTAAGTGTTTTATCCACTAGATCACACAGTCTCCCAAAAATGAGTTGCTGGGTCTCCTCTTCGCAAGTTTCTAATGCAAGCTCTGATCAGGTACGACCACTTTGGTTTACATCTGAGGAGATTACAGCATAAAATGGAAGGGGTAAAAGCCATATGGTAAAACTAAGCAAAAAAACCCATACAGCACCAGCACTCCCAAGTATTACACTACAACCAGAATGCATACATCAGAATAAATCACTGAGAACAATAAGGGAAAATGTCAGTTTCAAGCTTGCAAGAGGGTGACTAAACAGAAAAAAAATAAAGCTATTTTGAAAGCTGGGAGAAGGATTTTAGTGCATCTTAAAAAATTTCAAATAAACTGCTGCTTTAGGTTCTACGGATGTGACATTAAAACACAACAAACTTTCTCAGAGCCCTCTGATCAATACCATGGGTACACAACGGCACTTTGTTTAAAAGGATTTCTTTGTTCACACTTTCAAAGCAGACTTGAACAGTTGGCTTGCTGGCTGGTTTGTAAGTGCTGCAAGTTTATACTGGCTGGATGAGTTAATGAATAAGAGGAGGTTACTTACCTGTAACTGGAGGTTCTTCGAGATGTGTGGTCCCTATTTGTATTCCAATCGTGGATGTGCGTGCAGGCCATGCGCCAGAGGGTTTTTGTAGCAGTGTCTGTTGACCCACACGTCATGTGTCTCCTTGTGCTCCCAGCCAAGGTTATAACAGGCCGTGCGGGTCGACGCCTCTCCAGTGACCCTTTTACCGCTGATAACGTTAGTCCACAGCAGAGGGGATGGAGGGCAGTTATTGGAATACAAATAGGGACCACACATCTCGATGAACCTCCAGTTTCAGGTAAGTAACCTCTTCTTCTTTGAGTGATGGTCCTTGTATGTATTCCAATCGTGGGTGAGTAGCGAGCAGTAATCAGTGTGGAGGTGGATACATGGATGCAGGAGGAAACGCAGCTTGTAGTACAGTACAGTACACGGCAGCGTCCACAGCCGTCTGCTGTGGCCTCCTCCCTGAGGTGCTTTCTGAGGTGAAGTTGTCGCACCTCCCAGCTCTGTGGTGGGAAAAGCAAACAGCGATATGGGCTTCCCTGAGGCAGCAGAGACAGTGTTGGTGCTCATCATTCATGGAGAACGAGCGAAGGCAGGAAACACAGTTCTTAAACCCAGGATTGGAAGGCATAGTCCATGGGAGGAGGAGGTGGTCGAGGTCAGACGCCAACCAGGGAAAACTATCACTAAGTAAATATCAGAATTATGTAAAACTATCTACACTACAAAAAACAACGAAGAAGAACTATATAGGCGGTAGAATAAAAGCTCTCTTAGTGTAAACACTAAGATCGCAGAGGAACAGGGGTTCTAACTCCAGCCATGTGGCAGTAAGAGGGAACTGGAGAGGCATCAACCTGTATGGCTTATCATAACCTTGGCTGTGAGCACAAGGTTACACATGAGCAGGTCAATGGAGACTGCTACGAAAACCTACTGTCTCTGGTGCATGGCATGCATGCGCACCTACAATCGGGATACACAATAGGGACCATCACTCAAAGAATGCAGGCTTTGGTTTCATTTCCTCATCCCTACAAACCTTTGGAAATAAAACATCATCCTTCATTTTGGATACAGTGGGCATGATTCTCCACTTCTGGTGCATTAGGGATTCTGGTGCCACTCTGGCAGTGCAAAACAGCCCTTAAAGATAGGTTAACCAGCCACAAGTTGGCCCATCACCCCAACGTTGGGGGAATCTCACTTGGCATAGGGCCACTATCTTCCTTCTGGACACTGGGACAGGGGCATGGCCAGTGTTCCATTATGCCTATGATTCAAATTATGAGGTTGGCTTAAAAATCTGTTTATTTTTCTTCACTTTCTGATTTCTGAGCCTTTAGGTTACACATGGGTCACATTTTTAAGCTTTTCTCCACCAACATGAAGGCTAGAAACTTGCTTAAAAAAAATGTAAGCTGAGATTTTTATGTAATAACATGACTCCAGGAACTGGAGCTTTAAGTAAAATACCTAACACTGTGAGATTTGCGAAACAATTGTGAAAGCTGACAACACAATTATGGTTGTTGAGGACCACTGGCTGCTGGAGTAAATTAGAGCGTGTATGTTGGGGACTGGACTGGTGCCTGATGGTCAGGGCGGGGAGTACAAAGCTACCCTTGTCCCTACCCTGATTTTCACAGAGTGCTCCTTGGACAGACCCAAAGGTAAGGGCCAGAGTGTGTTTGATGTGGAAAACATTAGCCTGGGGAGTCGGCAATAGGGCTTAAAAGGCTTACAAGTAATACACATCTCAAACACACAATCGCCTTTATTAAATGAGGATTTCCATGGACCAAAAGGATCTGTGAGTGGGGTGGGGATAGAGGACAATGCCTCACACCACCCAACAGCAATTCCTGCAATCAAATAGAGTTCTACAAGACCAAAATGTTGTTGTGAATGTAAATAGATATAAAGCAATAAAAGGGCAGGCGACAATAGTAGGGCAGGGGGATATGGAGGGTTTAAAGAGGAAGTTTCCAGAACCCAGACAGTGTGATGTAGATATTCCCATCTGACACAAGGGAGAAGAAGAAAAGACATACATATATTTAAAAATCTATCATCTAGGTTTCTTATTAATTAGAGAAGATGACGACACTGTAGAAAAGCTAAATGATTTCTCTCCGGTTTTCAGCATGGAGGATGTTTGGGAGATGCCTCCCCCATTCCCAGTAATAAAGATGAAGCACTGTCAGAGATTGAAGTATCAAAAGAGGAGACACCTGAACACACTGATAAATTAAACAAGAAGTCTACAGGATCAGATAGTGTATATCCACCGATTCTGAAAGAACATCAGAATGAAGTGGCTACGTGGTTCAAAAATATGCAATCTCATCCAAATGAGCAACTGTACCTGAGGAATGGAAGATAGTAAATGTTGCACCTATAATTAAGAAAAAGATATTAGATATCATCCTAGAAGTTACAGAACAGTGAGCCTTACTTCAGTACCAGGCAACTTGGTTGAAAAGATAATTTAAAAGAGAATTATTAAACACTTATCAAATTCATCTATGAAGGAACAGGCCAGCACAACTTCCTTAAAGATGTCATGCCTTCCCAATCTACAGAAATTCTTCATGTGTGTTGCGAAAACGGTGAATAAAAGAAAACCAGTTGACAGTTTATTTGGAATTTAAAAAGCCTTTGGAATTTCAAAAAAGCTTTAAGTAGCCACAGCGTACATTGTAAAAGTACTCTCAGGCATTAGAAATTGGCTAAATCCTTATCTATATTAAAAGCTGCATCTGTTTAAAATCACACCTTTAGTTGAAGTTAAATTGGAGAAACTCTGAATGTAGGGAAGGCTAAGAGACAAATATGAACAGTAAGAATAAACTCTTACTCTTTGCTATGGCCAACGTTTAATCAGTAAGTCCCCAAAGATCGATACTAGTGTGGACAGGACTCCTGTCCGGGAGTGTGCGAGCCTCTTGCACATACCAGCATGACGAGGAACAGCTGTCAGTGAGCCTGGTGCCCACCCCAGTTGGCAGGGCTGAGGGCAGCACAGCCACGCTGGAGGAGCTGTCTGGGCTAGGCGCTTGCTCCTGCAAGCAGTGGCCTGACATGCTGCTGCTTTCGCCTCTGCAGTTCCTGGCCTGATTGCTGGCCATGGCCCTCCTGGTCTCTCTCATTGTCACTAAAGCCCCGCAGCATTATGGATATAAATTGTGTATCCGCACAGGGCCTTATACATGGACCACTAATTCAATCTTGTATGGCACGCTACTTTTTCACAAGCCTTTCAATAGTTTTTTATTTTTATTCTGGAATTTCTCATTCTGAGAAAACGCACTGAACACTTTACATTTTAATTTTCCATTGTAAGTGGTACCAACTCTCTTAGAATGCTGAAAATAAGTGTCCCTTATTTTTGTCCTCCTTTCCCATATTTTTAGTTGACTTGGAAATTAACTATTTGTTTGCTTCTTTGTGTATTAACAGCAATTCCAACAGAGCAAAAAAAAGTGCGCTCATACATATAATCCAATCCTACAATTCTCAACTGGGGTTGAATGCAACTAATAACAGTGTTAGTTAATTGCTTCTACTGAGTCAGAGAGCACAAGCAATTGGTTTTTTGTTGGTACTATTTTTCAAACAGCTGCATGACATTTTCTTAAACGGGATATTCATTAAAAGAGGAGCTAGTAGTGACCCCAGTATTAGGTTACCTGGTTTTACATTATAAAACTTTCAACTTTTTAAAGACGTTCTAATACCTCCATTATTTGCATCAGGCCTTTACAAATTTGGCAGGGAGAAAGCCCTCGTGATAGAAAAGTCTGTTTTCTTTGTCTCACAAAATTCATTCAGTTTTAACTGAGATGTAAGTTATTAAAAATGACCATTTCCCTTCTGTCACTTACACTCCTCAGAAAAATTTTGATAGCACACTAAAACATAACTTAAGAACCATTCTAGAGAGCTGGGTTCATGCTGCCATCAAGCAGCAGCAACAACACAAACCAAACGGGAATGGTTGGGTGCTACTTGAGCACTGAGCCAGGCTCCTCCCCGGCCCATGGACATGAAGAAAGAAAATTATTTAATTGCATATGTTTACCAATGCTAGGAATCTGGTAATAAGAGAAATCAGAATTTAAACATTTATGAGCATAAATTCAGCCTAGTTGGTATTGCTCAAACCTGGTGGGAAGAGTCACATAATTGAATGTTAAAATCAATGGTTATAAACTATTTACGGAGCACTGATTGGGCAAAAGGGGAAGGGGTCAAAAATGGCATTAACTGTTTTTGAGTCACTGACAACTCAGAAGAAAATGATCCGGAATGCTTACAGATCAATATCCTAAAAGATAAAGCAAAAGATGGGGTACTAGTTGTGGTTTCCTACAGACCACCAAAATCACACTAGAGAACACTTGACTGGCTCCGTAAGCATTATCTATACTGTGTTGGAAAGAAAGCTGGATTATTATGGTGGACGTCAATCTGAGTGACATGTATTTACAGTCTCATGATGCCCATAGCAGGATAAGTGGTCTTTTAAAGGAGATGAAACCAGCCCCAACTGTGAAACTTTGCTCACCTCCCCAGGTGGAAAAGATTAGCAAAGTCACACGACAGGCAGATCATGTGTCTAAATCAGTCCTTTGGGGTCGAGATAAATATGTTACTTACACTATAGAAACTGTAGTTCTTTGAGATGTTGTAGTCAGCGTGGATCCCATTGTAGTTGCACATGTGCCGCTCATACATGAGATTGAATTCCTTTCATTAGTAGCATCTGCTGGGGCTGTGCACATGCCCGGAGTCTCCTTATACTCCTGCACAAGTGCATAAAAGAGGAGGATGGCTGCAATCCTCCTTCAGTTCTCTCACAATTCAAAGCCTGTGCAGCTGAGGACTCAGAAAAGCAGGGATGGAGGGCTAATTGTGGAATCCACACTGACTACAATACCTCAAAGAACCAGTTATGTAGGTTGAATAACAATATTTTCCTCATCAAATGTGTGTCAGTGTAGATCCCATTGTAGGTGGCCTGGAAAGCAGTATTCTCCTCTGCATGGCTAAGAGGACTATCAGTTCTGTTAATCAAATAAAGATTTAAAGATAGACGTTCTGGGTCTTCTGAACTTGGCATCTGCCCTAGCTGCCATGTCAAGTGCATAATGTTTAATGAAGGCCAGTGTGTTACATCACATAGCTGCCTTACGAATCTGTGAAATTGGCACATTTCTGAAGCAGACTGATGAGGTCCCCTATGTCCTGGTGGAGTAAGCCTTGACATTCAGAGGGAGAGCTGGTAACAGGTGGAAGTACACTGTGTAATCAACTTGGAAAGTAGCTGAGAAGAGATTAACTGGGCCATTTGATATACCTGATATGGCCACAAAGACAAGGAGGAGAGCTAAGGGCTCAGTCCTGTCTAGATAGTAGAGTAGGGCTCTGGAAGTGTCCAGGGTATGGAATTTTTCTCCTGGAGAGGAGTGAAGTTTTCAAAAGAAGTCTGGTAAGGTGATTGATAGTCTGATTCAGGTGAAATCTTCAAACTTGGGAATGAACTTGGGCTTTGTTCTCTTCACAGGGAAATGATGGTGATATGACATACACGGCAGTCCAGCCATAAGGGCTTGAATATCACTGACCCTGTGTTGACATAATGGTGACTAGAAAGACCATCTTGATGGTAAGGTGGTACGGTACACTGAACATTCTGATAGAGATTTGGAGGGAGGCTCCATGAGCTACAAGAGGATCACACTGAGGTTCCAGGAAGGAATGGGTCTCTAACTGGAGGGCAGGCATGGAGAAGGCTCTTGAAGACTCTAGATACTCTGGGGTGAGAGAAAACAGAATGTGACTCAACTGGTGCAAGATGCACAGATATTGCTGCTAGATGGACTTTGAGAGAGTGAAATGTCAGCCCTGACTGTTTCAAAAGTAGCACATAGTACAGGATCATTGGGATTGGGGCTTTGACCAGATTCACATAGTTCTAAGTTGGCCATATTAAATAAAAACCAAACCAAAACAAAAAAATGTTTCCATTTCACAGAGTAGGTTCTTCCTGTGGAAGCCTTCCTGCTCTGCATAAGACTCTCTTGCACCTGTCTGGAGCATTCCCTGTCAGTGATACTCATCTAACAAGCTGTCAGATCCAGCAACTGTGGGTCCAGATGCAGCATCTGACACCTAGATACTATGTCTGGGTAAGAGGGGAGGCAAATGGGAGGTTGGCTGGACATCTAGTGTAAGTGTGATTGCCAAAACTGTCTTGGCCAGCATGGGGCTATCATGACAGTGACCTTGTCCCATCTGATCTTGGATATTATCCTGGGGTTCAGGGGAATCAGTGGGAAGGCACAGAGGAGAGCATGAGACCACTCAAAGAGAAAAGTGTCTGGCAGAGATCCTATACTCATGTTGCCCCCTAGAGCAAAAGGCTTCACATTTGGCGTTCTCTGCTAAGGTGAATAGGTCTATGATCAGGGTACACCACCTCCGGAATATCAGTCCAGGCTGGATTTCTGCAGTGACCACTAATGGTTGGTTACCATGTTTCTGCTCAAGAAATCTGAAATGTTGACCCCTGGGGGATGAAGAACTAGTGATAGGTGATGCATGGAGGTATTGTCTATCAGGATCTGCACTACAGAGTTCCAGGTAGGAACACAATACTGGCTAGCCTAATGGCCCTTAGCTCTAGATCATTCCTGTGGGGATTGGTCTGGCTTTGAGCAGGGGGTTGGACTAGATGACCTCCTGAGGTCCCTTCCAACCCTGATATTCTATGATTCTATGTTTAATTTCAGATGATTTGGGAACTACACTTCTCATATTTGGAGGTGATTCTGGTGGTCAGCCCAACCTGTCCCTAAGGCATCCATAATAAGCGTCACTGTCAAGGAAGGGGCTGAAAAGGACAGTTAATTCCTCACATTCACGGTAAGTTCTAGCAGACTGGGGGTGGTACTGTAACTAATCCGTAAGTATGGTGTTTGTCTAGGGAGTACACTGTTCTTTGCCTGTGGTCGTTACAGCACAGGCTAAGTCTGGAAAGTGACATCACATTAAGTATACACTGGCATGTGTCCTAGAAGTGCTAGGCATGTGTGAACTGTCATAGATGGTCTCACCCTTGTCTCATGTAAAAGGGACCTGAATCTGTCTTCCAGCAGGTATGCTCATGCTGCCTGCACGTCAAGTTGTGCTCCTATGAATTCTGTCGCCTATGATGGTGAGATTTGCAATTTTTCATAGTTCACCAGGAGCCTTAATAGAGAGACTAGGGATAAACAACTTACTCCATGGCTGTCTGCCTCATCCTGGGGCTTTCCCCTGAGCCTGTTGTCTAGGTATGGGTAGATATGAAGTCCCTACCTCCTCAGATGTGCTGATACTACTGCCAGGCACTTGGTGAATAGTCACAGTCTTGTGGAGAGTCCAAAAGGTAGAACTCTGTATTACTAATGTTTGAGTACCACCATAAATCTTTGACACTTCTGCAAACTGAGTGAATAGCAACATGGAAGTATGTATCATGCAAGTCAAGAGTCATGAACCAGTCTTGAGCTCGGAGAAATAGAATAATGGAGGTGTTACAAGCCTGAATCTGAGGTGACTTATGCATTTGTTCAGTCTCCTGAAGGCTAAATTAGGACAAAGTCCTCCTTTCTTCTTTGGAATGAAGAAATACCCAGCAGAGAAGCATCTTCCCCTTTATTCCTGAAGCACCTCTTCTATGGCTCCTACCCAGAGAAACAAGGCCACTTCTGTTTGTAAAAGGCTCCTGTAATGTCTTAGTAAGTGTAATGCACTGACTTATTTAACTAGGAGTGCTTGGCAAGTGGCCACTCACAGCTGGAGTAATGTTGAGGTGTAGGACTTTCTCCTGAACAGATACAATTGTTTGGGATCTTTATCTATTGGTGTGTTCTTGACCAAATGTAATTTCTCTTGGGCGGGGGAGACTACTAGAGAGCCAGGGAGGGGATGCGAATAAAAATACTCACACCTGGAGGGTGACACCTGGTATCCTTTTTCAATACATTTTGCCATGGGTGGTACAATGGCTGGTGTTTGCATAGAGCTTTAGTTTGGTCTAGTAATCCCTCATTTATAGGGATAGCAATTTGGGCAGGGCCTGTAGCTGACAGGATATTGAATAGTCTGTGATACTTCTCCGATGTGACCAAAATCTCCATCTCCAATATGTCTTCAAATTGTAATAGGAGCTCCTGAAATGCTTTAATATTTTCCAATGTCTGTATTGGTGCCAAGGCAACTGCCTCATCAGGCAATGAGAAGAGGTCTTTAGGAGGCAACACTGGGTGTTAGTGGGTCTCTGCCTCCAGATCCCATTCTTCTGGGTATTCTGGTGTCTGGGGCCTTGTCAATGAAGCTGTAGTGGAGGGAGATGATCGTTTCTCTCTTGAAGGGGGAAAGTGGCTCCTCAAGGAATGGGAAGACTGAACCCAGTAGCCCCAGAAGGGTAATGGAAGCATACCATACAGGTAGGAGGGTGATTGATAGGCAGAAGAACTCTCCTGGTAATGCCACTCAGGGATGGTATGGGACATGACTCTTCTTGGTGTGTGAGAAAAAGTGTGCTCCGATGATGAGGAGTAACAACAGTATAGCCCTGTCAATGCCAGAGCTCTTGTCTGTACTTGTAGGTATCTTTATGTCAATGACTATTTCCACTACTCATTTCCCCAGTTCTGGGATCGGTGCTGGTAATGGGCCTCTGGTACTGGGTCTGGTATCAAAGGAGTCTGCTACAATGCAGTTTGCTCTAACACATTTTTCTTCGGTCCTGAGCTTCGGAAGATTTATTCAACAATACCTTCTGATGCCTCTCTGCATGGCATGGGAGGAGACAGAGCTCTTCCTCAAACTCCTACCCAGATGTTCTGGGCAGCATCTGACAGTGATCTGTTTCAACATCTGAGGCAATGCCTTAGATATCTATGGCCTCAATATCTATGTTGCTGTCAGTGCTTTTGCTTTGCTCAGTGTGGCTGTCTCTGCTGAAGTCTTAGGGGGTGTCACCTGCCTACTCATTGGAGCCCTGGTTGGTGCAGGTTTGGCTGGTTCCTGAGCCTGGATTTTCTGGGTCTGATGCCATCCTCCTAGATTGTTCTAAGAGATGAAGCTTAAGCTGTGTGTCCCAAGATTTTCTTGGGATGTAGGATTCACCCAGGCAAAAGGAGGCACCTGTAGTGCTCATCTTTAAGTGGGATAAATCTGTCACACAATGGCAGGGCTTGAAGCCCACTAATTTTGATTCTTCCATCTTATACAAGGCAATCTACAGAGGGGGTTCTGGTCAAAGGATTTCAATCTGGACAAGGCTAAAGGAGCCCAAAAGGTTAAAAGTAAAGTTTTAAAGGTTGCTCTGGAATTTTTCAGAGGTTTTGATGAAACCATGCTAGAATTGTCAGCAGATAGGACGGCGCTAGGTTCAGTCTCGCTGCTGTGGGTGCTAAAAGGGATCTGAAGGATGGTCGCAGCTGCCCCACCCTTTATGCCCTTGTGTGGGAGCATGAGGCAGTTCAGCTCAGGGTGCATGTGCAACCCCAGACAGACACTGCTAATGGAAATAATTCAGTCTCACATGTATGTAGGCATACATGCACTTCATGCATGTGAGACTGAATTATTTCCATTAGTGGGATTCACCCTGACATATACCTGAAGAACAGAATCCTGTGCAGAGCCAAAGGGAAGAGAAGAAAAGATTTCAGTTAGAAAGCCCTGGGAGCTGCTGCTCAATAGAGAGCAAGGAGAGACTCCAAAGAGCCGAGAAAGGGCTTAGGGAGAGACTGAGCAGAACTTGGGAAGTACTAAAAGCTGGGCCCAAAGGGTGGGCTGAAGAGTGTCTAAAACTTGAAGACAGACCCTCAGGGTCTGGGGTGGAAGACTTTTGTATTCCGACCTCCAGTCTGGACTGTTTGCTGTAGTGACTTGGCACTCCAAATAAGTCATTAAAGAAAAAGTGCACCTTACTCATTTGGAGGGCCAAGTCATTGCAGCAAACAATGCAGGGTGGAGGTAGGGAGATGCAACCTGAGTGAGGGGAAACCAAGGCAATGGCTACCCCAAAGCCAGACTGGGTAAGGCAGTGCTGCTACAACTGGTGTAGTTTGCAGAATTAATCTGACAAACCCCCTTTAGTAAAAAGAAAAGGATGGAGGACATTCTACAACTCCTGGAGAGCCAACAGAAGCAGGAAGATGCATGGCTGGTACCCAGGAGCTATGACAGGAACACCAATGTCACCAGCAAGAGACGAATGTCCTGGTGTGTTTCAGAGGTAGAAAACCTGTACATCAGAGGTTTGAGTGCCCTGGGTGGCAGTGCGAACACTGGGAGTGGGCTCAGGGAAAACAAACCTCAGGGGCATATATAAGAAGCAGAGGCACTGAAAGGCAGAGACATAGAGGGGTAAGGGGCTGCTTGAATGTTTCAGGTCTGGAAAGGTGGATCACTACTTCAGGAGGGTCTTCCCCTTTAAGACCTGTGAATATGGTAAGTAAGATAAAAGGAAATAAATCCCCAGGCAGAGAGGTGAAGATGGGGAAACACTATAACCTGCTGGCAGAAGCAACACAGCAGGAGAAAAAGGGGCCTTCTCTAACCAAGGGTGGAGAGAGGGGACTGGATAGAAAAACCAAGAGGAGGCTCTGTGAACAGGAGAGGACAAGAAGCTTAAGCTGGAAGCTGAACATAGCAAGCTTAGAGAGCTCATAGGGAAAGCAGAGCAGCTGCAGGCTTAGGCAAAGGACACCAAGCAGTGAAGAGAACTGGTTAGAGCAGGGGTGGCCAAACTGTGACTCCTTTACAGTTAAAGTGCAGCTCATGGAGCCCCCCAGCTCAAACCCTTTCCCCCCGCCCCCCATTCTCTGCCTATCAGACTGGGGGTGAGGGGTGAGCTCAGGGCTTCTGCCCTGCAGCGGGATGGCGGGACTAGTCATTTCTGGCAGAAGTCTCTGCTCCTCAACTCTCAGTAGGTACCCTCACCCCCCAGCAGCTTGAGTCACGCCCTCCACAGGCACACACCTCCTCTTACCCTCAGTGGCTCCTCCCTGCAGCTCCCAGGCATTTGCCATTGCTTCTTCACACAGAGCTAACAGCTGGGAGCTGCAGAGGCGGGCCACTGCTTTAGCTCTGTGAGGAGAGGCAGCAGCAAAAGCAGCAGCTCCCATCAGTTTGACGCTGCCTCTCCCCACGGCCGTAGTTCCCAGCTTGCCCAGCTCCAGCAGCTGCTATGCAGGGAGGGGGCCCGGTGGCAGCATGTGACTGAGCGAGGCCAGCAAACCCTGGTAAAAATTTGGGTGGGCACGTGACCCCATGTGCCACCACCCCCCCGCCACGCTGTCTCTGGCTTCTGCACAGCGAGGAGGGGTTCTCGATGCTTCAGCAACGCAGGGTGTGCCTGCCGGGGCTCAGGGCTTCAGCAGGAGCAGGACTGAAGCCCCAAGCCCTGGCAGGCTCTCGAACTTCTGAAGATTGTTGTATGCAGCTCAGAGGGTCAGTAAGTTTGGCCACCCAGGGTGACAGGAAAGAATGATCAGAGCCATGAAACATCTTATGGAGTGCGGTAAAACTGTAGGCACCAAGACCTTCATCGGTGGTGAGACATTCACCCTCTTGAGCCAGCATATGGAGAGGCAGCATTATCTGTGGGAGTTTTGACTTCAGTTTTTCAAAGCATCCAGGCAATAGCAGCATCAAGGAGGTCCAGCAACTAGAGTGGGTCAACTGCCATAGATACAGAAAGGAAAGAAGGCATGGGCACTGCCAATTGAGTGCACTGATTGTGAGCAAGTGGGACATGGAAGATGGGTTTGCCCTATATGAACAGTGACTGTAAGCCCTGCCTATTTGCACATAGCATCAAGAAAATGTGAGGCGGCCTAGAATACTAAAGATACTGCAGGCAGAGAAGCAAACTGTCTGGTGTCAGTGGAAATGAGGTTCTGGTAGATATTGAGAGCTTGCCTTGGGATGGGCAAGACTTTGGACAGTCACATGACAAGTAGGTCATGTGATTAAATCAGGTGGAGATAAAACAGAAGCCTGTGGAAAGCCAAAGGAAAGAGAAGGAAAGACTTCAGGCAGAAAGCCCGGGGCATGGCTGCTCACTAGAGAGTCAAAGGAGCAGCAAGGCTGAATAAGCAGCTCTAACACAGAGGCTCTCTGTAGCTCCCAGGCAGAGGGCCTGGGGCCTGCAGGAAGCGGGAGCCAGCTAGGAAAATTTGAGCAGAGAGAGCAAGTCTGCTAGAGGATAGCCTCAGCAAAGACAGGACTACAAACCCTGCACTAACGGTTGTGAGCAAGCGAGGAAGACTGGGTAGGAGTTCATGCTTCTTTGAAAACTTAGTTAATAAACACAGACCCCAAGAAGGGCTCTTACTCAATACATGAAATTTTATGTTGAAGTTACTAGGGGAACTGAAAAGAGAAACAGAAGTAGCAGCTAGCCTGAAACCAGAACAGGTAAGGTGGCCCTGCTATATGGCTAGTACTAAAACATTCTAGGAATTTCTAAAATTAAAGATTACAATTTCTTAACTCAAAATCTGTTGCATCTAACATGGGGCAATTCTATATTAAACCTCATCTTGACAGATAAAGTGGAATTGATCACAGAAATAAAACCTAGTGGTTGCTTAGGTGAAAGTGATCATGACTTGAGAGAATTGTATTTTTATGTGCAAACAGAAAGAAGTCCAAAAACCATTAATACAAATACTGGGTGCTTTAAAAGGCCAATTCACAAATCTGAAAACAATTATGACCCAAATCACTGGAAGAAAAATTTTTAGAGAAAAATGTGAATGATAATTGGGAACCATTTTAAGAACATTTTATTAAATGCCCCCCAAATCCACAAATAGAGAGGGGAAGGGGAAAAAAAAAAAAAAAGGACTACGTTGGTTAACCTGACTTATAGGGGAAGTGAAAGCAGCTATAATATAAAATAAATGGAAAAAAGAAGATGCTGATAACAATGAATATAAATTAGACAATAGGAACTGTAGAAAAATACTGTAGAACACCACTGTAGAAAATACTGTAGAAAAATAAGGAAAGCAAAAAGCACACAAGATAGAAATCAATGGCCAGCAGAGATAAAGATAGTAAGGAAGAGGTGTGGTTTGGGTTTTTTTGTGTGTATATTTTTAAAAATATATTAGGAACAAAAGGAATCCTAACAATGGTATTGGTCCATTACTAAATGGAAATGGTAGAAATGTCAAAAATAATGCAGAAGAGGCAGAAGTGTTCAATGAATATTTCTGTTCTGGCTTTTCCCCAAATACAGATGATTTGTTCATATCATATGATTATAAAATACTTATTCCAGCAGTAACTCAGAAGTTAAAACAGCAGCTACTTGAGGCATTTTTAAATCTGCAGGTCTAGATATTGTGCATCCAAGAGTTTTCAAAGAGCTGTCTGAGGAGCTGAATGCACCATTAATGTTGATTGTCAGTAAGTTGATTGTCTTGGAACACTGGGAAAGTTCCAAAGTACTGAAAGAAAGCTATTGTGCCAATATTTTAAAAGGGTAAACACAATGACCCGAGTAATCTTAGGCCTGTCAGCCCGACATCAATTCCAGACAAAAAAATGGAATAACCAACACAGGACTCAATTAATAAAGAATTAAAAGAGTAATATAATGGAAAATAGATCTTGTCAAAGTAACAATCTCTTTTTCCGATAAGCTTAGAAGTTTGGTTGATAAAGGTAATAATGTGGACATAATAGACCTTTAAAGGCATTTGACTGAGTACCACATGACATTTTGAGTAAGAAAACTACAACTATGCAAAAATCAACATGGCACACATTAAACATTAAAAATGGGGTGACAGGTCTCAAAATGTAACTTTAAACAGGGAGCCACTGAGCAGGTGTGTTTTTAGTCGGGTGCCATAGGGATCGGTTCTTGGTCCTTTATTATTTAATTATTCTATCAATGACCTGCATACAACCATTACTGACAAAGTTCGCAGATGACAGAAAAACTTTGTGAGTGGTAAATAACGAAGAGGATACAGATACACAGATACTGAGCAATCTGGATTGCTTGGAAAGTTGGAAGAAAGCAAAACATGCATTTCAATAACCAAATGTAAAGTCATACATCTAGGAACAAAGAATGCAGACCATACTTACAGGAAGGAGCATCTATTCTGGCAAACAGTTTCTCTGAAAGAGACTAGGGGATCATGGAAATAATCAGTTACACATGAGCTCCTAGTGTAACATTATGGCCAAAAGGGTTAATGTGATCTTTGGATGTATAAACAGTGAATACTGAGTAGGAGTAGAGAGGTTATATTAACTCTGAATTCAGAACAGGTGTGACTGCTACCAGAATAATGTGTCCAGAATTCAAGAAGGACATTGATAAGTTGGAGAGGATTCAGATAAGAGCCACAAAAACAATTAAAGGATTAGAAAATATGCCTATAGAGAAAGACTCGAGCTCAATCTAATTTATCAGAGAGAAGGTTAAGGGGTGAGTTGATCATAGTGTATGAGTACCTATGAGAAACAAAACTTTGATAATAGGGGCCTCTTCAATCTAGCAGACAAAGGTAAAACAAAATCTAATGGCTGGAAACTAAACAAATTCAGTCCAGAAATGCAACACAAGTTTTTAACAGTGAGTGTAATAAACTATTGGGATAACTTAGCAAGGGGTGGTGAAAATCTGGAAATTTTTAAATCAAGATTGGATTTTTTATTTTTTTAAAGATACTCTAATTCCTTGAATTAATTCCTGTTTGAAGTCCTATGGCCAGACTAGACTATCACAATAGTCCCTTCTGGCCTTATCTATGAACCATAATCCTCAAACTCAGTGAATGGCCCCAGCATCACATCCACCTTCCTTGGTGGGGGCACCACATGGGGCAGGAGCTCCCCCAACTCCTCAAGCAGGAAGAAAAAAAAAATGGGCCAGACTCCCCCATAAACCTCCCAACTCAGCATATGGTGCCTGTAAATCCCTTCTTACTGTGGCATAAACAGACTTTTCTTGCTGCCAGCTAATATAGTGAGACCTGTAAGTGCTACAAGTCTTTAGCACTGCAGCACAGATTTAGGATTCAAATCCTGCTGATGATGCATTATGAAGGAGGCCATTACAGATGTACATAATATCTGTTTTTACTTTTTTCTTTAAAAAAAAAAAATCTAGGACGCTACATACAAAAAGTCATGTTAAAGGATTATTATTTAGGTTGCAAAATCAAGCTCTCAAGAAGTTAGAAAAAGTCAAATTTATAGTTATCTATGCAACTTGGGCACGTCTTCACTACCCGCCAGATCGGCGGGTAGCAATCGATCTATTGGGGATCGACTTATCGCGTCTAGTGAAGACGCGATAAAATCGATCCCCGATGGCTCTGCCGTCGACTCCGGAAATCCACTGCAGCAAGAGGCAGAAGCGGAGTCGACGGCGGCGCGGCAGCGGTCGACTCGCCGCCGTCCTCACAGCCAGACAAGTCGACCTAAAATACGCAACTTCAGCTACGCTATTCACGTAGCTGAAGTTGCGTATCTTAGGTCGACCCCCCCCGTAGTGTAGACCTAGCCTTTAAATCAGCACAGTTGTGCATATGCATTATGATACAGTGTTTAATTACATCATCACAGGGTCTATTATTTCCTACTTTCTTCAGTTCTTCTGTGCAGCAGGGATAGTAGAGGAAAGATGTGTGCCATGAATTTGTCACAGAAAATTGTAAAAGCATAAACAATAGCCTATGGATAAGAGTGTGGAGAACAATGTGTTAACAAAAGGTAGTTATTTCCATTCTAGCTTTACTCAAATGTTAACCTGAGAACTGAAAACCTCAGATCTGGAGAGATGATTAATCTGAGAATCTGTTTTGCCCAAACCTGCCAGTAACCTAATTATTCCTACGAAGTGGAACAGAATACTCTGGAAATTGTAAATTCTCTTCCCTGGTTAGTGGTACCAGAGCTTCGTCAAGTCTGGCCAAGGCATATTTTCAAATTCTATTTCATATGAGCAACTATGAAGGCTAATCTTACATGGGCTGTTTTTATTCATGTACAAGCAAATCTTGCCCAAGCCCTTTTTACTTAGTTCATTTCCAGGATATGTGTGTACTCCTGGGCTTTCATATTCCTTCTGAAAGTATTCCATAGCATACATAATAATATGTACACCTCTACCTCGATAGAACGCTGTCCTCGGGAGCCAAAAAAATCTTACCGCGTTATAGGTGAAACCGCATTATATCAAACTTGCTTTGATCCACCGGAGTGCGCAGCCCCGCCCCCCAGGAGCACTGCTTTATCGCGTTATATCCGAATTCGTGTTATATCGGGTCGCGTTATATCGGGGTAGAGGTGTATTAGCATAAATATTAAAACTATGCTGGTTATCCATCAACTTAACAGAGGTCACGCTTGCTATTCTAACCCTACCCAACTTAATTCTCATTGTGCAAGTCAATCCTGGAAGAGTGGCAGCAGATGTACTTGACACCCTTCTTTATCGTGCCATTACAATAAAGGAAATCAAACACAGAAGATGTAGACAGGAATGGCCTCAGTTTACCAATGCTTGATCCCACTGCAATCTCCAGAAATACCATTAAGTAGTTGTAGTCCACAGAATCGAACATCTCTCTTCTCAGTGTTCTAGAGAAGACAAACTCTGCTCCCTTACACCACAGACCTGCCAATATATGTTGTGATGAAAATTCCTTCCCTCCTGAACCCTAAGGTCAGTTGGAACCCTGCCCCCTGTGAGGAAACACCCCTTTCACCAGTGTGAAACCATTTCAGCACATGCATTAGAAAGATTTAGTGAAAACATGTTCATGACCAATTTTCAAATCACATTTATGAGAAAGGATAGTGACAAAAAGAAACTTCAAAATAAATCTCATTATGAGTCCCACAATTGAGTCTCATTAGATACATACCTGCACGCTGGCTGCTACAACTGGAGACCCTGAGGCAGAAGATGGTCTGTGTGGCGTCGACAACTGTTTAGTAGCACCCTGTGTTCCACTTCCTGCTCCCCCAGAGAGACTAGTCCTACTTGCTCCGCTTGAATTAGGGTTACTGCCTCTGCTGGCAGGTACATTCATTGCGACTCCGCTCAAGTTATTTTTGCCAATAGTCCCAGAGGGAGAAGAGTTGGGCAACTTTGAAGAGGCCTGAGGGTTCTTTGCAGGCTGAAGGCCTGTGGTGCGACTAGATGGCAGCAAATTCATTGTGGGAGACTGCCTGCTGATATTTACTCCACTGGGCTGTTTATGAAGGGGGCTGCTACTGGAGTGACTACTCTGGGGTACTAGTGCACTTGAACTGGAAGAAGTGGGTGATGTTGTGGGCCTGGAGGATGAGGTTGATTTAGATGGAAATTTAGGTGATGCTGTGGGCTTGGGTGTGACAGAAGGTTTGGATGAAGTGGGCTTGGGAGAGGCAGCAGGTTTAGGAGAGGCAGCCATGGAGAAGGGAGGCTTGAAACCATGGGAAGAACCCTGCGACACCATAGCCTTGGCAAAACAGTTACTAGAGGTAGAGGTGCTGGATGTTGTCCGAGAAACTAGAGGGTGGGATACTTGAGAACCACTTCCAGATGAGGGGTTAGACAAAGGAAGGCGGTACATTACTGGCTTATCTGGACTCTTGATGACTGGGGATGAACAGGAGAGCTTGGGATTGCTACTCAGTTTCACCACTGGATTGGTCTGTGACTTACTAATAGTTGCTTGTAGAGGAGACACGTATTTCTGTTGGACAGCCGAATGCTGGTGCACCTTTGTCACTTGTAATGTTGAGGAAGAACCACCTTGGCCCTCTGAAGAGGATACCAGGATAGCAGCATCCTTGCACCTCTGAGAGGAGGAGGAGGAAGAGGAGGAGGAGGAAGTAGCTGCTTGGGCCTTGGAGGAAGAAATATGGGTCTGCGAAGAGGAAGCAGCTTGGATCTGGCTTGACCTCTGTAGTCCTTGCTGAAGTAGCTTGGCTGGCAAAGGTTCCAAGGAAACCTTGGGGTTTTGAATTGAAGAGCCAGCAATAAGGCCTGAAGAGATGCCCGTGTGAACTAAGTCCTGGGGTTTCTTTGGTACTGGTCCTGTGTGACCAGCGATAAGACTTGATGAATGTGGAGTCTGAGTTGGCTCTACCTTCTTTGAAGTTGCTAGAGGCAACTTACTCATGATGCTTGCTAGCTTCTCTTCTCTCAGCCCAGGACGAGGTCTTGAGGTTGGTGTGTCTATGGTGGACCCCACGGGCGAGATCTTGGCTCCATTGTTGATAACTGCCAAAGCATCAGATATAGAATCCAAAGAGGGTGGGTGGAAAGAGAGGTCTTCATCCAGTGAGTCATCCAAACAGATAGTCTCTGGAGCTGATGTACAGATAGAGCTAGCAACCGTACTGATAGGTGCGCTGGAATTAGCAACACAAGCTGAAGTCACCAAAGATGTACAAGCTTTCTGCTCTTTCTTTGGACTGGAATCCTGGTGGGGGGTGGTGGGGTATGGGATAAAAATAGAGAAAAAACATTAGGAAGTCACAATGCCCTCTCCAAAGCAGATCAACGTAACTTTAGTGCAATGCTATCATTCTGCAAATCCAGAAGCATAGCTCTACTGTTGTATTTTTCCTTTAAAGATAGTCTCAGCATTATCTGATACCTAGATGCTGCAGTACAGAATACCTTGTTCACCAGGTAGTAGGGTACAGGAAGGGGAGAACACCATATTCAGTTATGAGGAACAGGTATTATGCGCTACAAGCGATCATATTAAGTATACTGAATGTAAATATGTGAGTTAAGTGGTAAGGCATTGGAAATGGCCTGCATGCCATCTTGACGCAAAATCCCAGATAATGGTCATGCTATGAACAGAGTCCAAGGGCAGGTCCACACTGGGGCGGGGGATCGATCTAGGAAACGCAACTTCAGCTACGAGAATAGCGTAGCTGAAGTCGACGTTTCCTAGATCGAACTAAATTTACTTACTTCGGGTCCACGCGGCGCAGGCAGGCTCCCCCGTTGACAGCGCTTCCTCCTCTCGGCGAGCAGGAGTTCCGCAGTCGACGGGGGAGCGCTTCTGGGATCGATCTATCGCGTCCAGATGAGACGCGATAAATCGATCCCAGAAGATCGATCTCTACCCACCAAATCAGGCCGGTAGTGTGGACCAGCCCCAAGGTATTTAGATGCCTAACTCCCATTGATTACAATGGGAGTTCGATGCCTAAATACCTTTTGAGGATCTGGGTCAGGGTTTGTAAAAGACCTATAAAGAAACTGACATTTAATATATTAAGGCACTCACCCCTTAATATCTAGGCATCAATAAGGTTTTACATTGTGGCAGACTGTCCCACCTTTCTCTGCCTGCATGACTGAACACACACAGGAAGAGATGGTGCAGCAAGGAAGTGGTTCTAGAATGCAACGTTTTAAAATGGGTAGTTTCAGTCAAATTCAGTCCTGTGTATATAATGTAACAAAGTGACAACATGATCTACTGTACCAGGCCCACATACTCCTGGAGTATGTTAGCAGTATACCTACTGTTGCTCACAGGAACAAGACCTAGAGCTGTAGTTCCACTTGGAATATCACAGTAAAGAAGAGTAAACTGTATTAGAGAGGCTTACGGCGCTAGTCTTCAATATGCTGAAAGTTAAGGCAAATCTGAGCTCAACCATAACTACAATGGAACTCAGAGGCAATAGTAAGCCTAGTTAGAGGCTACATCAGCTTACTACACTGAACTTGTCCACCCAAATATGCAAAATTTTCCAGTGCTATGACCTAATTTAAGACGAAAATGAAGTCACCAAAGCACATGCATTTTTTAAAAAATGTGTATTACTTTAATGCATTTAGTACCTTCTCACAGTCCATTTTTAAATGTCTTTATAACTTAAAATTATAATAAAGCCAAATGGTATATTACCCACTTTAAAGCCTATGGCATAAGTCTCTAAAGTGAGTAACTGCATGTGATGCCACCACATGCAATTAAGTGGTGATTGAAACAAGTAACCAGTGATTTTCAATTGATATAAAACAGGATCATTAGCAATATATTCATGCTAAATGGTTTAGTATGTGATCAAAGATTCCATTGTGCAAACTGATGTTAACTGGATTCCACTATACTTCCTCCTTGCCAACAGCGCCATGAAGCCAAACACTCGAGAGGTCACAACGAACAGGAGGCAGATTTTAAAAAAAATGTGCATATGCTCTTTTAGGGAGGTTACCAAATGGGTCCGCTCAAAGAACCTGGATCAAGTGTGTGATAAAAAGAGCTGGTCAAAAAATTAGAATTTCCTATGGGCTAGAAATCCCGAGATTCCAAAATCTGATTTAATCCCAAATTGGGATGAAAAATTGAAATCTCAGTATTTTTGAGAAATGAACTATTCTGAAATATTTTGGTTTGATCTTACTGAAATTATACATTTCTTTTACACTTTGTTTTGACTTTCATGTATAATTTATGTCAAAACAGACTTTTGTTATATATTATAATTCATAATATAATAAACTGAAGCAAAACTTTGACCTTAATGTTAAGTTTGATTTTGTTGAAATTTTCTACAGAAAATGAATGTTCCCATGAAACATTTTGATTTCATGAAGTCAGCATTTTCTGATGGAAAACTGTTCTCTTGGAAAGTTTTCAACCAGTTCTAGTGATTTAGCTAGGAAAAAGGAAAATTTTTACCATGCACCATGTTCAACATCAATTCCTGAACGTTTGCATGGGTGGCTGCAATATTTACCTTTACTTTGGGTTTAGGTGCCAGAATCACCTTCTTCTTTGCCCTAAAGCAGGAAAGACACAGACACACAAATCAAGAGAAAAGACAGAGGGTTAGTCATTCTAATTCTAGAAGACGTAATCATCAGAGCAACAAGTTCACAGGACTACAGAAGACTGTTCCTCCCCCTAATTTAAACTGCAAAGGTCCCTGAGACAAAAGTTCAGTTAAGGATGGGAGGGAACGGGCAAAAAGGAGGAAACAGATAATATATAGTGCAATATCATGCTTCCCTGTGCTTCCTTAGATGCATCTGATATGCTTGCTGACTATAAATTCTGCCTCATATATACCAAGTTAAAAGAGAGGCTCATTTTGCCCTTTTGAGGCAGAGAATATTTTTATTCCAAATTATAAGAGAGCCTACACTGTTTAATGTAAACTCATATTTCAGCCTATTTCAGTCACAACTGTGTTTGCCTACTGGGTAACAGCTATAGTATTGTGCAATCTGGAGTGATCTATGATAGTTATACCCGTACTGAAAGCCTGTGCTGCTCCACAGGTATGGCAGTTGGAAGAAGTAATCCACCAATGTGCAGTCTCCCTCATGTGATCAAGGAAACTGTTGCATGCAAATTAGATATACAGTAAGGGTGGTGATTGGTTGAATTACCACTGCTATCACAATGGTCTAGAACTCTTGACGTGGCATAGATACATGCTTTGCTGTTGCATGGGTTTAGTTTGTAAAGTCAAAATGACTGAAAATTTGTGAATTAGATGGTAATAGGACTGCAAATCCTAATGATGATCGAACCTGGTGAAATTCTGAATAAAAAGAACTCTCAAACATGCTTGTAGCGGTTTCCGTCACTTCATATTGTCACTTTGAAGCCTAATGTCTGAGTCAACCATGAAATCTTATTACATAGATAAAAGTGCCTCATACACCTGCTATTAGATTTGAGAACAACCTATGGCATCTGGGTGTCCTGAATGTTTTCACATCTGTATTTTGTTATCAAATCATAAAGGAAAAATAAATATTAAAAAGGACAAAAGAGCAATAAAGACTGAATTTCTGTGTGATTAGCTAATAAAATGTCAAAATGTCGATAATTAACTTTTGGAACTCTGTGATATTATTGAGGCAACCAGTTTAGTAAGATGCAAAAAAGTTAAACATTTAAATGAATATGAATAGTACCTGCCGTTATACCAGCTCGAACAACAATAAGGGCTAATAATCCTCAGCTGCAAAGTCTGAGGAGTACCATACTCCTACCTGCATCCTCCTCCACACACATACCTTTGCCCTTCCATTTCCTCAAAAGTATTAAATAGTTTAGTGCACTGTACTGTTTTTATGCACTTCTCTGAAACAGGATACTATACTTGATGGACCATTAGTCTGTTACTATTTGTAAGATTAACATAGAATTGTTGGTTTTGTTTTTTTTTTTTTTTTGATTACAGGAGTTACAATTTGCTTGGTGCTCAAAGTTACAAATGACTATTCCAGTTCTGTCTGAACAACAATAACTCCTCACAGACAAGAGCAGCAGTGTTTGAGGGCTAGGGAAGGTAGATTTTCATTCAAATCAGAGTGGATATCTTAGTAGATGTGTTTTTGTGGAGTGGAGTGGAGCGGAGAGAGAAAGAGTGAAAGAAATACCAACATGCTACAGTACCTATTTGCCAAAGGTGGTGCGAAGTTTAGGATTTATAAATCACTTTGAAATCCTTGGATGAAAGGCGTTATACCAGTATTAATATCTGTTTCAGCTTTTTAACCACTTCACACTTGAATTACGCAAACCACAGTGCCTCAAGAACACCAAAGTGGTAGGTCAGAGAGTTAAATCATTAAAAGAAAAAATCCTGGTGTATTCTAAAGCTCCTCAAGCAAAAACAAACAAACAAAAAGCAGGAGGTAAAAGCAGTGAAAATAAGCCAGAATCTGTCTGAACTCCTAAGGAACAGAGCAACACACAAGGCTCGCCACAGCTACCCAGACAACTGAAGCACAAGGAAGGGATACCAGCAGGTGCCAGCTTTGTACTCACGGAGCAGAAGTGAGATGATTGTGAACACTTCGGCTTTCTTTAAAGAGCATCCTGAAAGAGAGAGAGAGGGAGAAAGAGAAAGACATACAGTGATTCTACATGAGCAACCATGACATGGTTACTAGCAACTCATCTACCACTGGATTTTCAGATAGGCCATTTGTTTATCTGCCCCCTAAGCACGAAGCAAGCAGTTTATTTGTATGGTTGTCTTGGTATAGTTAAAAACAAACAGTCAACCATGAACAGAAGAATGCTGCAAAACAGATTACAATTCATATTCAATATAGATAACTACTGAGCTGGCAGAAAGCAATGTAGACAAGTATTACCTTCAATGGGATAGAAGTATCATATTTTAAACGTCCCCCTCCCCTTGCCAAGGCTCTCAGTGCAACATACAACCAAAAAATCCCATCAATATTTCAACATACTGTAATGGGGCAACACCATGGTCCTTGATTTAAATTAATTTCTGGCACTGCAAGGGTCTACACACCATAATTTCCTTACCATGAGGGAGGAGAAAAGCAGAATCCAAAAGACATGCTAGCTCCCAAAACATCTCAGCATCATGTACAGAATACCAAAAAATTGCTACACACAATGACATCACTTAGGCTGCTTCGACATTGTCCAAAATTCATCAATGGAGTCAACAAGTACAGCTCTACCAATGATAGCAACAGTGGATGTTTTAATGTAGATAGGGTTCAGGTGTTATTACCTTGTCATCTGATCCTGCTCTGAGACAGGTTGAACAACATAGTGGTAAAAATACCTACATGCTGTCTAGACTAGAACTTCCACTGTTGCTACCATTGATGGAGCTGCATCAGAGGTGAATTACAGTCCCTCCTCCTTCCCCTCCCACCCCACCGCCCCCTCTAGGCAAGGCATTTACACTAGGACAATGAAGCATTCTTCTGCACTGCTTCCATCATCAGGCAGCTTACCCACCATTTCACCTAATCCTGAACAGCTGTCTAAATAGCTTCCACCGTTGGTAGCACCCTGTAGAGCAGGGATCGGCAACCTTTGGCATGCGGCTCGCCAGGGTAAGCACCCTGGCGGGCCGGGCCAGTTTGTTTATCTGCTGCATCCGCAGGTTCGGCCGATCGCGGCTCCCACTGGCCGTGGCTCGCCGCTCCAGGCCGATGGGGGCTGCGGGAAGCAGCGGCCAGCATATCCCTCGGCCCGCGCAGCTTCCCGCAGCCCCCATTGGCCTGGAGCGGCAAACCGCAGCCAGTGGGAGCTACGATCGGCCGAACCTGGGGATGCAAGGTAAACAAACCGGCCTGGCCCGCCAGGGTGGTTACCCTGGCGAGCCGCGTGCCAAAGTTTGCCGATCCCTGCTGTAGAGGTACACCACAGCAGAAAAACTTGTTTCCTAGTATATATGAGGCACTGCAGCATGAGGCAGGTCCAAGAGCAGGATTTCATACATCCCATAAGGAAACTCTCAAATCCCATATGAAAACTCTCCCAAGTATCTTTTCATTACAGCTCCAAACCCCTTCCTTTACTCAATTCCATTGTTAATTCTTTTGACTTCATTCTCACAGCTGCTCTCTAGTCCTACACTCCCTTTCACTTCCATCAATTTTACCAGTCTTCAACCTTGTCTCACATCCCATCCACTGTTCCTGCTCCCAAGCCACTGAATGCCAATAAAGAAAATCCAGGGAGAACATGAACTTCCTCCTCTACAAGTTTGTTTTGTTGTGTTTAATTACTACTATCTTCTTCAAACAGTTTAACCTCTCCTCAATCTCCTCCCTGTGCCCTTTCTTTATCTTAAGATCCTTTCCTCCACTGAGAGAGACACCAACCACCAACAACCTGGAATCTGGGGTGGAAATTACAAGGCTCTAAAGACGCAAAGTAATGGGTCTATATTAAGGGAACTGAAATTAGAGACAATACTCAAATGACAGGGCAGCATAAATTCTAAAGCAAAAAAAATGAACTGGAAATATTGAATTTTCTGAGCACAAATACTGTGCTCAACAATATATAAAAGTTTAAGCTAAAGAGAATATTCCATTTAAGACACTCAAAAAGAACTCTATGCAGTTCAAATTACATACACAGGCTGCAGCAGGGCTCCCACAACAGCTCTGCCAGAACACTAACTGCAAAATCCCCTCCAAGAAAGATGAAAGCCTCAAAACGATGAAAAAACAACACCACCACACTTTCTGCACCCCATCCACAACACTCAATGGGGGGGGGGGGGGTGATCCAGCTGAAGAAAAAAGCTATCAGTAAACTGACTGTTTATTAAGAATATTTTACATTCATATAATGCCTTTCATCCTGAAGGATCCCAAAGCACTTAATCTATACACATGCACACCAATGAAATATAACCCCTGAGGTGGAGTAAGGCAGATGGCATATAGCACATCACATGACAGTGGGATGGGATAGGGGAGTGTTGACAGGTTTTGGCCAATGACACTGGGGCAGCCTACTAGCCAAATGCCAGGAGATCTTAAGTGTCCAGGCAGAACAGATGAGACATTGATTTGAATGTTTCCTCTGACAGTCTCCCTGCATGCAGTAAACTACAGGGAATTCAATGTATTATTTAGTTCATAAGAGCAAAGAACTGAGCTGAACCTGTCATTCCACAGAATCTAGATATTTCAGAACTCTTGTTTATATTATCAAACCAATCTCATCTGGAATGTTACATGCTTATCCATCCATCCATGATTCAACATAAAGTGCCTCATTAATTTCCAGTTTATATAGTTCCTGCTGCTGAACAAACACCAATCCAAAGCTAAAAAATGGTATAAATAATGGAACATACCGAGAATAATTACAAACACATCAAATAGGCAGGCTGGTTAATAAAAGATACTCCACATGTTAAGTGCTAACTGCTTATTTACACCACAGTATATGGTTTGTTAGAGGTCATCTTCACCATTGTCAGACAACAGGAACCCTCCCTCCCCTCACTTTTTCCTTCCCATGTACATCTTTAGATTAAAAGGTTCCATGGACAGCTTTCTAAATACAAAGGTCTACAAAGTACTCTCTCTGGAGTCTACTGATGCCCATTCTTATTTAAAGAAAAAAGTTTCTGTAAAAAGTTATATTAAAATTTCTTCCTCTTCCTAGTCACTATGTACAGCCTTGCCAATACTCCAGAAATTGTACAGATAGATACTGATCTTGCAGGGCAGTAGCAAATTGCACAATTTTATCTCCTACACAGCTGAATCCAATTTTTGTTGGCACAAATTTGTTTACTATACCCATTAGAATATACTATAGCTTGACTGCTGACCAGTCCATCAGATGTAGTAAAAAAATCTCCTGCCAGCATCCCTCCAAAACCTTATTTGCATACACCATTCTCTCCCCCTAAAATTATATTTTATAGCTCAATTAATTGAAATAGAAGCCAATCAGAATGTGATGCATCAAAAATGGCACAACATTCAAAAGTCAAGCTGTCACACCAGCATGAATGACACATAATAATGATCAAGTCTACATCAGTTATTCTCTCTCTTATAATGTCACTGCAATGGAACATGGGTCACAAGATCAATTTATCCTGCTCTGCCTTAGCTTTTCTTCTCCATGGACTGGTAATTATAGCAGGCAACTGGGAGTCAAGAGACCCAAGTTCTCTTCTTGTCTCTTTCACTGGCTTGCTGCAAAACCTTTGGCAAGTCACTTAGCATTTCTGTGCCTCAGTTTCCCCATCAATAAAATATGGACATTTCCTATTTCACAGGGGTGCTTATTAATGTTTAGAAAACAGATTTTTGGACAGAAATATAAGTGCATTCCCATAAGGAGAGCCATATACCTGTCTTTGGATCTTGTCTATTTTGGGTATTCAGTCATCTTGCTGAACTGCATCACAACCTCACGTTTCAGTGCAGGAGCTATGCCACACCAGAGTATTTTCATTCCTCCATGGCCCCTCAGACTGACGGATTGTCTCCTGCTAACTGGTGTAAAGAAATGCTCAACTTTCCCTTTCAGGAGTGTTGGAAGAAATCAATCAGCTCAGCCACTGCTATTACCATCTGTGTTAAGCAGCTTTAGACTGCTTTACTTATATAAACTTGGTTGCCTCTTGTGCTCAGAGACCACCATGGTTCCATCTGTGGGAGCTGAAGCAGCTGGGGCAGAGATTAGAGATGATGGCAGGGAAGCATCCTGAAGTCAGATTATTTCCTGTACAAGGAATTTATGGGGTATACATAAAAGATAGGACAGCACAAAAATGTTCCTTATCCTCAGAGACAGACACACCATGAACTCTTGTGTCTAGTTTGTGGTTCCTACAGTCAAGTATGCTATGATGTTTGTAGATAGGACTGGCTTCAGGCTGGTCTTTCTGTACTCTCTGATTGCACTGTTTCTTCCTGTGTACATGTTGGGAAGCTGGGGATACCTGTGGTCTTCTGGGCTCATTAAGACTCTCCATTGAGAACTATGACCATCATTCAACCTGGCTGGCTATAGCAAATAGTGTGTATATGGTACCATTATCAACAACATGCTTAATTATGCGTGCTGGTCACCCTCAAACACATGGAGGCCCACCCCCTCCTCAAGAAGGTACCATCTGATGCTGGAGTGACTGTCAACCGGCCAATCTAATTTCTCCACTTTAGCTATTGAGAAAACTGCTATTCAGGTTTATAGGCAAACTTAAAATTAACGACAACCTGGGTAGATTGGTCCATTCTTTTTCTGGAGTTGAAACCATGATTGAGAATATTCTGCTGGTTTTAGAGCAGGGTCAGATGGGCATGCTGGACCTCTCAGCAATTTTGATATGACTGAAAGTAGGCTGTTTGGCGACTAAAACTTTGCTGATGTGTTCTAAAACTACCCAGGAGTCATATTTAATAGTGATGGAAAACGGTCATGTCTGATTTGATAGGAAACATCCCTGATGTATACCACATATCTTCCACATTTTTCAGTATACACGAGCTCTCTTGGTGAAATAGCCTCTAAATGCAGGATACAATTGTATCAGTATGTGGATATATAATTACGTATGTCTTGCTCTGTAGACTCAGCAAGTTATTTTTCTGTCACGTAATTACCAGATGGATATATAAAACTGCTTAGTCCTTATCTCTGATAAAACAGAAATCTTGTTGTTGGGCAGAAGTAATTTAGATGAGACTACTCTTCTCCTTCATAGCCCAACTTGTTGAGACCACTCATCTGGAGGTAATAAGATTAAAAATCTTGAAGACACTTTTCACACATTCATCCCATCGAAAGCCATATGCCAGATGTGGTATAATGTTTTCAGTAGCAAAGTATGCACAGGTTTCACTTTAATTTATCCTAGGATAACCCTGTAACAGCACTCAGGTACTTCATTTTCCTCACCAATAATCTCTCCTGTCCCTCTCTTACCTAAATTGTTGTCCTGTGTCTTGTCTATCTTAGATTGTAAACACTCCTGGACAGGGCATGTGCTTCATTGTTTGTAAAGAGACAGATATATTTACAGCACTATATAAATAATAAACACATTAATAATAGTAATAACAGACATACTCATGTGAACATGAAAGTTTTTATCCATTAGCACATTTACTCACTGGTTAAAGAAAATCATTACACCCTCCCTTGTATTCTTTACATTGGCTGCTATGCAATAGTAGACAGGTTATAAGCTTGTTGGTTGGTTATTTTTTATTTCAGTCGTAAGTAGTGTTGCCTTTTGGCTACCCTCAGGACCTCCTCTTTGAGTCTCAGATCATCGTCAAAACTCTGACACCATCCACCTTTTAGGACTCCAACTATTATGTTTAAGCGTGGCATAATTCATTTTTTAAGCCTTTTAAAAAGATTTTTATCGATTTAAATGTTCACAGTTGCAGAAAGTTATGGGGGGGGCCTGTCAGTTATTTAATGAGAGTAGATGATGAGATTCAAAAAGTTAAAGCATTATCAATGTTAAAACAAATTGTCAACATCATATGTCAAAATATACAAAGTAAATATCCTTAAATCAACAAAACATATATGTTTTTACTATTCATTTGCTAGTCCATTTGTAACAAGCCTAATTCTGAAATCTAAATAACTGGATTTTGACTCTAAAAAGTTCTCATGCAGCATTTTTCTTTTCCTTTTCCTATCTGTAAATTTTCATCATCATCTATGGAAATATTTTTCATTGTTTTGTATGTATGGGGCAATCAACATTTATTGACATTTACTGACAAAAATCTTATCCTTCCAAGACTAATTATGTCTTAGAATTCGCAGGCAATTATGCCTTTTCTGTGATGGGCCCTAAAGTATGGAATTCACTCACTTCTTTGCCATCTGACTCAGTTCATCTCTTCCTATTTTTGAAACACCTTAGGACTTTATTTCAAACTTGCATTTTAGCCTCATTCTTATGTCCCTCCTACTTTCCCCTTCTGTATTGTCCTTGGTTCATTGGTTTATTTGAATTTTAACAAGATTAAGAAATTGTTGTGCAATGACATAAGTAAAGTACATCATCCAAAGCGCCTTAGCAGGGGCAGTTTAGAAATACAGTAACTCCTCACTTAAAGTCGTCCCGCTTAACATTGTTTCGTTGTTACGTTGCTGATCAATTAGGGAACATACTCATTTAAAGTTGTGCAATGCTCCACTCTTACGTTGTTTGGCTGCCTGCTTTCTCCACAGCTGGCAGCCTCCCTATGCCCCCCTTCCCCCCCTCCAAGCGCCTCCCGCCCACCGGCAAACCCCGCGGATCAGCGCCTTCCCCCTCCTCCCCCCGCCTCCTGCCCGTGGCAATCAGCTGGCTTGTGGCGTTTTAGAGGCAGGAGGGAGGGAGGAGGAACGAGGACTCGGCGTGCAGGCTCCCCCCTCCCTCCTCTGCCTCCCAAATGCGGCAAGCCAGCTGATTGCCCAGGGCAGGAGGGAGGTGGGAGGAGCAAGGACTCAGCACACCTCCCCCCTCCCTCCCCTGCCTACCGAACAAACGTGGCAATCAGCTGGCTTGCGGCGTTTAGAAGGGAGGGGAGGAGAGGGAGGGGGGAGGAGCCAGGATGCAGCGTGCGAAGTAAAGGGGGAGGAGGTGGGGGGGAGAAGAGGCGGGTCAAGGGTGGGGGCCTGGGGGAAGGGATGGAGTGGGCGGGCTGAGGGTTGAGCCCCCCGCCCCTGGTGCTTGCAGAGTAGGAGAAGCTGCCCTGGAACCTAACCCCCCCTATTTACATTAATTCTTATGGGGAAATTGGATTCGCTTAACATCGTTTCACTTAAAGTCACATTTTTCAGGAACATAACTACAACGTTAAGTGAGGAGTTACCGTAAAAGTACAAAGGATTATTAATAAAATGTTTTGTGCACTCTCGCTATAGTATCAGAGCACTGACAAATTAAAATCATAATCTAGTCACATGTTACATTGGTCAGAGATTACACAGACAGCTCCACTTCCTATATCACCCAAACCATCACAGGAAAAGTCTCCCCAGCAATCACCCATAATCTCCTGTATTTCCCCAAAAAGATGTGCCTTGGACCATGCTCTGAAGGTTAGTAAACTCAATCTCTGGCAGACCACCAGAGGGAGTAACCCTCCGCTAAAAGCACTCTTCTTCCAGCCCTCAAGATTCTATGTAAATACAGAAACAAATTTGATTTGTAAAATCTGTCAATTTTCCTACAACTATGTTCCAGTGTAACTGGCACAGTTTAAAGCACAGCTGGTCACTTTACGGTGACCTTCACTACTTTAACAAGGTAAGGTGAAAGATGCCTGCCAGCCACCCTCTAAAGGGACACTGTCATGTAGTGTGGCACAATATTTAAGTATATTTAGAAGAGACTTACAGAACATAATTTAAATACTTTTAGGAACATTTCATTTCAATTAGGAGATGCTTTACCAAAACATTCCCCATAAGGCAGGGGTTCTCAAACTGGGAGTTGGGACCCCTCAGGGGGTCACGAGATTGTTACATGGGGGGGGGGGGGTCACAAGCTGTCAGCTTCCACCCCAAACCCCACTTTGCATCCAGCATTTATAATGGTGTTAAATACATAAAGTGTTTTTAATTTATAAGGGGGGGGGGTCGCACTCAGAGGCTTGCTATTTGAAAGGTGTCATCAGTACAAAAGTTTGAGAACCACTGCCATAAGGGAACCTAAAAATTATAGCATCATGTTAGTATAAAAGAGCGAAGGAGCAAACCTGAAGTAGCTACATTGTTCAAACCAGGTGAAATGCAAAAAAATAAACTGCATCAGTGATGAAAGTTAGATGTTTTTAAATTTTCAGCTTCAATGACCTAAAATGTTATCTGTAACAGGATATTTACAGTATTTTAAAATTATGACAGTGTCCTTTATACCAACAGTCTGTAGAAGCATGTCACCCTAAGTGAGACTCAAGAAGCTGTTACACAGTGGCAATCGGAGATACTAAGCAAGTAGCTTACCTAGCCTGCATCCAGCCTTTAGGCCAAAGTGGTTTCACCTCTGTCTCCATAAAGGTCTTGAGGTAATCCTCAGGAGACTGACTTCTATTTGGCTCTAGCTCATAGCATCCCAGCTTGATCTTGACAAGGTTACACAACAAAGACCTGTTGAGAAAGAGAGAGAAGCCAGGCATGAACCATATAATGAACTGCAAAAGTCAATTTGAATGCTCAGCAGAAAGAGACTGAGGAATGGAAGAGTTGTTGCCATGTAATGGGCTGTTCACTGCCCTCTGTGAAAAGAGCTCATGAGTCTCAGTCCACTTTTGTAGGAAAGATGCTAATATAAAAGACAACCATTATAACTGGTATTGATGACCCACCTCTCCACTTTCCTCTTAATTCCATCCAGGCTTTATGACTAAGGCTATGTTTTAGTCCGGGGTATTTTGAGTAAAAGCCATGGACAGTAAACAAAAATTCACGGCCCATGACCTGTCCATGACTTGTACTATATACCCCTAACTAAAACTTGGGCAGGGGGGTGGCCTAGGACCATCATGGGGGCGGGGCGGAGGCATGCAGCCCAAGACCCCTGCTGGTGCTGAGAGGGGAGGGTTGGTGGGGCTGGCAGGCTCCCTACCTGGCTCCACGCAGCTCCCTGGAAGCAGACAGCATATCCCTGGAGCTCCTAGGGGGAGGGAAGGCCAAGGGGGCTCCACATGCTGCCCTAGCCACAAGCTCTGGCACCGCAGCTCCGACCGGCCGGGAACAGCAGCCAGTGGGAGCTGCAGGGGTGGTGCCTGTAGACAGGGGCAGCGTGCAAAGCCCCCAGACCCCTCTGCCTAGGAGCTGCAGGGACATGCCGGCCGCTTCCAGGGAGCCGCCCCGAAGGTAAGTGCCGCTCCACACCCCAACCCTCTGCCCCAGCCCTGAGCCCCCTCCCACACCCAAACTGCTGCTGCTGGGGGTGGAGGGAGTGCGGTAGCCCAAGACTGCCCCAACAACAGCTGGTGCGACTGGCCCAGGGGCTGCCTGATCTGCTCAGGCAGCCCCGGAGTGCCACTGGAGAAGTCACGGACTCCGTGACAGACATACAGCCTGACTTATGACTAACACCCTCTGCCTTCTGTGCCCTCCAGTTCTTGACAACATGTCCTCTTTTATATGGCATCCCCATGTCTGGAACGTTCTCCCACACTTGGTCTGTCACGGCTCCAATTTCTTCTTAGAACAGAGGATGCTTAAAAGCTCTATTGATACACCATATTCCACATCACAGTACATTGTTTATTGAGACTGCAAGCTCATCTGGGCAGGGACCTTGTCTTTTTACTGTCACTAAAGCACCTGACACTGAGCTATACCAGAAAAATTGCTTTTTAGGCCTTGGTGGACAGACTGAATGAATGGGACAAAAACTGAACTCCTTTCTTGACCCTAGAGGTAGTCTCTCTAGGTCAGCTTGTGATATATTGGCCATAGATGTAGATGGGCAAAGACCTCATCAGTGTCCAAGAGCTGCAAATCCAGCACCTTTCACTAATGCTAGTTTCTGCTCTGAAATGAATTTAAGTCTTGCCTAGACTGGGAGATTTAACATTTTTAAATACTGATTTAGTGAGATCCATTTGCTAAAAAAACAAACAATTTTCAGTAACTGTTAAATTTCCTGGAGTAGACAAGTCATCAGTATGTCAGGTGAGGTTCCAGGTGCTGTCCAGAATCTCAAGAGTGCTATGTAATGTGGCCCACCCCCAGCACATCCTCTTATATTAAAGTTTTTAAGGTGAGTCCTTGGGATGCAGCCTTTCAACTGTCTTCTGAAATTCCTGATTCAGGGATATCCTCCCTTTGGCCGGATACAGGATTTTACACAACTGATGGCCTTTTATACTGCTTCAGCATTTTTATGTGGTATAAAGGGACTGGAGTGGGGATTAAGGTCCCTCACCCCTCAAGTTTCAGAAACAAAGCTGCATGGGAAACTGAGATGCCTTCCTTCATACCTATCTTTTTTATAAAGCCATTTATAATTGCCCCTGTCCCTTTCCCAAATCTCTATCGAGTCTGTTTCTGACTGGGATTGTTTATTAGATGGTGCTGTGGCTCAGCGTCCCCACAGGCAGGTTAAAAAACTTTTGCAAGGTGAAAAAGGGCAATGTTATGTCACACCTCACTGTATCATCCCAGTGGAATTTCTTTCTTGGCCCAACAATCCTCTTTCCTGGCTTCTCATCATCATCTTCCTCTGACCCATTTTTCTCTCGTTCATCTTCTGCTTGCAATCTAGAACAATTTTTTTTGTGAGAGAATTAGGACTTAAAGACACAGACACATGATGTATTCCCCTAAGAAAGGCATGAATTCTCTCTTACCAGGCTGTACAAATTGGGGCACAGCCCTCAGGTTCTCATTACACCGTTCCCAAAGAGGCAAACAAGACCCTCCCACCCCATCTCTCCATGTGACTCTCACCACCTCTGGCTGGCAGGGCACGTTGTGTAGACTCCTTCAGGCCTGCACACTGCCAGTCTAGTGTTGTGAATGTGATGACAGATGGAGGATGCTCACCAGTCAATTCTTACTCCTATACCCAACCCCAAGCCCAAATCAGTTTCCCTCATGCAGTGAAGAGGTAACAGTTTTAATAATCAGGACAAAAATAATCAAGAACGTAAAAAAATACATCTCAATTCCATCTTCTTCTTGTTTCCCACTCTTGATATGTTACAGCCTCCTTTTCCTCCCATCCTTAAGATCTTACCTCAAAGTCACTTAATGGGAATTCTTTTCAGAGTTAATTGACAGTGTTACTTAATTAGCTGAAGGAATCAATGAGTACTTTGCACTGTCGCAATTTCCTTTTACACCCCTATATGGTCTGAGTACATTGCCTTTGCAGTATTTATACCCCAGAATTGAGAAACATGGAAATTTAACCTATGTTTCCTCCATGAATCCCCTCACCAAATACAAATATCCCGACTTCAAAAGTACACACTTTGCATTCTTGGCTTGATTGCGAGCCTGACAGTCTTCCTGATACTTGAATAATTGTTCAGGCATGACATTGCTGACAGCCAGTCTCAGCTTTTGCAGCGGTTCCCTCAAACGGTCATCCTGGAAGGGGCAAAAACACCAAAGTAATCTTGGTACATGCACTGGAAAGGACATACCCAAGATGTTTTATGAGCTGCTGCTCAGAGATTGCAATCAGGCATTAAGAGTGATTTCTAATCAATATTCCCATCAAAACATATGGAAACTTTAGAACCAGTTCAAGCAATACCTGCTTAATGGCAGTAACAAAAAAGCATGGGAAATTCCAACATGGTTCTCGAAAATGGCACTGAACTACCACATTATGGTTAACAATGATACAAAACAATAGTATACTGTTTAATTGCTAATACAGCTGAGATGTTCTTGAACCAAAAGACATAAAAAAGGCAAATATCCTATCTAAAAAGAAAAACATTTCTATCTTTATGCATTTCTCACAGCATTACTTCCTGGTGTCTTCAGATGACCCTTTTTACCAAAAAGGGGCTAAAAGAGTTTGATAGAAAAGTAAGAAAAATGGACTGAAGTGGGTACCAACACTTGCCAGTAAGTAATTTAAAATTAAGGTGGCCAAAAATTCCCAGTTGTACACAAGCCATTCGGGCAATATGCAAGACCGCCAAATTTTGAGGAATGATCATCTTCATAGCAAAAAAACTCCAGCAAATGTTAAGCTGATATTATATTATGCACCTACCATTTTCCCTGCTCTTAATTATTTTATCCCTGGCCACTGCAACCATTTGCCAAGAACGACTTTAACAACATTCCTACAACCAGCAAGAGGACGTTGTAGCATGCAACATGTGGCACTGTCTACTCCTTCTCCCGCCCCCGCCCCTCCCCCATACCACACAGGTGATAAGCCTTTTGCCTCCATGGAACACTTCCAGGCCCTGAACAAGGTGTGGTCCCGAGTTCTTCCTCCACCTACTCACACAAGTAGCAATGCATTAAACAGACCACCAGGGCAGCTTTACTATTCAATCATAGATCACAAAATACCTTCATTTACTCATCTTCAAAGGGAAAATATACACACGCATATTTAAAAGCAAAGCAACTGTGAAAATGGAGCACGAAAATCACCTAACAGTCATAATAAGTACAAAAGGGGGTTAAACTAGATGATTCTTGCAGTCCCTTCTAACCCTATGATTCTATGAAAGCAGCATATTCAGACTCACAAAAAGGGTTAAATTGGCTAACCTCCTGTTATGATAATGACTGATTTGCATGGAATTTTGTACAATCAGGTACCCCAATTTGTGTGTCCATTCATTGTGTGTTATTAACTGTGTAATCTGCCATTAGAGCAGAGCTAGAAACCAGGCACAGCCAAAGCCTTCTTGACTTCTAATCTCATCTAGCCTTCAAGATGAAGCAGGTCCATCGCCATAAAGGTCTTGATATACCTGGCAAACTAGCTTTGCTTTCAGTCTCTCACACCCTGCTCTTACTGTTACATACATGACTCCTGCAGAAGCCACTTTCTTCCCCTTTTACCTGGACATTGAGGTGTAATTTCTTCAGACGCTTTATCAGTGTGTCCTTATTGCATGGCACAAAAGCCTCAAGATGGGAGTACACGTTGTGACGGACGATAGGACTCATCTCCTGTAACTGCAGCTCAATACTGACCAAAACAAACAAACAAGAGATAACTAACTAGTGAGGCAATCCTGGGTGAGGATGGAAACTATGCAGAAACCTAAGGAGCTTTACATACATTAAATACTCTAGTTATGCATACAAACACACATTGAGGGTGGAGTGTTTTTCTATAGGTTTGTCAGTAAGACTAATTTTTGCAGAGAGAGATGAAAGTCCATTAGCTAACAATGAGAGTACATTCAGAAAAATATGATGCATATTACCCTGGCAATACTAAACATGGTTTTGTATACCATTCATATTTGCAATTACTCTGCCAATTTCATGCCATGAATGAATGAATCAACTGTGGCTGTTACATTTATTCAGAAATAATCTGACAACATTTTCTAAAATTTCTTTTTCAACCTACACTATGATCATATAAGACCCTCCCCACCATACAAAAACACCCCAAACAAAAATCACCTTCCCACACCAGACACTGGGCTGCAAAGATTAGAGAATTAGAATGGGCTAGGTTTTTCCTTCTTAATAAAATCTGAAATTATTTCATTTTATGAAAACATGGGACTGTAGGGAAGTGATGTGCACACTTCCACAGAACTCTGCTAATAAACTCAAGGCCAAGGGCACTGAAAAATATTTTACACTGGATAAACCATACAGATGCATCTCTGTATTGGAACTTCTTGTCACCAGTACAGATCTTCAGCTGGTCACTAACTGGCTTAGATTAACTTGTCTTCCCCACTTGTTTAGTTTCCTTTAGGTCTTTGTAGGAGTAATTTAAAGATAACATCCCAGAACATACAGAACTGAAGAGGTGAACACTTACTCCAGCAGAATATTGTTCATATCCTGTGTGAAGAATTTCTTCCTGCCTTCTTCATCAAACAGCTTGGCAGCCTGGAAGGAGAGCAATAAAAGTACCAAGAAATTTATAGCACATTTTACCCTAAAGATCTTTACAGACTTAAATAATATACAAACTACCTTTATGGCCATATATCACCCTGTCCTGAAATACACCCACCGTAACAGTGAAATACAAAACCACTACATGACTATTTAGAACAGGAAGTGAAGAATATTACTATATCCAATTGAAACTGCAGGAGAAGCGCAAATAGGCAAAACAATCATTCAATTTAGAATGTGGTCAGGTCTCTGGGGTTAGTACCCCATTCTTGCTAAAAGTGCCAAAGGACCTTTCAATGAAAAGTTATTAGGACCTTTGTTTTAATGTCTCCTCCAAAAGATTCCACCAGCAGTGATATCCTCCCCCGTAAAAAAAATAAAAATAAAATCATACTGGGACAGTGGTTCACCTGAAGGAAAAAACACGACTCAATAAATTATACCAACAGTTGAAGCAACAGTGAAATCCCTCCTCTCAGTTCATTAAGGATTCTCTTCCTCTGCAAATCCTCTGCCTTCCTAAGAGGACCTATCTCCACTGCTCCTGATGGAGCCCCTGTGAAGGAATCATGCAGACAAGGAGCCACATCCACTTCCTCCTCTATGGTGCTGTCCAGTGTTCTCTCCAGCTTTGGTTTTATGGAGTGGAGATCCTATCTGCGCTCCCTCCTTCTGTTCCTGTATCTTCCTAGCCCTATGGGGAGTGGGAGGGAAGATGGTCTTGCTCCTACTCCTTCCCATTGATCTCAGTCTACACTGAAATTGAAGGTATGATTGGCAGCTCTGGTAGGCATAGCTAGATTAAAGCTAATGTGGGTAAAGAGACTAAAATAAGAGTGAAGACACCGTGGCATGGGCTTTAGCACAGGCTGTACAAGCTGGCCTGGAGACCCGGGGTATATGCGTTGCTAACCCATACTGCTGCATCTTCACTGCTATTTTTAGCATGTTAGGATACTGAAAAAGGATGTGCTTGTGAATCCCTGGAGCACTGTGCAAGTGTGATATTCTAATATGTGAGACTACAGATAACGTGATAATCACACAGCAGTTGTGAATTGACTATATAGAGAATGTCAATTTTTAAAAAAATGAAAAATGTTCTCCAATCTATTTCCATAGTCAACATGTTATTCTGACAGTAGCAACTGCCACAAACAATTATGATGATTTAAACTCTTTGGTCCTGTCCAAATAGAAACCTAATGCTCTCCTGACATTTAAAATGTGGTGTCTCTCCTCGTCCTTATGAGCATGAGGCTTCAGAAAGAAAGAAAATAAGTATATTGATTGATTGACATGCAAGTGAGACACTACCTTTCTAAGAAACTTTGGATGTGAATGCATGTAAACCTTGTCCTTGTAGATCACGTATAGAGGACCAGAAAAAGTACATATGCAGTGTTGTTGTAGCCATGTTGGTCCGAGGATATTAGACACACAAGGTGGATGACGCAATATCTTTTATTGGACCAACTTCTATTGGAGAGAGAGAGAGAGACAAACTTTCGAAAGCTTGTGTCCCACACCAACAGAAATTGGTCCAGTAAAAGATATGTCACCCACCTCATTAGAATACATAATTCACCTAATCTGCTGGCTGAGGTGATTGCCACCAAAAAGGCTACATTCACTGAGATATATAGCAAGGAAAATATAACTAAAGGTTCAATGGGAGCACCCATTAGTTTTGACAACACCAAGTTCAAGTGGTACAACCTCTCCAGAGCCTTCAAAAACTTAATTGCAACAGAGCTGGAAAAGACAATGATTATCAATCAGAGGGTGAAAAGCTGAAATAGTTGCTAGATGGACTTTGTTTGATTAAACGAATGTTTTAGGGATAATAGATAATCCAGAATATGATGCATTGGTAACCGGATCGGGAAAACAGATTTCTGCTGGGACAAGATGGAGAATCCCTTCCTCTTTGCTAAGTAAATATACCCAGTGGATTATTTTCTATGATTTAAAAGCATATCTTAACTCCTCTTGCACAAGCCTCTTCCTAGGAGGTTAGCCACAGAGCGATCCAGTCTGTCACGTGGAGGGCCCACAGTTTGGAGTGGAGGAGGTGACTGTGGTCCACAGAGATTAGATGTGGGTCTGCTGGCAGAGTGACTAACTTTGATCAAGTGGAAAACCAGTGTTGCCAAGGCCAACTTGGAGCTATAAGTCTGATCCATTGTATGATCCTATCTGATTTTTAACAATACTCTGGGAAAGAGTGGAACTGGAGGAAATGTGTACAAAATCAGGTTTGTCCAGGGTAACAGAAAAGTGTCTGAGACTCCAGGCTGTGATCTTGTTGAGAGCAAAACTGATGACATTGCCTATTGACTTTCGTTGCAAAGAAGTCTACCTGGGGAGTCCCCCACAGTTGGAAAATGGACTTGGAAATGCCTAGACAGAGATCACTCATGGTGGTTGGTAAAACAATCTGCTTAACTGGTCTGCCAAATTGTCCTTCATGCATGGAAGGTGAGAGGTTTTGAGGTTGATTTAATTGGTGATGGAAAAGTCCCACAGGTTGATTGCCTCTAGGCATAGAGTTGAGCATGCCCCTCCTTGCCTGTTCACATAAAATGTAGCTGCCGTATTGTCTGTAAGTATACACAGATTTCTTCCCTTGGTATGGGAATGGAAGGCTCAACAAGCCAGCTGAATGGCCCTTAATTCTCTGTCATTTATATGCAGAGTTAAATCCTGTGTAGACTACAAACCATGCACCTGCAGGGAACCCAGCTGAGCCCGCCCCGAGGACGGAAGCATCTGTAACCAGGGTCAAAGCTGGTTGAGGAGGAGGAAAAACAACCCCCACTCCCACACACACCTCTCCATACACATTTGAAGGGTTTGTACTTGGCCAGCTTTCCTGTGGGAGGAAGGGAAGACAGAGTTTGCTACAAAACCTTGGTGGGCTCCACAATAACTTCATTAATTGGAAGCACCACCCAAGAAGGTCCTGCAGTAGCTAAAATGTCTATCAGCCTGTGGGATGACTCAAACTTCTTCCACCTGGATATTCAAGGTGGAAGCCACTCTTTTTAAAAGGTCTTGATGGGCCAAATAGTCAACAGCTGGGGGTGACGAATCCTCTGAAACCACTGCCTCATCAGGTGGTGAACAGGATGAAGCCAAAATTGGCTGAGGTAGACCCTCTCCTGGCTTTTCAAAAGGGAGATTCCCCTGAGCAACATCCTCCTGCGTGGTACTGAGCCTGGTACCAGGCATGCTCTCCTTGGTGGGATGGTACTTGACCTTTCTTGATGAAGCAGAATGGAGTGGGCATGGAAAGGACCTGGAAGTAGGCGGAAATTCTCAAGGGTTCCAAAACAGCAATTGGTTAGGCCCAGGAGCCTAATTACTTCCAGGCCATGGATCGCTACAGGTCAGTCAGGACAGACCCTGCTCTGGCTGCCAGGGTGTCAAGATCTCAGAGGGGAATGAAGAAATACAGGACATGACCTCATAGTCCGAAGATGAACCAGTCTCTTCTGACCAAGAAGGAAGGGAGGCACTGTTCATGTTCATGCTGGTGATCAGCATTGGAAGTCCTGGGATGATGGTACCAGAGAAATCATCTCCAGCTTCCCTCTTGATGGCACCACACAATGAGGTTCTTGGATATCCAGAGTCGCCCATGGTACCAAAGTCTGTATTGTAGTAGCTGGCAAAGTTTGACCTGTGGTCTTTGGTACCAGATAAGAGGTCTCCTACACCACCTGAGACAACGGTACCGAGAGGCTCAATAAGTCACTTGCAGCAGTATAAGCCACTGGAGTTGATGGCACGAAGATTGCCTCTGGTTGATGGGTCAATACAGATAGCACAGAGGAGCTTCACATTGCCACTTCAGGGGCTGGATGCGACAGTGCCTGTGCCAGATTCGACAGTCCTGCCTGAGCAGATGATTGCCTCATGGAGTGTCTCAGCTTCGAGTGCTCTTTACTTCCATTATCTGCATGCCTGCTGAACTTTGGTGCCACGGATTCTCCCTCTCCCTTTGGAGGCAGACCTGCGATGTTGCTTCCTCAGCACTGGAAAAGGTGACCAGTGCAGAGACTCAGACAATACAGGTCAAGTGCTCCTCACTGAAGCCAAAACACTCAGCATCCATTTGAAGCAGGAAGGTACAGCGCTTCTTCCATAAGGAGAAATTTAAGTCTACCTGTCCTGTCTTTCTTGGTTCTAGGTTTAAAGTCCCTACAAAATTGAGACTGATCCCTGAAGTGCAACTCCCCAAGATGCTTCAGGCAACAGGAATGCAAGTCACTCAGTGGCATCAGCTCCTTGCAGGAGCAGCAGGGCTTAAATCCTAGTGACCAAGACATGCCCTAGTATGGTTCCCAGTAATGGGAACTGAAGTTTTTGAAAAACATTTAAAAGAAAAACTTATAACCATCGCTAACACTATAAACTACTAAACTAATAAAAATGGGTACAAGTTATATATAAATAGAAGGACAGAACTTGCAATTGCATGACAACTGTCATGGGCAGTAAGGTACTGCCCCACCCTCTATACTACCATGCAGCAGTGCAGGGTAGCTGGGGATGCATGTGCCGCCTCAATGGGTATCCTTGAAGGAAAAAATTGACTCTGCACTGGGTGCACACACCCCTGAAGTGGAATGGGCATGTAATCACACAAAGAAAAACTGACTAGTTTATTTTTCATCCTTCAAATTGATATGCACACGGTAAATAAGCAGCATGGTGAAAAAATTAATATTTTCAGTTTCAATAAGATTAAGGTGACAATAAAATAACTTAGATTTTAAAAAAACTAAATCCTCAAAGATTTTAAATCTGACAGTATCTTTGTGAATGAACTTGGATTCTGTCCTCCTTCCTACCTCTACAAATGAAAATGTTCAGAAATCATTAAAATTAGCAAAAGAGTCAAAGTTCTAAAAATTACCACTGAAACTGAAAGGACATATTTTCAAGTGTCTCTCCCTGACACAAAGTGGGAAAGTCTCTTTAAAAATATCACAGGTTTACTCCTTCCTGATTGAACTTGGCAAGAAGGGCAGGAATAAAAAGACATTATCAGCAAAATAAATGAGCAAGGAATTAGGAGTTAAAGATGGAAAAGATTTATTAAGTTATCTAGACTATCCAAGCCCAAACCTCACTAGTGCTGGATTTTTCTGTACAGAATATTCAACTGTTTTGTCTAGTCATTTTAGCTCAAGCAATGATGTTCCCACTACTTCCCTATAGAAAGCATTCCACAAGCTATTGTGAGGTGAAATAAATTAAACAATAGATCTTGTTTCTGGCATATATTTCCTTTATATTCAACCTACATCATCTTTGCTTAGTTTCATCTACTTAATCTTACTCTCAGTCCCTGGGGGTGAACCAAACAATTATGATCCCTTCCTGATATTTCTACCAGCATTTAAAGGGTATGACATCGCAGCTTAGACTGTAACTATTCCTCTCGGCTCTCAAGGGTCCCTGAATGCAATCCCCTACCAGTGAGTTTACACTTACTATTCGTAGGTCTCCAATGCGCTTTTCAAGAAGGACAGGCAGGCCTTCTGGGAGGGCAGGCACCTGCTTTGGTGTCATGACCTGAGAGGTGTTGGTTGGCTGAGTGGCACTTCCATTCTCTCCTGATGGCTCAGACAGTGGGCTGCCATTAGAGGTGCCGTCAAGCAGCTTGTCAAAGTCAATCTCTCCCAGAATCTCCAGGGCACTTTCGGTTTCCTGCAGGAGCTCATGCTCATTTGTGCTACCAAAAATGGAGAGGACAGGATCGGTAACCCTGAGGTTCAAGTCTGAGACATCATTTCCTGTGGTAGCAGAGGAGGAAGGGGCTTTACTAGGGGTGGAGGTGGCAATAGTCACTGGGGGTTCTGGATTGGATTCTTTCTTCCTCAGGGCTTCCTTCTCCTTTTGGAACTTCCGGATCATGGCTGCCAAAGAAAGCGAGTCCTTGTATAACTTCTTCTTCTTCTTTTCAGATTTGTGTGAATTTAAAGCCATTACTCTGCAGAGAATGGAAACTTTTGTTAGAACACATACAACTGCCAATGCCAAAGTCACTTTCTGCAAGCATGTGGGAATTCACAACAGCTCAAAAATAACCAGTGGGGAAGAAGAGCAAAGTCAGCCTTGCGTGCATGCACCATGAGATTTTTACCCAATCAAAACATTATAGACCTCGTTGCCAACCAAACTGCTCCTTTTCCATGCTGCCCATCTCTTCATCATCCACCACTACTAAATCCTGCACACAATACAGTATTAACAAAGTAAAGCTTATCCTTATGAATGGTGAAGAGCAAATTATGGAGGAATCAGTAGACGCCATAGTTAAGACAAGAGTCTAAACTTATATTCTAAAGCTATTTTCTGTATTGCCTTCCAAACCATTTGAATGGTGACCAGTTTGCTTTTGATTTGGTATGTTTAACTATCATATGGCAGAAATGTTTCCTAAGAATTTTGAAAGTGTAGAATTAATGTTTATATCCTACTCAATCAAAATGAAGTTCCTATATATTTCCTCGATTTCTCATTACTTTTTTTTAGCACGTTATAAGCAATAGCAGGTTTTCAGAGTTAATTCTTAGACACTCACAAACAGGTCAGTTTTAGTTCATGGAGAATTTACCAAGAGTCAATCTAAGAATCTTTATCTTTATGTACTATCCAGAGAGACTAGGAAGGATCAAACTAAAAGATAGTTTAGTTACCTTACCTGTTTGTTACAAATATTTAAGATTTTGGAGGACTATAAAAAGTTCTCCAGGATCAGATAACAGAAAACATGACACTGTCCCATTGGATACATATTTTTAAGTCTCAACTAACAAAGCCTGCATTGGTAGGAAGACTGGATAGGATGGATGCTTGGAGCAGGAAGGTAGGGACTGAAGAGGTTAACAGAGATTTACTGAGAAGGGAAACCTGATGTGGTTATGAAATGTAACGGGAGCAGGCAGGACAGGAGAGTCTAGTTGTGGAAAGAAGGGCTGGTGGAGTGGCAGGGAGCAAACAGAAGACGTACACGAGAAGAAACATGGTGAAAAGATGAAAAATAGTAGACTAGGAGATAAATAAAGGAATGACAACATATAGCAGAAGTAAAAAGGAATAGATGTAAAAAGGAATACACTACAGCGAGAAAATGAAGAATCAGAGGAGAAAAGTCTGCATTAGAAAAAAACATCCTGCAAGTGCCTCAAATGCTGTCTTATTTGGCATTATCAACCTGGAATTCAGTATCATCTTAGAGCTCAACATCAATGAGTTACTTGAAGTTGGCGCTCAAACGCTACATTTAACATGTTAGGATTTCACTAGTGCATGAATGCCAGAGTATCACAGCACTTCAAGCACTGAAACATTCAGCACTGAAATCTTTACACATGAAATCTGATGACGATATACACTGTTAGAAAACTACAGGGAATGGTATAGGAGAGGCATGGAGAAATGCGGGGAGGAGGAGACTGGAGGCATAAAGAGCAACAATACTGCTTTCCACTTTACCTTTCTAGCAACACTTTCTATATAGTTTCCTTTCTCACTGCAAGCCTCTGTATGCACCTGCCATTAACAAATGTGAATGGAGCAAAGGAAAGCAAGGGCACAAAGAGACGGGCGAAATGAAAAAAAGGAGACTTCATGACATGAAAAAGAGGGAAGGGAAAAGAGAAGAAGAGAAAAGAGAAGAGAAAATATTGCTGGTAAGGGGCCCTGGGCAGAGCAGAGGTGCTGATCTTCATGGACTTCAGGCTCCTTTTGCATACAGTAGAACCTCAGAGTTACAAACAGCTTGTGAACGGAGGTTGTTCATAACTCAAATGTTTGTAACTCTGAAAAAACATTATGACTGTTCTTTCAAAAGTTTACAACTGAACGTTGACATAATACAACTTTGAAACTTTACTATGCAGAAGAAAAATGCTGCTTCCCCCCCTTTTTTTTAGTAGCTTACATTTAACACAGTACTGTACTGTGTTTGCTTTTTTTTTTTTTTTTTTTGGTCTCTGCTGCTGCCTGATTGTATACTTCCAGTTCCAAATGAGGTGTGTGGTTGAATGGTCAGTTCGTAACTCTGGTGTTCGTAACTCTGAGGTTCTATTGTACTTAATTTCTCCTGCTTCTCTCTTCCCTGCTCAAGGTTTTGTGGCATTACTACGGATATTTAAACATTAAATTACTAATGCAAAACCCTGGGTTTCCCAAACAAGAACTTCATTAGCTAACAGTTATGGTTGGAAGTGCTACTACAGAGAACAATTATTATAAAAAATAAACTGTGGAAATCACCAGCTAAGGTATACAATTCTGATGCCAAACTTCAGGCATGTCTATAATGCCCCACCGTTCAGACTAAGGAGATGTGAATAGCAGTATGTACCAAAGTGCGGCTCTGTAACTCCCCCATGGAGATGCTGTGGGCGTGAACTCACATCTATATTAGTGTGAACTCGGGACCTTTAAGATTGCACCCCAGCATCCTCATAGGAGAGAGAAAGCACAGCTTTTTGGTATACACTGCTATTCGCATCCCCTTACTCCAACATGCAGGGCAGAATAGACATGCCTTCTCCATGCAATTCGTTAATGTACACCTACCTAGACGGCAAATTTCTGTCTGAGCAACAATCCAGTCTCAACTTTGCATCTGTATTGCTGCTCTGAAATTGGGGAGAGAAGAAACTCAAAACAACCTTCCCATCCATAAGAAGTTTTATCTCAATGACAACAGCCACTATAATGCATTATTGAGACTTGTAAAGTAGATGCACAAACACTATTCTGTTTTATAGCTATATATAGTCTACTAATCATACATAAGAATGGCCATACTGGGTCAGACCAAAGGTCCATCTAGCCCAGTATCCTGTCTTCCAACAGAGAGAATGAACAGAATAGGTACTCATCAAGTGATCCATCCCCTGTCACCCATTCCCAGCTTCTGGCAAACAGAGGCTAGAGAAACCATCCCTGCCCATCCTGGCTAATAGCTATTGATGAACCTATCCTCCATGAATTTATCTAGTTCGTTTTTGAACCCTGTTATAGTCTTGGCCTTCACAACATCCTCTGGCAAGGAGTTCCACACAGGTTGACTGTGCATTGTGTGAAGAAATACTTCCTTTTGTTTGTTTTAAACCTGCTGCCTATTAATTTCATTTGGTGACTCCTAGTTCTTGTGTTATGAGAAGGAGTAAATAATACTTCCTTATTTACTTTCTCCATACCAGTCGTGATTTTATAGACCTCTATCATATCCCCCTTAATCATCTCTTTTCCAAGCTGAAAAGTCCTAGTCTTATTAATTTCTTCTCATATGGGAACCGTTCCATACCCCTAATCATTTTTGTTGCCCTTTTCTGAACCTTTTCCAATTCTAATATATCTTTTTTGAGATGGGGCAATCACATCTGCATGCAGTATTCAAGATGTGGGCATAACATGGATCTATAGAGAGGCAATATGATATTTTCTCTTATCTACCTCTTTCTTAATGATTCCCAACATTCTGTTCACTTTTTTGACTGCCGCTAAACACAGAGTGGATGTTTTCAGCGAACTATCCACAATGACTCCAAGATCACTTTCCTGAGTGGTAATAGCTAAATTAGACCCCATCATTTTATATGTACAGTTGGGATTATATTTTCCAATGTGCATTACTTTGCATTTATCAACATTGAATTTCAGCTGCCATTTTGTTACTGAGTCAGCCAGTTTTGTGAGATCCCTTTGTAGCTCTTTGCAGTCTGCTTTTGACGTAACTATCTTGAATAGTTTTGTGTCATCTGCAAATTTTGCAACCTCACTGTTTACCCCTTTTTCTAGATCATTTCTGAATACGTTGAATAGTACTGGTCCCAGTACAGACCCCTGGAGGACACCACTATTTACTTCTCTCCAGTCTGAAAACTGATAATTTATTCCTACCCTGTGTCTCCTATCTTTTAACCAGTTACCGATCCATGAGGGGACCTTCCCTTTTATCCCATGACAGCTTACTTTGCTTCAGAACCCTTGGTGAGAAACCTTGTCAAAGGCTTTCTGAAAATCTCAGTACACTATATCCACTGGATCCCCCTTGTCCAGATGCTTGTTGACCCCCTTAAAGAATTCTAGTAGATTGGTGAGGCATGATTTTCCTTTATAAAAATCAAGTTGACTCTTCCCCAACAAATCATGTTCATCTATGTGTCTGACAATTCTGTTCTTTACTATTGTTTCAACCAGTCTGCCTGGTACTGAAGTCAGGCTTACTGACCTGTGATTACCAGGATCACCTCTAGACCCCTTTTTAAAAATTGGCATCACATTAGCGATCCTCCAGTCATTTACAAAGTCATATAATATGTGATCACGTAACTAAAGGCTATAACACATATGGACAAGGGGACCAAATTATGATTGCACAGGTAACCTTCATTCTGCATTTGCTAACTTGAGTGCCTATCTTTGCAAACTTAACATTCTTTTAACTTTAAGTTGTGTGCAATCCCTTTGGTTTTTAAAAAAACAAACTGAAAAAACCAGACATTCCATCATGTGGAACCAAGATGAACCGGTGGCAATAACAGAGTTGGAACCTTTAGATTCACAACACACATCTCTGCCACTTAAGCTAACAGAGTTACTGATAGCACTATCAGATTGTCATCATGTATACGGACCAGCCACTAGAAGTGGATAAGAAACACTGCTAATACAGTTCACAGATATTTGCTGACAGCAGAGGTAATGGAAGGTTTGGGAATTTTGGGTTACATTCCAGGTTCTGGAGGGGAGTGCACTCTAATGGTCCCCCTCAAGCCTGACTCCTTCTGCCCCAAGCTGTCCAAGTTATACCTATCCCGATCTTCTCTTTGACCTCCCCACCAGCTCTTTGTATCAGTATCCTCCCTCTAGCTTCTCAGCACGGTCTCAGTCTTCTCACCTAGCAAGTACTAGCCTCCCCTCTGAACAGCATGTCTGAGTCTTCATTCCTCCACCTCAGCTCCCACTCCCAGTTTCTTCACTCCAGTCCCCTTACTTCCTTACCTAGCCAGTCCTAGCCCCCAACCTACCACTGGCTACTCATGTGATCTCTCTTCCCTGCTGCAATGGCTCTGAATCCTAGTCTTCCCCCTGAACTGGTTCCCAATCCTTTCTCATGCCCACATTTCCCTTCCCCACAGCTGGCTCCCAATTCCAGTCTCCTTCCCCCAGAAGGCAAGCTCTTACTTCCACAGTTCTATCTCAGCCCCAGTCTCCCCCCATCCTCTTGTCCCAATCTACTCCCTCTACTGCCACCCATCCCAGGTCCAGTTCTCATCCCCTCTGCATTCAAGTCAGAAGGCTTTTTCCTCCTTGCTGCCTGAGCCCCAACAATGGGAACACAGACTATAAAGAGAGACAGTCTCCCTTTTTGAAGTCATCTGTTCAGTGCCACTGCAGCCAGAAGTAGCAACTGCAGAGTAAGTCTTGCTCAGTCCCTGCCGCTCTGCAGAATTTAGCTGCCAAACTCCAACAAGACTCTATTGAGCATGTATGAATTGAGATTTTTTTTTTTCAGATCTTTAGAACTTGGACAAATGTGTGTGGTTTAATTACAGGAACAGTGAAAGACACATCCAAGGCCAGGATGACACCCCTGCCAAATTTCCAGTCACTGTTCCAAAGCATGGTGGCACTAAACTTCTCAATGACACAGTTTTTGGATTTGATTTTAACACGGGCAAAACCACTTACTTTTTCCTAATCTTATTTTCACAAACTACTGAACCATTTTTGCTGAAACTTAAACAAACAAAAAAGCCAGCTGGAGGAAGGCACCCAGCATGGGAAATTTCAGCCCATATGGCTAAAATTTGGCATACTTATAACTAAGCAATTGAAAACAGGGTCTTTATAATCAAAATGGCTGTGTAACCTTAGCTAAAGATGGCGCTATTAGTACAGCATGAAACAAACTCCTTTTTGGACTAACAGCACAGAGAGTGTCATAACTCTATTTCTATATTTGTCTGTGTACATTAGGCTCTCTGAAAACCCTATCACCATGGTATACAAAAGCAGATATTAATGGATGAGACAATTACACAAGTATATGTATATACACCACCTAGGTTTACATCACTCTTCAGATTTAAGATTTTATCTTGTAGAAGACTGCTTAAATTCCTTATGATAAAAATCATGCTGAAGGAATACTGAAGCTGGGAATGGTAGAGTTATGATAGCAATATATTGGCATTTTAAAAAATGTCCTATGTCCAAAACTTCCATTCTACATAACTACTTAAAGTTCTTCATCCAAAAAGAACAAAATCTTTGAACTTAAAGGCCTCATTTTGCAAGCCTTTAATACCTTGAGTAATACATATACCGTATATACTCGATCATAAGCCGGTTCGTTTATAAGCCGACCTCCACAAAGATGGATAAGTAAAAATGGAAAATTTTTATAACCCATTCATAAGCCGACCCTATAATTCAGGGGTCAGCAAACTTTGGCTCCCGAGCCATCAGGATAAGCTGCTGGGGGGGCCGAGATGGTTTGTTTACCTTGAGTGTCCGCAGGCAGGGAGGTAAACCTAAGTAAACAAAGTGTCCCAGCGCACCAGCTGCTTACCCTGATGGGCCAGGACAGCAACTGGTGGGGAAAATTTTTTTGGGGGGTGGGGGGGGGAGAAGCTGGGAGTCAGGGGAGTAACCCCTGTGACCACCCTCCACATGACCCCACCCCCTAGCCTGGGACCTCCACACTCTCCCCATCCCATCCCTTCCCACCTTATCAAGGGAGGATGTCTCTGACCTGGCTGGAGCTGCTCCGGCAGGCTGGGCAGCGCGGCAGCAGCCTGCTCTGGCAGGCCAGACTGGACGGCATGGCTGCAGCACGTTCCGGGCCGGGCAGTGCAGCCACAGCCTGCTCTGGGGGGCGGGGCCGAGTGGCACAGCTGCAGCCTGCCAGCCCCGGAGCTGCAGCTGCTTTGGAGGTTGGGGGAAGAGCAGCGTGGTGGCCAGAAGCAGAGAGACTCTGGCCCCACCTCTTCCCTTCTGTCTCTGCTGGCTGGGCTGCCTCTCCTTGCTCCCTCTGTTGGGGGGAGGGGCTGTGTCCTACCTCTCCCTCTCTATACCCGTTCATAAGCTGACCCCCTTCTCTGGTGCGTCCCTTTTTCACTAAAAAAAATTTGGCTTATGAATGAGTATATACGGTACTTCTGATTAATATCACCACTTTAGATTATTAAAACAATTAAAGCTATTCAAATTTTCACAAGTGAAGCAGAGTGATGGGCCAGAAATTAAAAACTGAAGCCTCCAACCAACAAAGACTTGTGCGCATGCTTAACTTCATGCACTAGTGAGTAGTCCCATGGAAATCAATGGGACTATTCAGAGTGTGTAAAATTAAGAACATGCATAAGTCTTTGCGGGATGGAGGCTTCAGGTTGTTCAGTGACACACTAGCCTGCATGTTTTCACTTTCTGATTCGCATACACTAATATTCTCTCGGTTGACAATACTGCAGTATAAATGTAGAGGAAAAATATTCATATTTTTCTTATTTAGGTGAAAACATTTTTGTCCATATTACATTTTGTAAAATTCTCCCCCACTCTTCATCAAAAGGAAAATAAAATTTTGGACAGAAAACTAGATCAGTGCCCATTTAGTTACCCAAGCAACTAAAATAAACCCAACATCATATTCTATTATAGACTAATTACATGACAAATTTCTGTTTTCTTAAGTTTCAACTATTACTGAGAGGAACAGTCTCAAACTTGCATTTTAATCTTGTCACACTTGGGTTTCCTTCCAACTTTAGGCAACTGACTTTCTCCACACAAGTTTTTGGTTTGTTCGTTTTTTTAAATAGGAATGGTAAAAGTAAAATTTATAAATCAAACTTGACTAATTGAGCAGAGATATTGCTTGTAAAGCTGCAGCCCAGAACAATTTTTACAAAAAACTTATGGTCACATTATTTTAAGCCCCTGAAAAAGGAGTTTTAAATTGGGAAGTATGATATAAACTCCATTATTGTGCTAACTCTAGGAAGTCCCAGGATAGGGACTGAAAAATCTTATATAAAGGCTGTACCACTAACACCCAGACACACACCACTGCCCTAGCCCTAAAACAGCAACATATATCCATTTTAGTACAATAGACTGATCCCACTTCTAGCCCACTCCCTCACTGTTCTTTTGATATTCACATGTCACAACTTTACATTTAGGCTTGGAAGGATTAGATTTTTATCGGTAAGTGTCAGCCAACGTCGATTTCTCCATACACAAACCCACGAAAAAAATATTTCTATCTATAATAATGGAAATTCAGATAGGCAAAGTAAGAAAAATGAAGTTTGTGAACTTATTAAAGTCTGATTTAAGGGTATTTCCGTTGTATATTTTGACATGTGATGTTAATTTTTTTCCAACAGTGATAAAGCATTAACTTTTTTGAATCTCACCATCTGTCATTAAATAATTGTTTGACCCCTTCCATAATTTTCCACAGCTGTGAAAATTTAAATTGATAAAAATCTAAAAAAAGCTTTTAAAAAAATCCATATCCCTCAAAATTAAAAAATAAAACTCAAATTCTGCCTACCCTATTTATGTTTAACTATATTCAGCAAAAAAGTCAAGACTGGCAAACAAACTGAACAGGGGATGAGGGGACATTAAGCTATTGCTTCTCTTGTTGCAGTGAGGTGCCCTCTCCTTTAAAAACCTGACAGACCGACCTACCCCAGCTGCTTAGGAACTTTCATTTTCCGAGGCTTTTTCTCCTTCTCTGTGCCCTCCTCTTTCCGCTTCCGCTTCTTAATCCCACGGTCCTCTCCTTCTTTTAGTTTGGATACCTAAAGAACCAAAAAGGTGATAGCGTTACCTCTGCTCTACAATGTTTTTATACAATAATAAGTGCTTCAGCCTCATGTCTAGCAATTCAGATCTGACATCATCACTATTAAGCAACTGTATTAAAAAAAAAAAAAAAGAGTGAAGGGCACTCCTTCACCTGTTTAGCCCACCAAGAGCTCAAGGCCTCAATTACATATTTTCTTACGTACTTTCTTTTTGCTTCTCACCACTTCAGATGACAAATTAGACATAAGTGTTCTTAGACTAAGGGCTTGTCTTCACTACACGGGTAAAGTCGACCTATGTTACGCTACTCCAGCTATGTGAATAAGGTTCCACCCTTGTGCTATTGGAGTGTATGGCAATACTTGAACATTAACAACGTATTTTTTTAAAATTAAAAAGATACATAATTGAATGTATTCAACAACAGCCTTGGAAAAGACATTATGTCTGGTTCCACAACTGTTCTGCCAAGTAAAGAGAAATTCCAGCAGCAGGCAACAACATCAGACAAGATGGAGAATTCTAGGAAGGACACAGAACTCATGCAATCCCATTGGCCCCATCCAACGGGTAGTATAAACAGATTCTAGAATGAGTTGTAACCAGCCAGAGACAGAAACAGACAGTGTAAATTTTAATAAAAAGCAGTCACTTTTCAGAACAGAACTACATTTAAGTAACATATTCAAGAGAAATATTTTGGGAACGTTTTTCCAAGACTTTTTTGGGCATTAGGAACAATTTTAATCTTGCAAAATTTCATGAAATTGTAAATGTTATCTTGAGGAATTCACATTGAACTTTCTTTTATATGGCGATGCTGGTTTTTATCGAAATAACATGAGCAGACTTCAACAAGTTTTTTAAAATGGTATGGGTCCAATTTGTTTGCCAGCTTTAAACCGCTGCATAGCTTTTGAAGGCTGAATAGCCTGCAGAAATCTCAGGTTATTTATGTTAGGAAACCTTGTGACGTCCCAACCCCTTATACGTGAGCAGCAAGATACACCTCTACCCCGATATAACGCGACCCAATATAACATGAATTCGAATAGAACGCAGTAAAGCAGCGCTCCGGGGGGGGGGGGGGGGGGGGGGCGGGGCTGCGCACTTTGGCGGATTAAAGCAAGTTCGATATAACGCGGTTTCACCTATAACGCAGTAAGATTTTTTTGGCTCCCGAGAACAGTGTTATATCGGGGTACAGGTGTAATGAGATTGACATCACATCAGGGGTGAAAGTAATATTAAATTCTTATCGGTACGGGGGGCCGACTCCGGGCCTCCGGAAGGGGTGGGGCTTCGTGTGGAAAGGGCAGGGCTGGGGGTCAGCCTCCCCCAGCCACCCCATCTATGCTGCCTGGCCCGCACCGCCCGGGGCTCCAGCGGTGATTTAAAAGGGCCCAGGGCTCTGGCCGCTCTGCAGTAGCAGCAGCCGGGAGGGGCCTTTTTAAATCGCCAGCTCCGGGGCACCTTCCCCTTTTGCCCCCGCCCAGTCGGCAGCCCTGCCGGTAGTACCTGTCGGAGAGTCCTTTGCCACAGCAGCGCTTTAACGTCGGCTGGGTACGGGCTGGTACCGGCTTCTTACCGGTATGCCATACCGGCCCACTTTCACCCCTGCATCACGTATATCTCTTTATCAGCAAGCTTTCAGTCTTCTCGTTTTGTTGTAGCCAGATTATGAAGCCTTTCCTGATTTTCAAATCAGCCATAAATTCCAGGAGGAAGAGAAACTAAGATCACTTACTTTAGGTGGCCTGTGCTTTTTGTCCTCTGCAAAGTCTTCATCCTCTGAATCAGATGCCTGGCGGAATTGCAGTGTTCCCGTGTTGATGTAAAATCCCCCATATTTGGTTGTCAGAGATGCAGGAACCAATTCATCATACTGGGCAGGAAATAGAAGAGTCGGGTAATTAACCAACATCTATCACCTTATTAATAGGAAACAATTCACTTACTTAAATACAGTCTCTGAACATGAGGTATTAAACACAAATATCTTACATAACTTGCTAGATTTCAAATCATAAACATACCAATGCTGCTGAAAAGTTATTTGTCAAGGCTGTGGAGTGCTAGTGTCACAGTACCAATCCACTGCTTTTGAAGCAAACTAAAAAAAATTCATATTTGGGAGAAGGCTAGGGTCACCACAGTGTTGATAACACACTATCCATGGAGTGGAAGCAGTGGCACACCAAAAAACACCACCTGTTAGGAGATGTAATAACAGTGGTCCATCTAGGTCAATATTCTGTCTCTGACAGTGTCTATTACCAGAAGGTTCAGATGACGGCACATGAAACCATGTAGCAGACAGTTACTGAATAATCACCCAAAGGTTAACATAGAATATTTCTTCACAACTCCATCAGTTACTGGGTGACTTACATCCTGCAGTATGCAGGTTTAATATTTAATATACCTGGATTTTTTCAAAATCCTACTAAGATCTTGGCCTCACCAAGATCCACTAGCCACAGACTCCACAGATTTATTATAAGTTGAATAAAAATATCTCCATTTATCAATTTTTAATGTGTTTGCATTTCAATTTCACAGAATTCACCCTTATTTTTCTAGTATGAGAAAGAATGCCCAATTTACCTTCTCTATACCATTCATTTTTTTTTGCATGCCTCTAACATGATCCTCTCTCAATTTATCTTTAAATGGTCCTTATCTTTCCATGCCTCTAATTATTTTCATCACCTCTTCCTAGACCCTTTATTTCTGATATATATTTTGAGATAAGGTGACTAGATAGAACAGAACACTGCAAGTAAGGGGGGGGTCCAGGAATTTATTTACAAGCTTTATAATATTTATAATCAATTTATGTAACGGTTTTATAATATGTTCAGTGTTAAAATATTAAAAGTATAATACTGAAAATATTGTATTTGCTTTTTTTGAACCTCTGCTCAGTGTAGCGTTTGTTTCACTGAGCTGTCTGCAATGATACCCAGGTTGTCTTCTTGTGTAATTACACTTAATTAGAACTCAGCGGTGTGTCTGAATAGTTCATATAATTACTTCCACCGTGCTTTACTTTGTCAACATTAAATACCATCTACCATCATGTTGCCCATTCAACTAGCTTTGAGAGTCATCTGAAATGCCTCACTATCTTCTCAAGTAGCCTACAGAATGGTCATCTGCAAAAGTTACCACCTTATCATTCCTAGCTCATGAATGTGTCACATACCACCAATGGTAGCATAAAACACTATACCACCTCAAAATTAACCTTATGCAGTATAATCATCTAAATGTAGGGCTGTAAGGAACCTTGAGGAGTCAAGTCCAGCTCCCTGAGCTGAGGCAGGACCAAGTACACCCAGACCATCCTTGACAGGCCATGTTGGTAACTATAGATTTATTCCTACTCTGTTTACCCTCACTCAGTCAATTTCTTGTAGATATTTTGCTAGCAGTGTACGTTCAAGAAGGCTCTGAACACAGAGAGTAGCAGTCTTGTTGATTCACTCAGGAACAACATTCCACAGAGTGTCATGAAAGAAGTGCTTGCAAGAGGACTGGAAGAGTGGGGCATTGAGCGGCAGCATGAAATAATATAACAATATATGGAGATATACCTATCTCATAGAACGGGAAGGGACCCTGAAAGGTCATCGAGTCCAGCCCCCTGCCTTCACTAGCAGGGCCAAGTACTGATTTTTGCTCCAGATCTCTAAGTGGCCCCCTCAAGGCTTGAACTCACAACCCTGGGTTTAGCAGGCCAATGCTCAAACCACTGAGCTATCCAGGACAATGAAAATGAGACAAACATCTTAAGATTGATGAAGCGGAAGAGGGAGTGGAAGGGATGAGATGGTCAGCTTGAGGGGTGAGAAATCGGATTCTGGTGACAGCATTTTTTATGGGGGAATGGTGAAAGAATGGGAAATCTGTACAACACCTGTGACTAAGAGTCCAGAGAGAAGACCTTTTCTTGTAGGTATTGTAAATATTACAAGAACTATCACAACTGCAGTGTATGGATAGAGACAAATGGATTATTGAACTATTTTGAAAGAACAAGAGACAGCATTTGGATGTGCCTTAGAGGTATGAGGCATAGGAGATGGAAAAGTCAAAGGTGACCTCAAAGATACAGGCCTAAGCAACAGGGAGATTGGTGCTTGTCAAATATGAAAGAAATGGAGAAAGTGGTGGCTCTCAAGAAAGAAAAGGAATTGCTCTTTGGCTATGTTAGCTTGAGCTGAGACACACCAATAAGAGGAAATGTTGGAGACAGGCCAAGATCCAGAATTGAACAGATGGAGACAAATTAGGAGCAAACAAGTGAACGTGAGTCACTGGGATGGAGATGGCAACTGAAGATATAAGAGCATATGAAATCACTTCATGAAAGGATATAAAATGAGGAGGGGAAAAAAATCAAGAACAGAACAATGAAGGATGAATAATAATAATAATAATAATAATATCAATTTGTTCCTCCTTGTTCCTAATGCAAAGAAGCTGAATGATTTCTTTGAAATGTCCTAATCCTCTTTATTTGCTGTCAGGCTAGGGGAAAAATTCTTATCACAGGACCATAGAAGCTAAAACTTCAGATACGGTTGTCTGATGAAAAAGATTAAGAGCAACTAGCAAAATACTAAAAAAAAGTTGCTGTTAATTTTTAAGTACATCAGAACCAGGAAGCCTGCCAAAAATCAGTGGGGACACTGGACAATCAAGATGCTAAAGAAGCACTCAAGGAAGACAAGGCCGTTGCAGAGAAGCTACATGAATTCTTTGTATCAATCTTCACTGCAGAGGATGTGAGGGAGATTCCCATACCTGAGCCATTCTTTTTAGGGAGGAAATATGAGGCCCTGTCCCAGATTGAGCTATCAGTAGCAGTGGTTTTGGAACAAATTGATAAACTGAACACTAATAAATCACCAGGACTTCATGGTATTCACCCAAGAGTTCTGAAGGAACTCAAATATGAAATTGCAGAACTACTACTGTGGTATTCAACCTTTTGCTTAAGTCAGCATGTATCACATGACAGGAGGATAGCTAATGTGACACCAAAATTTTAAAAATGCTCCAAAGGCGATCCTGGCAATTACAGGCTGTTAAGTTTAAATTCAGTACCCGGCAAATTGGTTAAAACTATAGAAAGAACAGAATTATTATATAGATGAACATGATTTGTTGGGGAAGAGTCAACACGGCTTTTGTAAAGGGAAATCATGCCTCACCAATCTATTAGAATTCTTTGTGGGGGTGAACAAACATGTGGACAAGGGTGATCCAGTGGATATAGTGTACCTGGACTTTCAGAAAGCCTCTGACAAGGTCCCTCATCAAAGGCTCTTAAGCAAAGAAATGAATGATGAGATAAGAGGGAAGGTCCTCTCATGGATCAGTAACTGGTTGAAAAGACAAGAAACAAAGGGTAGGAATACATGGTCCATTTTCTAAATGGAAAGAGGTAAATAGCAGGGTCCCCCAAGGATCTATACTGGAACCAGTGAAGTTCAACATATTCATAAATGATTTGGAAAAGGGTAAACAGTAAGGTGGCAAAGTTTGCAGATGATACAAAATTACTCAAGATAATTAAGTCCAAAGAAGACTGAGAAGAGTTGCAAAGAGATCTCACAAAACTGAGCGACAGGGCAACAAAATGGCAGATGAAATTCAATGTTGATAAATGCAAAGTAATGCACATTGTATGTATAGTTGAGATTGTGTTTTCCAAAATGATGGGGGTATAAATCAGCTGTTACCACTCAAGAAAGATCTTGGAGTCATAGCGGATAGTTCTCTGAAAATATCTGTACAGCAGCAATCAAAAAAGCAATGTTAGGAACCATTAGGAAAGGGATAGATAAGACAGAAAATATAATGCCACTATATAAATCCATGGTATGCCCACATCTTGAATACTGTGTGCAGTTCTGGTTGCCCCATCTCAAAAAAGATATATTAGAATTGGAAAAAGTACAGAGATGGCAACAAAAATTATTAGGGCTATGGAACAGCTTCCATATGTAGAAAGATTAATAAGATTGGGACTGTTCAGTTTAGAAAAGAGATGGCTAGTAGGGGGGATATAATAGAGGTCTATAAAATCATAAATGGTGTGGAGGAAGTATTATTTACCCCTTCACATAACACACAAATCGGGGGTCAACCAATGAAATTAATAGGCAGCAGGTTTAAAACAAACAAAAGGAAATACTTCGCACAGTCAACCTGTGGAACTCATTGTCAGGGAATGTTTTGAATGCCTAAAGTATAATTGGGTTCAAAAAAGAATTATGTAAGTTAATGGAGGATAGGTCCATTAATGGCTATTACCCAAGATGATCAGGGACACAACCCTATGCTCTGGGTGTCCCTAAACCTCTAACTGATAGAAACTGGGACTGGACAAGAAGGGATGGATCACTAGGTATATTGCCCTGTTCTGTTCACTTCCTCTGAAGCATCTGGCACCAGCCACAGTCAAAAGACAACATACTGGGCTTGATGGATCACTGGTTTGACCCAGTGTGGCCAGCCTTAAGAAAGGTTGTCCCTCTCTTGGGTTGCGGACTCATTCTCAAAAGTTAAAAATGAAATCAATTGCTGTTATGACTGTCTAAAGGCAGTTCTTTAGACAATCATGCACTCTAGTCATTCTGTTTTAGACTATTGTGGAAGGGCTCCTTATTTTTGTTCTTATGTTTAGCATGTCTGAATCTCAGTCAGAAATATTTAGGTTTGTCTCTTTATGAAAGAGAACTACCATAGTCTCAGTTCTAATGCAGCCTAAATAAAAATTCAAATACCTAAATATTATGGATGTCCATTTGGTTTTGAAATCTAGATCTGGTCATAGGTAGTAACACTAATTCAGCCTTTTACTAATACTACCATTTGTTGTGTCCACAAATATTTTACTTATTGTGTCCCTCACTCCAGCTTCAAGCCAGTAGAAAAAAGACTGACAGGGCAGAAACATTCACACTGAGTTATACAGTCACATCTGTGTTAAGTCCTGGAGATGGTTTGGTGTATATATAGACACATGGGTTTGTTTTTGTTAAGCTCACTGTGGAAAATCCATGTTCTTCCACTACAGTGCTGTAGGACAATGAGAACACATTTCCATCAAGCACAACTTATCCTGAAATGCAGGTGGGCTTAGTGGTTAAAAGGTTTTATTAAACATGCACATGCAATGTCATTTGTTGTAAGCTTGATAATATTCAAGTGTAACTACAGAGTTAACCACTGATATAGCACATTCTCCTTTACCTCCTCTCTCACTATCTGTAATTTTTGTCAGTCTTAGACCTAGTTCACAATCATTAGCCCACTGTATGGAATCAAGAAATTGAAACCATGTGACTGGTAGTTGCCGTAGCCTGGTAATCTGGCAGCTTCAAGTATGTAGATCTGATTGTTCTGCAATTATAGCTCTAAAGATCCAGAAATATTTACTTTTCAGGTTTGCTGCCCCTAAGGATAAGTTTTCAAAAATAATGGCCAGGATTGTCTTTCAGTACTACCATGAACTCCAACAAAGCACTTTCTAGCTTTTCAAAAAGAGATCCCCTCCTCGGAAAGTAAGGAAGACTTCAGTCACAGTGGTAGCTATGTCCATCATGAAACACGTGTCCACAAATCTGCCTGTCTTCATCTCCTTAACTCGGACCGTCTCACCCCCAGCTCAATTTCTTCAGTATGTTCCAAATAGGGCACAATCACTGCCTTTCATGCAACTGCAAGATCTCAAAAACTGAAGTTGCATTTAGCAACTGAATAAGTGACGTTAAGCAAGGTGACAAACTTCTGGATCTCATTTTTCATTTTACAGAAGTGAGAACTTTTTTATGGACAAATTGCCATTTTCTGCTTCCACACATTTCACATGCAGAGCTGTCACATACATGTAACAGTTAGAAGAGGACTACTCTTTTCAGAAAGACGCATGCATTTGGCAAGTTACAAAAAAAAAATCGGATATTAAATTACTGATATTTAGATTTCCATGAATTGTGAAAGTGTCTTAAGTTTTTCATATTGATTTAACATACTCTTCTGCACCACATGCTTTAAGATTACTTGGCTCAGGGCCATCAGTACTGCCTTCTGGTGATTCAGGATTTTATTTTTATTTGGTTTTATTTTTATTTTTAAACCCAAGGAACTCAGGGTGATTTGATGTTTTCCAGACATTTCTCTTTGTAAAAAAAAAGTCAACCAAGTCGGTGTGTAATTTTTTTAAATACAGATGTTTAGTTTGGAAATTAATATTTGGCACTATGTGAAGCTACCTGGCCCTGACAGCACCAAAGGCTTCAGTTCAGCAAGGTACTTAAACACATGGCTAACTTTAAGCACCTCAGGTGTCCCATCAAAGTCAATGGGATTGCTCATGTGCTTGAAGTTAGATAACCTGCTTAAGTACCTTGCTGAATGTAGGCCTACAATCGCAATTATTATATTGGTAGCAAACAAGTAGTACAGAGGCCCTTTCCCTTCTAAAAGGGAATCAAATTACACTTTATAGAAATAGCAAATAATCAAATTGTTGTTTATTTTACTACAAAGCCTACTCAGGCTTGCTTGGCAAAAACAACTGCCTTTGAACTATCTGACTGTAGTTTGCAATATAGCTTTATTCTTCATCTTAAACTAACTGTCCATGACATTTGCCAGGTTCTAGAAGCTACTATACCACCTACTTTCTCTCTTTCTTTCCTCCCCAAGCAGGACAGAGAGAGAAGTTACTTACTAGTAACTGTTCAAGACACACCTGTGTGCATTCACACTTATAGGATATGGCACTCCTAGCATCGAGGTACAGACGTGCCCTGAAAAGCTGTGTCTATTGAGGAGTGGCCAAGAGAGCTTGTGTGAGGGTAACAGTGCACTTTTTTAGGCCTTGTCTACACCACAGAACTGTGTCAACAAAAGTTATGCTGCTTCAATTAAAGTGCTTTAATTAAACCGCTCTTGCATGTCCGTACTATGATCCTTGTGTCTGGCGGCAGAGCACATCTACACTAGCAGCTCTTGCACCGACACAAAGAGCAGTGCACTTTGGGAAGCTATCCCACTAATCAACTGGCCACAGGATACTTTGGGAAGGGTTTGCAATGCCTCCTGGGGCAAATACAGTGTCACACGATGCAGGTTTCTCAAGCCCATCATTCCATGGGCATCCTACTAGATTGCCAGCTGCTTTTTAACTGACGTGTATGGGGGGGGAGGAGAGAAAGAGAGCACGCGTGTCAGGGAGGAGACAGTGTATGTGTTGGGGAAGCGTGTGAGAGATTGTGTATGTGGGGAGTGTATATGTGAGAGACAGTGTATGTTGGGGGAGAGTAGGTCAGCAAGCTGTCTTTTAGTTCAGTCAGCAGCCCGAACAACCAATCCTGAGGGAGAGGGACACCCCCTACCACATCAGTCCCCAGCTCTGCTCAGCAGCCTCTTCCCCTAACACCACCCCACCACCTGCCCACTCTGCCTGACAGCTGATTTCACATTAATGGTTCTGTGATTCCCTTCGAGTTCTCCCACAGACTCCTAAGATACCAGGAGCTGCATCCTCATCAGCTCTGAGAGCTCTCCACCTTAAGGAATGTCAAAGTTTCCCAGAGTTTTGAAAGAGGAGGGGCACAGTGAGCAGAGCAAGCTACCTTTTGCCGACAAAGCTGTGTAGTGTGGACAAGGCCTTACATACAGTGGACAACATCTCCCAACTGCAAAGTCCTATGTTATGTAGGGCTCAGATGTACAGGGGAAGGTGGAGAGGTACTGTGAACACAGAGGAAACTCTAGGAACAAGAGCTACTGGTAAGTAACCTCTTTCTCTTTGAGGGCCTCTGAGTATTCTAATTTGCAGGAGATTATCAAACAGTGCTCTACCAGAAGTACATCAGGCAAGGAGTTCTTCGCTAAATGTGCACTGTAGCACTGCGTTCCCAAACTATGTATCAGAGCATAATGCTAAATCCAAGGATCAGTGTCTGGTGAAAGTGTGCACTGAACTCCAAGTTGCTCCTCTGCAAATCACTGACATAGTGGGTCTTGCAAAATGGGTCTTTAAATCAAGGGGTACTGGTTTCCTAGCTGACCTGTAGCAATGTTCTATGCACCACCTAGCCCAATATGAAAGTCTATTTGGTAATGGGTTCTATCTGGCATTTCTCCCCAAATGCTACAAATAGCCCATTAGTATTTTCTAAAGAGCTTTTTTTTTTTTTTTTAAACCTGAAAAGAAAGAGTGCCCTCACTACATCTACAGTATGTAGACAAGTTTCTTAAGTGGGAATGGGATTGGGGGAAATACATTGAGGTAGGTGGAAATTTGAGACCGCCTTATGCATGAAGCTGGAATGGGGCATCACAATGACCTTGTCTTTGTGCACTAGTATATGGATAAGTGGCCATCAGAGCACTGATCTCATGCTTCTAGAAGGGGTAATACCTATCAGGAAGGCTAGTTTTGATTAATAAATGTTGAAGAGGCTCATACAAGAGGCTCATAGAGAGGGCCCATCAGCTTCATTAAAACGAGATTTAGGTGTCATGAAAGGAGAGGCAGGAAGTAAATTTACCATAACTTTAAGGAACCTGGATACCGTAGGATGAGAGAAGATGGATTTGTCCCTAACAAAATTGCAAGAAAGCAAATATTGCTGTCAAACGGACTTTTATGGCGAGTATGGCTAGGTCCTGAAACTTAAGATGTAGGAGGTACTCTAGAACTGCAAGGACCTCAGCTGGAGATGGAGTGATTCCCTTACCTATGACCCAGACAGTCAACTGTTTCCATTTTTGTATATTGCATTTTAAGATAGAGAACCTCCTAGATTGTAAAAGGATGTCTGAACCCTCCAAAATCAGAAACTGTCCACATTTGTCAGGTAGTTAGCCTCCACACTGCAAGATGGAGCATCTCTGAGCTGGGATGCAGACTCTTCCCTTGCTATTGAGACAGGCATCCAGAGATAGAAGGCAGCAGGTATGGTGGTTCTCTGGGCCACCTGCAGAAGATCTAGACACCAGTGCTAATGAGGCCACCTTGTGGCTATTAATAGGATGTTGACAGTCTGACCTGATTTTCTTATGACCCTGAGTATTAAGAGAATGGAAGGGAAGACATACAGAAGATGTTTGCAGCCCAACAGAGAAACATCCTTAAGAAGGTTTTTTGTCTCAGAGTGCTCTTGTGCAATACACTTGGCAGCTGGTCTTTTGTTCGATCACAAATATATCTATTATTGGTTGGGCCCATCTGTGAAATAGCACACTGGCTCTGCTGCATTCAAGGATGGCTTGTATTGATGATCCTGAGACTTCCTGCTAAGCAAGTCTGCCCACACGTTCGCCTCGCCTGCAAGGCAAAGAGCTACTGAGTGGCTTTGGATGCACCACAGCCAAAGATATTTGTGGAAGCAAGAAGAGAGCTACAAATATAATCCTCCCTATTTGCTGCTGTGATACAGGACAGTGGTATTGTCTGTAAGCACGCATACTACACAGTGCTGCAGAGATAGCTGAAAGGCTTTGAGGGCCCACCGAGCTGACCTAAGTTCCAGTATCTTGATAAGAAGTGTAGACTCAAGTGTTTCCTGGCCTATGACCTTGGCAGTCTTGGTAATGCACATCCCAGACCAGATTGGAGGAATTGGTGAGGATTATGATGTTAAGGGAGGGGAGAGCAAGAGGTATCCCCTGAAGGACAATGGTCCCTGTGAATTATTTGTATTGCAGTATTGCCTGTTCCCACTAATGAAGCTATTGGAGCACTTGAGAATAGTCTCCTTTGAAGACTGTACATTTGGCATGGCCAGTAGTGTAAAAGTCTCATGTTCAGACAAGCAAAGGGTGTGACAGAGTGATGAAACCATCAGGCCTAGTAGTGTTAGGGGAAAAAAAGTTTACGTATTACATACTTGTTATTCCCTGAGAATTGCCAGAGGGTCTAGAATTTGAAAACTATCTTGTGGAAGAAAGGCTCTGGCCTGAGTGGTGTCCAAGACTGTTCTGATTAAAATGATTCTTCGTACAGGTTGAAGTGTCAATTTCTTCCAGTTAACAGTCCCAAAGACTGGAAGGAATTGCACATGTAGTGATCTCTGAGGAGAGGTCCTTCGGTGAGTTAGCCCTCCGGAGCCGGTCATCGAAGTACGGGTAGACAAATATTCCTTGGTGTCTGAGGTGTGCACCAGCCACTGAGAGGCACTTGTTGGGGCTGTAGACAAGCCAAAAGGCAGGCCTCTGAATTGGTAGCATCTTGTGCCCCATCTCACGTACTTGACATGAGCATGTTTGATTGCCAGATGAAAGCAGGCATCCTTTAAATTGAGAGCTGCACACCTATTCTCTGGTATAAGGAAGAGATGTCCCCTAGAGAGAGCATCCTGAACTTGAATGCTTTTAAAGATCCGTTTTGGATTCTGAGGTCAAGGATGGGTCTCAGAAAGTTGCTCGTTGGGGATCAGGGAATAGGATTTATTCTCACTTTCCCTGAGTTTTCCTGCGGACACTGTTCACAATGTCCCACCTCTCTGACTCACTTCTTGAAAAGGAAATCCACCTCTTCCACCAGGATTCTCTTATAGGATGGGTGTTTGAAGAGAAAGGTGAGGGTGGCAAGGTGGTCATGTGTGGAACTAGATGGAATCTGTCATAAATGGTGTCCAGTAACCAGCAATCAGAAGTAATCATGCAACAGGTGCTGCAGAAAGACAAAGTCCAAAAGTGTGAATATATGGAGAGGAGATGCAGACTGGAGGTATGGTACATGACTCAAACATACAGTCAAAATTGCTGTTTAGAAGCTAATGTTGATGGCTGTGAGGATGCACAGGGAGGAAGCCTACTTCTATACGGCTGAGGTTATTTGTCAGTAGCAGGTTTAAGAGGTGGCTGATATCACTTCTGGGGATGTATCCCTTGGTGTTGCCTGGGAGCTTGTCTTTGGAAGCAAAATGACAGGTAGAAAAACCTCAGAGTTGAGGAAGAGGACTGCGTTAATTGCAAGGAGTGGAGAGTGGCCATGATCATCTCTAGGTCTTCATCATTTTGTCACTAAAAGTGGCAGTGCCCTCAAAAGGGAATTCCCCAGCCCCACCCCAGGATTCAGATACGAGACCAGAAGCCCTCAGCCAGAAGTACCTCCCAAGAGCCATTCCTGTGGCCATTTTTCTTGCACTGGCATCTAAGGCAACCTAGGCTGCTCTTCAAGCAAGCATACAACTATTGGTGACCAGAGTCTTGGCCACTTCCTTCTGTTCCTTGAACAAGGATTCAAGGCTTATGACATCAAAAAAAGCATAACTGTAGTGGGACAATACACCATTATAGCTGGCCACTCAAAGGCCTATTTAACCAGGTAAGTAAGCTCTCCTGCCAAAACATCCATATGTCATCTCTCTCTGACAGAGTGTTGCACTTAAGTGTCCTATAAGATGCCTTGTTGCCCTTAAATCTCCTATACTGCAGATACAATCATGGAATTTGCCAAAGGATGCTGCAGCAGGAACTTTTAGTGTACTTCAACCTCTCTAATCACTCAGTGATAGACTTGAAGGTGTCAGTTTTGCAACAAAAAAAACCTTCAAAAACAGACTCCAAAGAGAGACTGCTGAACTCGAATTAACATGCAAATTAGACACAATTAATTTAGGCCTAAACAGAGACTGGGAAAGGTTGGGTCATTACACTAATTGAATTTTTTTTCCCCCATGTTAAGTTCTCCTCACACCTTCTATGGGTCATCTCGATTATCACTTCAAAGTTTTTTCTTCTGCTGCTACTGATAGCTCATCTCAGTTGATTGGCCTCTTACAATTGGTATGCGTACTTCTACCTTTTCAAGTTCTCTGTATGTATAAATATCTTCTGTCTGTGTGTTCCACTCTGTGCATCTGAAGAAGTGAGCTGTAGCCCACGAAAGCTTATGCTGAAATAAATTTGTTAGTCTCTAAGGTGCCACAAGTACTCCTGTTCTTTTTGAGGATACAGACTAACACGGCTGCTACTTTGAAACCTTTTAGTACAGGGTATATCCTACCGCTATCTTGGATACAGGCAGGGCCAAAAAAATTTAAAAGTATTTTTGGCTGGACTGAGAAGGCTGAAGCCAATAGGAGAGGCAGTTTCTCCCCAATCTGCATCTGTAATATGTTGAACAGGGGGAATCACAGGATTTCTCCAGTGCCGTGACCCCTGCTTGCAGCTAGCTGGATTAATATTTGCCATTGCCCAATAGTTTCTGAAACATTTATTAGTCAGAAGGGAAAAAGAGATGAAGCATTAATCTGATCCTCTAGTGAGGTGCCATCTGTATGTTTCTCTAAAGGGGATTTATATGGTTCCTCTGAAGAAATCTCATTGTATTTCTCAGATTATAGGCAGATTACCTGCCGATCTGAGGAATCTGGTGAAAGCAAGGAAGATTGCATTGACATCAAGTGAGGAAGAGAGATGCTAGTAAAAGCACTGATGCTAGAGGAGGACACAGTGCTGAAAGAAGTATTGGCACTGATGTCAGTGTGAAGGTCTATGCCGGCGTTGATCTTGCAGCCTCCAGCAGGTCTTTCATGGAGTCCCATATGTAGGGCCACAAGACGAGGTGAAGACTGTCTGGATCTGAGGCAAGGGAAGAGGACCAGAATCTTGAGGTCAAGTTGGGGGACCCTCCGGTTTTAATTCTGAAGGAGTCCAAGGTACCCTGCAGCAGTTCCAGATTGAGATTGGAGAAGTCAGCAAAGTCAGGCAGCAAACCATGCGGTGGGGCAGCTATGCAGTGGGGCATCCTCCATGGTGGATTCCCAACTCGGGCACGGAGAAGTCAAAGTTTTGTCAGGATCTGAAGCAATGAGGAGTCCAGTCGGTGCTGAGATGTCTAGCTCTGGTGGCATGTGGAGAAGAGGTGACAGTTTAAGTACTATTTAAGTGTCTTCCAGGCCCTCAGGAGTCAAGAGAGAGTACTTCCTCCTTTTCTTCTGCTTATGTCTCTCTTGTGGGGAGATGTGCTTCCTCTTCTCCTTCCTTTTAGCCAGATGGGCCTCTGAGTGGATCTCAGTGCCAAGACGGGGCAATGGAGGATAGGTTTGGTGTCAGAGTAGAGGGCAGTGGTGCTGAGTGAGGGTAGGCACCAAAATGTAGGCTGCCTGCATCACCATCAAGGCTACTGGGATCTGAATAGATGATGCTGATTTGGTCTTCCATGTCACTTTTAGTTTAGCCTGGTTTGGGACCTGGCAAGTTCCCAAGACACGGGAAGGGTGTCTTCACTAAACTGTTCTATGCTACTCTAAATTAACAATTTTCTTGTAAATATCAAGCTAGACTAAGGGAAGTTCTAGTCTGAGGAAATGAAAGCGAGTTCAGTTTGCTCTCTGTAGTGGCAGCAAATGAACAGAGGTGGGTGGGAGCTGGCTGACCTCCTTTAAATAGGGCAATGAAGTCATCCTCATATGAGATCTCCTGAGCACCCTACAACACACACTGCTATTCGAGGCAGTTCCACAGCTCAGTGAGAATGCACAATGGCCCTCAAACAAAAAATCAATTGTTCCTTGTCTTTCTAGCTATTCTAATTGCATTTGAGCACATAACTATCACTAAAAAGCCCAGACTTAATTTCTGCCTCTGATTAAAGTACTAACCAACATCACATTCAAATGAGGCTTTGCATGACATATGCCAACCAATGCACTTCTCTTGGGTCCAATTTCCTTCTCCTTCCCTCTGGCTATGACTCACTTCAGTTCTCTTTGCTCCATTCTCTCTCAAGCCTTCTGGCCACCCTCCTCTAGGAATAGCAGCTCAATACTGCTGGGCTTGATACGACTCAGCCTACACCCAGACCGCTGCTATTGCCCTGGTCCTACAGGCAGGAAGCCCTACATTTTTACCTGCCTGGATAGCACTTCACTTATCCCGGGCAATAGAATTTCCCTCAGCGTGTTTGCTCCCTTAATTGCCTGATATTCAATGAATTCCTCACAAGTTTACTGCTTCTGATATACTTAAAAGAATTTCCTGCTATTTGTTTTTATATCTGACTAACTTCTCTTCAAATACCCTCTTAGGATAGGTCTACCCTACAAGTGCTACACAGCAGCACGGACACTTGTTTCAGTGACAGAAGGGTTTTTTCTGTCACTGTAGTAAATCCACCCCCTCGAAAGGCAGTAGCTAGGTTGATGGAAAAATTCTTCCGTTGACCTAGCAGTGTGTATACTGGGGCTTAGGTTGGCTCAATGGTGTGAATTTTTCACACACCGTGAGCAACATAGTTAGACTGACTTAAGTTTTAGGTCTAGATTAGGCCATAGCCTAATTTCCATCCAAGATTTTACCTGGACTGAATTAATGCTTCTATTTACTTTATTTCAACTGGATGTCCAGTTTTTGAAGTTTGGGTTAAATAAGCTATTGAACCTTGCTGTTAAACCATACTTGCTTATCACCAGTACTCCTTATGTACTTACAGTAACTCCTCGCTTAACATTGTAGTTATGTTCCTGAAAAATGCAACTTTAAGCAAAACGATGTTAAGCAAATCCAATTTCCCCATAAGAATTAATGCAAATAGGGGGGAGGGGGTTAGATTCCAGGGACACACACAGTATAAGTTTTAAACAAACAATTTAATACTGTACACAGCAATGATGATTGTGAAGCTTGGTTGAGGTGGTGAAATTAGAGGGTGGAAGAGGGTGGGATATTTCCTGGAGAATGCCTTACTGCTAAATGATGAACTAGCATTGGGCTGAGCCCTCAAGGGTTAACACATTGTTGTTAATGTAGCCTCACACTCTACAAGGCAGCACGAATGGAGGGAGGGGAGACAGCATGGCAGACAGAGACAGACACACACCCTGTGTGTGAGAGAGAGAGAGAGAGAGAGATGCGCATTGCCCCTTTAAGTAGGCTGACCCCACTTTAAGTACATTGCCTTTAAAAAAAAATCAGGAAGCTGAGACAGCAGCTGCGCCAGCAAGCTCTCTCCATCCTGAGCCTTGTCCTGTCCCCACCCTGCTCTATATGGAGAAGGAGTAAGCCGGGGGGGGGGAGGGAGCAAGGGTGGGGGGAGGCAGACACCCTGACATTAGCCCCCCCCTCTACCCTGCTTCCCTGCACAGCAAGCAGGAGGCTCCTGGGAGCAGCTCCAAGGCAGAGGGCAGGAGCAGCACATGGCAGTGGGGGGAGGGACAGCTGAACTGCCTGGCAATTGCTAGCCTGCTGGGCGGCTGCTGCACAGGGAACTTAGGGGAGCTGATAGGGGGGCTGCCGGTCCACCCTGGTTCCAAGCCCCCACCAGCTAGCTCCAACGGGCTGCTCTTCCTACAAGCCGTGGACAAAGCAGGCGGCTGCCAAACAACGTTATAAGGGAGCATTGCACAACTTTAAACAAGCATGTTCCCTAACTGATCAGCAACTAACAATGAAAAAACATTAACCGGGACGACTTTAAGTGAGGAGTTACTGTATTTCAATAACAAAATGTTTAAAGTTAATAAAAACAAGGTGATTGTTTTTGGAGGAGAGGAGGAGAACCTAAACATTCTTCTGAAGTGAAACCCAAACATACCAGCACTTTGCCAGAACGGGAGACCTAGTCAAACAAAACTAGTCTAATTTCACTAACAAAGCTGAGTGAAGTATGATAAAGTGAACTATTTCATCAATAAGGAAGTCAATTTGATTTTTAAAATCGCTGGTTTTAATCATTTATGGGATAGTAACAAGGCAAACAACTTATTTTAATTTACAGTGAACCTTTGATATTCTGATGCAATGATGCCTGTGAATGACCATAAAATTAATACAATAATAGTTTCTTGGGTGCCTGAAGTCATTTGTCTTTTGGATTCATACCATTCACACAGCAGAGAGTAAAAAGTATGTTCCCCTCACCCTCCTTAGAAATAAGTACCGCCTCACATCTTTATTGCTGCTTAACTGAGATTTACTCACAGCTTCAGAGTTATCGATGAAAGGGTCTGTTTCATCGTAGCCATAACCTATATCGATCAGATCCTGCAAGCGATCCTTTCGATGCTTATGACACTTCCCACCCTGCAAAGAAAACAAAACTGTGGTAAGCCAGTCTGGGAATCACACTGTTCTGGTATCATATGAAGTCTGTGGGTACGTCTACACTACGAGATTAATTCGAATTTAGATCATTCGAATTTGGGAAACAGATTGTATAAATTCGATTGTGCACGGCCACACTAAGCACATTAATTCGGTTTTTAACCACATTAATTCGGTGGTGTGTGGCCACACTACCCCATTAATTTTAACCACATTAATTCGGTGGTGTGCGGCCACACTACCCCTAATTCGAATTAACAAAATCGATTTTGGTGCTACTCCGCTCGTCGGGGTGGAGTACAGAAATCGATTTTAAGCGCCCTTTAATTCGAAGTAACTGGCTCCGTTGTGTGGACGGGTTAAGGATTAATTCGGATTAACGCAGCTAAATCCGAATTAAAGTCGTAGTGTAGACCAGGCCTGTGAAACAGGAACAGGAACCCTGGAAGGATGGCTCAATATAGGAGACTACTAAGCAGATAGAGTTTTTCACCTCTTGGACACTTGGGACAACTCCGAACTAGTGAATATAGAAACCAAAAAGCCATTAATATCCAATGGCTATATTTTAACTTATGCAAAAAATTAGTTGGTTGGACGTGCAATTCTTTATAACATCCACACCAGAAACCACGAACAAAGTTTACATCAGATTGACCAAATGGTGGTTGATGCAGGAAGGGACATATGAATCTTTATCGCATCTGGCACGTAAATATCTTGCAATGCCGGATACAACAGTGCCATGTGAATGCCTGTTCTCACTTTCAGGTGACATTGTAAACAAGAAGCGGGCAGCATTATCTCCTCCAAATGTAAAAAAATTGTTTGTCTGAGCAATTGGCTGACCAAGAAGGAGGACTGAGTGGACTTTTAGACCTTAAAGTTTTACATTGTTTTATTTTTTGAATGCAGTTTTTTTTTAAAACATAATTCTACATCTGTAAGCTCAACTTTCATGATAAAGAGACTGCACTACAGTACTTGTAGTAGGTGAACTGAAAAATACTATTTCTTTTGTTTTTTACAGTGCAAATATTTGTAATCAAAAATATAAAGTGAGAACACTTTGATTTCAATTACAACACAAAATGCAATATATTTGAAAATGTAGAAAACATCCAAAATATTTAAATAAATGGTATTCTATTATTAACAGCGCAATTAATCGAGATTAATTTTTTAAATCACTTGACAGCCCTCATCATAAAGTATTATAGCTGCAGGCAGACAAACACAAATGTGAAGAACAAAGCCACTTGTCTTTAAAAAAAAATTTTTTTTTAAATAAGATGACTTGAGCATATCCCTTTCAATAGCAAATGGCAACTAAGGAAAAAAATATACAAGGGCAAATTTAGCTTTTGGTTTGAGCTTCCTGGTTTTAATTTTGTAACACCTTCCCCAACTCCTCCTTCATTCAAACAGCAGGTCAAACTTGGAATAACTTCATGTCACTACACATGCAGAACATTTTTCAAAGTTCTGAAAGGGAAATTAATTCTCTTTAAAGAAGTACACGATATTACTATAGGATTCTCACTCTTGGGTCTCCAATGTAAATCATGCAGGAAAGTCCCCTAATCCTTAGATTTTTGGCCTTCTGAGGCACCTCTAAGATGGCTCAAGAGCTATGTTCTTCTAAGCATGCTTCATCCCCATGTATCTCACTGGATCCAACACACCTCAACAGTTCCTTTCAAGAGTGGCAAGCAGGAGCTCCCTAAAGTTGAATTATATACATCTATATAGCTCATTACCCTAGTATATATCTATATAGCCCATTACCCTAGTATGGGAACACTTCAGAATCTTTAATATATTTATTTTCACAAAACATCGGACGTAGGGAAGTATTACCACCATTTTATGGGTGGGAAACTGAGGCACAAAGGAACTAAATGATTCACCTAAGGTCTCACAGGAAGTCTGTGGCAGAATATGGAATAGAACTCAGGTCTCCAGATTAAATATTTATATTTGATACATGTAGTCAACCATTTCCTTCCCTAAAATACTCTCATGGAAGAATTCTGCTTTTGGAAAGGAAGTAGATTGAGGGATGCCCTAACAATGATAAAATAAACATCCCCCTTGACAGCATGAACAGGAGCAAGGCCAATAGATAAACATATGGAGCAGGGCTTCAATGACTACTTTGTGTGCCCCCATAATTTAAATATCTTTTTACAGGAGAAAATAGAAGCTGCCTTGGTTAAGGACTAACAGAACCCTAACATTTTCCTTAAGACCCAGGCCAGCTATATCACTGCACTGAGAAATGCCATCAGGCAGTAATTTTAATATGGTCCTCTAGCAATATTACCAGGGAAAGAGTGCTTCTCGTGGGCATGCTCGCACTCTGCTGCAGATGGTCTGCAGTCACAACTGTAAGACCCACTTGTAGACACCACCTGAGATACTGGAGTCTGAGACCTGCTTGTGGATACCATATGTATCCAAACCAGGTGAGCCTGGGCTTAAGTTGTCAGAAAGTGGATTCTTGGGTTGGAATGAAGTGAAGTGTCCTAACACTGAGCCACTAACCAAAACTCTTAGTACCCCAACACTATTATTGGTGCTGGCCATTCAAACTTCCAAAAAAACATCAAAGCTTCCACCTTTTCACATGCAACTTTATCATCTGTACGAATTAAGACAAGATGTAGCAACATACTACAATCCGCTGCATTTAAAAAATAATCAAGTAACAACGTCAAAGAAAATCCCTAGTCAAATCAAAGCCATTCACTGAAAAAGTCAAAGATTACATCCATTTCAGCTAATTCAAACTGATATATACATCACTCAAGGTATTGCCTATGTCTCTCATCAAACTTATTCAAGAGACCCCACCTACCAATGTGGAAATAAAGGTGGTGCTTTTAAGATGCACAGAGACTGCGCTTAGATAAGTTTCAGAATCAGAAGCCTATTCAGTTTTAGCTGCAGATATCAGTGGCAGTTGAAGAGGAAGGACCAAGTACCTTTCAGCTCATTACTTTTTTTCATAGTAAAGTATGCACTGTGTAATTGTGTCTTTTCATCATATTAAATGTGATGTGCAGAAAACCATGTATTGAATTATTTTGAACACAAAAAGACAATGAAAATACTTCATTGCACAATATGCACCCAAAAGTTAATGAGTTGAACTGTGCCTGATGATTCCATCCTTTTAAGTGACTTAAGCCTCTACATCCAGAAGAAAGAATAAGGTTCTGGGTCCACTCTCCCTCCTAGCATCTGTAATCTATGTGGTGTTTGAAAGCTCAGCGTGATCTTAGAAGAATTACATGGATTGGTCATTTAGATAGTAACGTGAAGCATGGACCATAGACTTGATTTAGTCAGGGAAGGGAAGTGGCTGCATGGATCAAATGGAGAATGGGGCCATTCAGAGCATACTTTTTGTGTTGAAGTCTAACGTTTGCAGGAGTCAATCCACCTAGAAAATTCTGCCTGACCAAATGAGCAGCTATGTAAAGGTATCCCTCTTCAAATGCTCACAGAATGCATCTACTTTTATGGAAAAAATTTCTACTGGCATGCTTTTACCCTTCCCCTTCTTCATTTGGTTCAATGAGACTTATGCCTGATTTTTATTTATTTATATATATTACACACACAAGTCTGCTTGAAAACTAGCCTATGCATAAGGTTCTGATGCTGGCTATTTACCAGCTGAATCAACAGGGTGTTCCGGTGAAACACAGCATCCAGATGAGTGGTCCCCAAACTTTTTCTGTCATGCCCCCTCTTACCAGTAATGGAATCTATCAGAGCCGTGGTCGGGGGCCAAGCTGCAGTTCGGGGCCACGGACCCAGACTGGTGCTGGAGCAGAGCTGGGGGCAGAGCAGGGCTGGGTGGTGCTCCCTCCCCGCCCCCTGTAGGGGCTGGCCCAGGCCCCGCTGTGCCCCCCCTGAACATTCCTTCATGCCCCCTAGGGGAGCGTGCCCCACAGTTTGGGGAACTCTGATCTGGATACTTTAGTGACTGACACTATAAACACTCATAGGGCTGGTCCACACTGGGGCGGGGGATCGATCTAGGAAACGCAACTTCAGCGACGAGAATAGCGTAGCTGAAGTCGACATTTCCTAGATCGAACTAAGTTTACTTACTGCGGGTCCACGCGGCACAGGCAAGCTCCCCCGTCGACAGCGCTTCCTCCTCTCGGTGAGCAGGAGTTCCACAGTCGACGGGGAAGCGCTTCTGGGATCGATTTATCGTGTCCAGATGAGACGCAATAAATCGATCCCAGAAGATCGATCTCTACCCGCCGAATCGGGCGTGTAGTGTGGACCTAGCCATAATTAGAGCATTTAACTCCATTCTCAATATATACAAACATTAACCAGTTAATTTTCCAAAAAGAATTAGTTTTTAAATCTCTACAAACCAGAAAAAAGTTCTACTTCACTGTGAGTGAACATTTTTTTTTTTTAAAGTTACAAGGGAAATGGGAGGTGAAAACTGACCTTAGGATAGGAGTTTAGTTGCACCTTTAAATACGAAAAAATTGTCTCTCCACAATATTTCAAGACATTACCAAGGAAATGCATTTCATAACATAATGATATACTGTATATAAATATTGTTTTTAACACTTTAAATTTTTCTCAAGTTCAGTAAGTGCCATCTTGCTCTTTTATTATTGGACAGGGTAAACAATAGTATTCAACTGCCTTTTTCTATACCAGACATTTTACATACCTATGTCCTCTCTCCTCATTAGCAATCTCATCCCCCATAACACGTCTAAGGCATTGTGTCTAAAACACAATTATCTCTGTATAATATATTGATATCATAGACTGAATGTTTCTTATCCTATTAAGGAAACTTGCCTTTTTGATAGGAAAAATTCCAGAGAAGTCAGAAAAAATCAGTTTACATAGGGACATTAATACCAAAAGTCTTTTTGTTAGTGAAAGGCACCACACTTCAATATCCAGGGCTGTTAGTCTTCTAAATTCGATTAAGTTGTTTTTATTGCCAGCTCATAATGTATCATCTAAGACTATCCATGTGAATTTAAGGAGCTGGCTGGGTGTGGCCTTATCTAACATCTTTTGGTTTCTATTTTGACATTTATTAGTGGAAGCTTTTTTCACGGTGGACTATTTAAAAATCAAAGCAATTCAAATAAATTAATCATGATTTGAATTACCAAGCAGGGAACATTGATTTAAACAACTGATTTTAATCATGCTTTGCATTTGTACTTTTTAGCTATTTTCTTAAAGAAAAAGCTGCATCTCATTCATTGGTGACCATTTCAAACATGCTTATTTGCAACTAAATGTAGTTTTTACACTAAATTCAGTAATTTTTTTACTAACCAGGAGGCTATACTCTATACACATTTATTTAAGCGATTACATATCTTAACATATATTTATTTGGATTCTGAATTTTTTTTAATGTTAGTAGATGGCGATTTCTTATTCACTAGATGATTAATTTTTACTTATGATTTCAGTCAAGTTCTATTTGGATTGAAATTGGAAATAAATAAAAAAGGCACAACAGCATTTAGTTTTTCTATTAGTTAATATAATTACCTTAAAAGGTGCTAGACACAAGAAACAAGTTTAATCAAAAGAACTTTTGCATTTAAAACTCACTGATTTATTAAACAAAGAAAATATCTGCAATTAGTAAATTAGTGCAAATAGTGATTGTTTCTGGTCACCATATCCTTCAAGATTTTAGAACTAGCAGATCTCATCCTCTCATGCCTACTTTTTATCCACACATTTGAAGAAGAAAACAAGCTTTCCTCCTTTTTCATTCCCAATCAGTTTTTCAACTCTGAATGAACTACTCATTGAACTAAACTAACTGAATTAACTGAAATGAAAAATATTCTCTGCACCAGCAGTTACTGCTGTCAAACTCTGGTTCCAGGTGCTTAGCCCATGACTTCCCCCAGTTCAGTGGTTTGACTTTCTTGAAAATTTCAGCACCAAATATACTACTTAATATTTTTAAGTGATTTTAATAGATTATAGTAAATTTAGGCCTTTACGTATGTGAAATTATGACAACCTATTTAAAAAAAAATATTTTGATTTAAATTTTTAAAATCTTTTTTTTTTTTTTTAAATCACTGATTTTTATCCACCCTGGCTTGTTTACATTACTACACAGTGTTGTTCAAATTACTCTCAGTACTATTTTAGTGCTTGTCCCCAGCAGCCTGCAAGTTTATTGTGATGTGGCAGCTGCTGGATAAAACTCATTCAAGACCGAAATTTCTATTATACTTTCCAATAGAGGCATCCCAAAACAAGTATGGCTCTATCTTGCTGCATCTACATTTGAGGTAGAATGTACCAACTATTTAACAGTGCCCAATACTACTACACAACAATTCAGGAAAAAAAGAGACTATGGTATCAAATAGGGCTTACACAACTAGTGTTAGGAAAAAAGATCATCAGTAAGGCTACGATTCTGTCACAGAGGTCACGGATTTGGTGATTTTAAGAGATGTCCACGAGTTCTTGAAAATTCCAATAAAAGCATTAGATTTGAGGAGAAATCACTTATTTCCTTTAACATCTGCAGTACAAGTGTTGAAAATAGTGTTTTGTGCACTATTGTTGCTGAGGCCAACGTTAGTGAGTAACAAGCAGGGCATTACTGGGTAACAAGCTAAGTTACAGGCAGCGGGGCTCAGGCTTTGGCTTCAGCCCAGAGCGGCAGGATACAAGCTTCGGCTTTCAGAATCATGGAAAGCTCTGTTAGTAAATGACCATTTGAACCCTCTAACAATTAATCTTGTCAGTAGATCTTGTCAAAATTATATAAGGTTTAATAGGCAATTTAAAAGCTTCTGTATTGATTTAGTGAAAACTGAACTAGTATGTGTACATTTCTGTGATTTACTGTTTATTGCCCGCATCCTGTCAGTGACTTTTAATACAAATACCTGTGGCAAAATCATGGTCTTAATCACGATAACCACAGTGGTCAGTACCTACATTTTTATCTTTCATCCAAAAAACTGCACCATCCGAATTTTTGGGTTTTTTTGGGTTTTAAATAATGACGGACACATCTGAAGACTAGGAGAAGTGGACTGTGATGGTAGCGTGGGGAAAAGAATCCTCTTGCAGAGCGGTCTGCATCACTGGTACAAATATAGAGAGAAGAGTACCATCTATTGTCACCATCCTTGTATTCTGCGGCACATACATTTTTCCTCTGAGATTTCCCATCCAGTACTGAAGAAGTGCAACTGACTTCTTCCCTTGAGAGATCTATCATGAGTACAAACCACTGTATAACAGGTGCAGGTATTTGCTTAGGGAACTCACCTAAGAATATGTTCCAAGGCACAGATAATATCTAGTTGAGTTTTTTTCAATAGTATAGCCTTATCAGACAGAAAGTGTGTCCATTACAAACTGAGCAAATTAAATAAGATGAGAAACTTGACTGATATAGGTATAAGAAGCAGCTGCGAAGTCAGAGTAGCAACCATACCCAAAAAAACCCTGAAAATGTTAGCAACCAATGTTATTACTAAAAAATGGGATGTTACAGTAGCTCTGCTAAAATACTCACATATTTTGCCTCAAATTTCTTGGCCAGCATTTCCACCTCATACCGCTCACGTTGTTCATCATTAAATGGATCTTCTGAGTGGGTAGGTTTCTTCTGAGAGAAGAGAGGTGGAAATTACACATTCATTCTGTTTCACAGAAAGACATGATGAAATGAAGCCTTATTTAATATCAAATTGTGTTCTAATAGCCTACGTAGTTAGAATTCACTTTGCAAAAAAAAATTTTTTTTTTTAAATATACAGAGGAACTTTTCTGTTTCCAATAGCTATTAAAAAGGAGTTAGAACTATTCAGATCAGTCAGAGCTACACAATTGCCCTTTTACTCATCTATCTTATATTTCAGTTCATAACTCTTTTGCTGGCATATCTGAAATCAGACATATTCCAAGGTACGGTATACCCATTTGCCCAAGTAGTTATCCTACCTGGCAAGCCTCAGCATTTGGCAGACATGGGAGAACTGCTGTTTGAGGAGCAACAAAAGGAAGAATCACCTCCAACTAAACGTACTCTCTCATTGTTTATCAACACCATTTGGATGTGATATTTTGTGATGAAAAAAGATGAATTTGGTATGTTTTCAGCATGGAAGCAATGCAAAAGAACTATGACGCTCAATAAAGCATAGCCAAAATGGAAAAGAGGGTAATTCCCTTTGCATTCTCTCACCATCTCCTTGTTGTTTGAAGGAGCCAGGAGGAGTCACAGTACATACTGTCCGCATCTGCTGCTATGGCAGCCATAGGGATGATGCAAACTAGAGATTATGACCTCACTGTACAAATAAGCAGGAAAGAGGTACTGGTTTCAAAAAAGCCATATTTACCCAGCTATGGATAAACTGACGTAAGGACTGGGAGGGGGATGAGGGGGGACCTGTAGACAAGAACATAAGGATTTTTGTTCGGGAGTAAGGGGTAGCAAAGGAAGCCGGATTACTTTCCTCAGACAAGATTTCATCTATAGAATAGGGGAGTTGTAACAAAGAATACTAAAATGGTCTACAGAATGTTTTTTCAGGCTAATGCAGTCCTTAATGGATGCCAACTAATTTTGCTGAGCCTGGCCTTTCTATTCCAGTTTTACTTTAGCACCTCAGGATAAGAAAATTAGTGACATTCTAAACTTACAGAAAGATAAGAGCCTACTCTAATTAGGACATGGAAGACCAACCTAGGACCAACTAGTTGCAATTCTAGCCCAACGAAGGATTGTGAACTATTCTCTAATTCAGTGTGATGGGGCCACAGTGAAGTGGGTCTGCAAGGCCCACATTTCTAAAGTTCAGAGGGCTTTTGAACCAAGTGTTTAGAGAAGGGGTAGAAGAAATTACTTATCTAAGAAATTCTGTAATGGTATCTAAAATTTACTGCAGGATTAACTAAACTTAACCCCTTGGTCACTTTCATTCCTAAATGGAAAAATCCTGGTCTATACTTAAGTTAGAGAATATATCATACTTTAAATGTTACATGAAGACAAAACATTGGCAGCAGAGGTAACAACTTAACAAGCACAATCTTACACTGGCATACATCAGCCCTTTATTTCTAGGTTAATCTTCCTCCTGTTGGGACCCTAAAAGCCACACTAGATTGTAATATCACTTTTGTTAGTTAATACCCAGGCTTCTTAACATTTAAGGACAACTATTACTACTGCAACTTACCAAGACATCCTGCTAATCACATGCCACAATCTTTCATACTTAAGAGTTAGTAGAGCACATCTTGTCAGCACTAAACTAAAAGCCTTGACAAATGAATTTCTCCATCTATCCAGAGGAAAAACAGAGCAAGGACAGCATAAATTTCTTCCATGTAAACCCGCCATCTGTTTCTGACTTGGGGTGGGAAACCCATCTTTAGGCTGGAAAGAGGAATTCATTCTTCATGGCCGTTACATTTTTGGGCTCTTCACTGAGTCTGCCAACAAGGGGTCAATTATTATAATGACATTTAAAAGTTATATAACTTTCTTTGGAAATATGTATGACAAAACCGTGAAATGCCCTTCCACTTCTTGCAGTAATCATCTGTCTCTTGGGGATTCCTCTCGGGCTATTCCAGTTCTATCAGACTGTAAGATGGAAAGGTATACTCCCTATCTTGTTACACAACACCAAACTGTTCAGCAACTCCTTATAAGCAAGTTGGAAGCAAACAAAAGCTTTCAAAAACGAATCTTCTTTTGTGCAATAGTAATGTGTAAAACTCAACAAGTTTATATAAAGATCTTATTTTAAAATCTGATATACACCTCTACCTTGATATAACGCGACCCGATATAACACAAATTCGGATATAACGCGGTAAAGCAGTGCTCCGGGGGGCGGGGCTGCGCACTCCGGTGGATCAAAGCAAGTTCAATATAACGCGGTTTCACCTATAACGCAGTAAGATTTTTTGGCTCCCGAGGACAGCGTTATATCGAGGTAGAGGTGTATTGCTAAAAATTATGCTAAATTCTAAAAGCTAAAACTACTACTTAAAAAAAAAAGCCAACAGTGCCAATAACAATTTCAATCTCTGCTGGAAAGGAAGAAATAGGCCCAAAGAGATTCTATTGAAAGAGCCATAAAGGATAAGAGTGTTAGTTCTTAAGGCTCATTTAATAAGGATATTTTCCTCACTGCATTAACTGGCAAAACGTTAGTGTGGTTCTTCTACACGACAAATGTCATCAGTTCTCATTTAAACTTGGCTCTCATTTAAACACCATGAAAGCCATTCCCCTGTTATTTTAGATTGCTCTGAAAAATTGCACCTGTAACATATCCAGAAAAGTGGGAAGTATCAGACTGAAAAACAGCAGGCCCAAAAGAGATTATCACCACCCCAAGGCCTATGGCCCCTGTATCTTGCAGGGCTACCCTCTCGTCTCATATCTCCCTGCTTTAAGTGAAAAATTCAATACTAGTAGCTACGGAGTCACAATTGTGCCTCTATAATATGGCTGGATTAAGTGTTTTCTCCCTTTCTTGTTATCCTCATTTAATGGAGTAGACTTTCACTCCTGTCTTTACCTTAATACTTCTTTTTTAAGCCTCTACTGTTCAACAATTTCAAAAGAGGAAGGGAGGAATGAAAACTCAAAGGACCACTTCAAAAGGATGGAGGTTCTTTATGGAAAAAATCTCACCATTTGATGGTTTCACACTGTTCAGGGGAGAGAAGACATCATGACCTGTTATTATAAAGTAGGACTCTGCAGGGAATTGATAAACATGAGAGCATGTATAATTCTTGTCTTTTCCAATACCTAACGTGAAACATGTTCCCTCTCATCCCAGTGGTACTAAAATCCACTAACCTGCCAATATTTTTTTAACTGGTCTATATGTGAAAGTTGTACTGGTATAATGATCACTGAGGGGGCATGTTTTTTTTAAACGAGTATAGGTATACCAGTACTACCCCAGGGTGGACTCAGACTAGTATAGCTTATTCCCATTCCCTTAGAGGAATAGCTATACTGATGTAAGCACCTTTAAAAAACAGTATATCCATATGCATACAAGCAGAAGTTTACACTTTAACTATACTGGCATAGTTAAAGCAATACGACTGACTGTTTTAGTGTAGGCAAGGCCCTTGTCAGCACAACCACTAACAATGGTCAAAACTCATATTTCATGTTCTCTTGCTTTCAAAGAGGGGAAAAGAGATGTGGAAATGAAGTATATCAGATTATTACCTACCAGCCAAATATGAATATTATAGGTTACCAGAATTAAATATATTAAGACCTTCAGGGAAAACTGGACTAAAGAAAAGTTGGGAAGAAGTCAACCTCCACAAACACAAAAACTCTGAACATTTAACATCAACTTCCAACTCCCTCTCCTAACACTCCTTAATGTTCATACAGGAACAGTGAACAAATTTGGTACTGTAATATTCCATACAGCCCCATATGCAATATACAGGTTTCCACCAATGTGCAGACCAGCCATTTAAGTAGCCTAAACTGGCACTGTATGCTCAAAGTAGATGTAGGAAGGGATCTCACTATGGGAAGTAGATCCCAAAGAAATAATTAGGAGTGAAGTTGTTGATTTTCTGTAATCCCTCTATATTTCAAGGATAAAGTGATGCTATTCCTTCCAGAGGAGAAGGTCAAAGAGGGTAGAATATAAGGTTGTAGTACCACCTTCTTGAAAGGCTTTGAATGAGAACCCGGGGCTTATCTACTCAATGCTCTGGATGTTCAAGTCTAGTGGTGCTACGGACAATGGCATTTAAGCCTTTTGTAATCAATATATCCACCATAACCAGAAAGATGTCAGCTACCCTCTTTCCTCACCCCCCCCTCCAAAAAAGAGAAAACATACCTGAGAATTTTCTATATACTAAAAGAAAGAAAAGCAACAATTACGAGTCCTCTAGCGACTTCACTACTGCCAGCATATTATACAAAAAAAACGCTCAGATATTATGGTGATGGGCAGCATTCAACACTCAAGAACTGAAAAGAACAGGATAGGCCTAGAGTATCTACTTTAGCATTGCTCCACATGCTGGTCTCTGATGAGCAGCAGGTGCTGCCTATTTCCCATAAAGTTGTATCCACAAGCTTTTTTTGTAATCCACTCACCAGTGCCAAATGAGTAGCTTTTCTTGGGGAGTTCTGGGGTCTACCCCACCAGTTTTGACACCCCCCCCCCCAGAATTCAGGGTTTTTTCCCCATTAAGTGAAGTTTTCAGCAGTTCTAACATTCCCAATAAGCCGGAGTCTACAGACGCATGGCTCCAGCACTGCTACTGCTAACACTGTACTTTTGCCAAGCCAAGAACTTCACACAGCTCTGACTCAGTTTCATCCTGCTGACGAAAACCTTGCAGACAACTGTGACCTGACAGGAGCTGTCAGTTTCACTCTGCAGCTGTTTGGCAGAGCTTATAACAGCAGGAAAGGCAACACTTGACCCGCTCACAGGGGAGAAAGACCTGGGAGAGGCACGTAATAATAGCAAGGCTTCCCCCACGCACTGGGGCAGCATATTGGAGCCTAAGGAGGGGACTTGTATTTGAGACACCAGCCAGCAAGTGCGGAGATGGAGCCCCGTCCTCCGCACAGGGCACACGGCAGAGGAGCAGGCCAACTGGGCTCCTCAGCAGCGCGCTGCCCGATCCAACTCCGGCGGAGCCCACCCCCGTCTAAAAGTCGCTCAGTAACAAGCGCCTTATCTGCGCCGCCGGAGCCGAGAGGCTGCGGGCGCGGCCGGCTGTGAGCCAGACAGGGAGAGGGAGCAGGCCCCGCTCCGAGGGCGTCTGTGGGGCGGGCGCTGTGCGCAGCTCCCCGGGGAGGAGTTGGGGTCCCGTACCCGCGGCTCCCCGCACAGCAGCAGCTCGGGGTAGCTGAACTCCACGCAGCTCTCCTCGGTTGGGTCCTTCAGCACCACCTCCAGGCGGACCGTCTGGCGTGGCGGTGGTGCCTCCTGCGGCGGCGGCGGCTCCTGCCGGCTGCTCTCGCGCTGTTGCTGTTGCGCCGGCGGCGGCTCCGGCCGGGGGGGCTCGCGCTGCTGCTCAGGCCGGCTGGTCTCACGAGGCGGTTCCGGCCGGGGGCTGGTCTCGCGCGGCAGCGGAGCCTGTGGCTCCGGCCGGGAGAGCTCGTGCTGTTGGTCGGGCGGCGGCACCACCTCGCGCCCTAGCAATAGCGGCTGCTCCGGCTCGCGGCCCCCGGGCTCGCGCTCCAGGGACGGGCTCTCGCCCTCGCGTCGCCTCACGGGTGCCAGACTAATGAACGGCACCCGGCGCGGCTCCGCCATCCTCCGACCCCCACCCCCCCCGCTCACCGGCCCCCCGCCTCACCCGCACGGCGACACTCCCCCGCCGGCTCCTCCTCCCTCTCCCTCCCTCCCCACCCGATCGGAGCTGCCCCCTACGTTCTCCTCGCTGCTACCACCGCCGCCATTTTGGAGCCCCCCCACATAAATAGAAGCAGGCCGCCAGGCCGCGCATGCGCAAGACGACGTGGGCCACGGGCGAACCGCCCCACGTCGCTGTTGTTATTGCTCATAGACTGCTACGTCACGGCAGCCCCAGCGCCCACCCGCTGCTGACGCCTGCTCCCGCCCACAGTTGCCTTGGAAATATGCACGCTGCCTGCGGTAAGGCTCTTAAAGGGCCACGAGTGCGGAGGTCACGGCGTGGGGGTTTTGCACAGAGCCAAGCTGGACGGCAGGGGCGCCTCGCCGCGAGGCCTGCGTGGGGCACGGACCTGGGCCGCACCGTGACCCCCATGGCGGGACTGCAGCGCGAAACGCAGGGCCCAGCTGCCGGGCGCGCCGCCAGAGGCGTCCCCTCATCCCGCTTCCCTAGGGAGCAGCGGGGCCCACCCCAGCGGCTGGGCCCGTCCGGTGCGGGTGCGTGTGACGCGGTTGGGGAGGGGCTGGCTCCTGAGTCCTGACCCGCTTCACTCAGCTGCCCGGATTGGGCCTTCCTCACGGCGCCACCAGCAGAGGTCTCCCAGCGAGCCCCGGCCCCGTTGGGGACTGCACATTTTGGTTTAGTAAAATCCTTCTCCTGCTCTAGGAGTGCCGGGCCCAGTCCTACCCGTGGCGCAAGCCAGCCAGGGGGGCTCAGCTGTCATCTTTGAAGGCAAAACAGGAAAGTATCCCCCTGTAGAGGAAAGACAGGAGAGAATGAGACCAATATGGCTGCAGCAGGAGCTCTTTAATAACCGGAAAATCAAAAAAGAATCTTACAAAAACTGGAAACATGGACAGATTGCCAGGAGTACAAAAGACTAGCACATGGATGTAGTGATAAAATCAGAAAGGCTAAGACACAGCGCAGAGTTACAGCTAGCAAGGGACATAAAAGGCAATAAGAAGTGAGTCTAAAATACAGTAGGAGAAAGAGGAAGGAAAGTGTAAGGCCTTTACTTCACTGGAGAGGCGAGTGAATAGTGGATGACACCATCACCAAGAAGGCTGATGTGTTTAATACCTTTTTTCCCCAGTCTTCACTAAAAAGGTTATGACTAGATGTTTAACACAATGTTAACAATAAGACAAAAGGAACACAAGCCAGAAGAGGGAAATAACAGATTAAAATATTATGATAAATTAGATGTATTCAAATGGTCTGGCCCTGATGAAATCCACCTCAGATTTACTTAAGGAACTGTGTGAAGCAATCTTGGAACCATTAGTTACCTTCAAGAACTGAATGAGTACTCATATCTTTCTCCTTTTTGTCCTCCACTTTTGTAAACTAATAACAAAAGGGGAGGGTAAAAAGAGGGAAGATATGCCCACTTATTTAGCACAGAATCACAATCTTGAGAACATTAATCAAGGAACCAAAGGGCATGAAGAAAATAAATTCTTTCGTTGGCTATATACCAATGCCAGGATCCTGGGTAAAATAAATAGACTTGGAATTCCTCATTTATGAGTGTAAGTTTGAGATAGTTAATATTACTGAAACTTGATGGTATGAATTGCACAACTGGAATGATAAAAATCAATGACTATTACCTATTTAGGGATCAGGTGGGCAAAAGGGGAACAGGAGTGGCACTCTGTCAGGGCATTGCCTGGTTCTGATAACTGATAACTTTAAAGAACATTATCTTAAATGCTTGTGGCTCCATGTCCAAACAGATAAAGCACACAGTGGTGCCTGCTACAGACTACCAGTTAACACTAGGGAATAAGATGACTAGCTCCTGATGCACCTCTCGATAGTGAGTAGGAAAAAAGCTATGTGACCCTGGGGTACTTCAGTTTGAGTACTAGCAATCTCATAGTGCCAGTGCTAAAATCTCCTTGCATGAGGAACACATTTTTAATATTGGGCTCTTCAATCTTGCAGAGAAAGATATAACAAGATCCAATGGCTGGAAGTTGAAGCCAGCCAAATTCAGACAGGACATTTTTTAACAGAGTAATTAACCATTGGAACAATTTACCAAGGTTCATGATGGATTCTCCATCACTGGCAATTTTAAAATCAAGATTGGATTTTTTCTAAAAGATCTGTTCTAGGAATTATTTTGGGGAAGTTCTATGGCCTGTGTTATACACGAGGGCAGACAAGATTATCACAATGTTCCCTTCTGGCCTTGGAATCTATGAAAATTCATGAGCATGCATGAGAGGCTAGAGGACTGGAGAAGAGCAAACAAAGTACCTATATTTAAAAAAGGACCAAAGAGAACCCAGGGAATTATAAACCAGTCAGCCTGTCTTTGATACTCAGAAAGATACTGGAACAAATTGATTAATTTATAATTTTGATAAATACTAGTTAACATGGATTTATTGAGAACAAATCATGCCAAACCTACTTAATTTCCTTCTTTGACAGGGTTATTTGCCTAGTGGATGGGGGGGGGCAGGAGTACTATGTGTAAATATATTTTGATTTTAGTATGGCTTTTGACACAATCCTACATGACATTCTAATAAACAAACTAGGAAAATGTGATCTAGATGAAATTACTATAAAGTGGGTGCAAAATTCCTTGCAAAACTGTACTCAGAGTAGTTATCAGTGGTTTGCTGTCAAACTGGAGCGACATATCTACTAGGATTTCACAGGAGTCTGTCCTGTGTCTAGAACTAATCAATATGTTTATTAACGACTGAGATGATGGAGTGGAAAGTATGCTTATAAAATTTTCAAATGACACCGAACTGGGAGGGGTTCCAAGCACTTTGGAGGACAGAATTAGAATTCAAAAGGACCTGGATATATTGGGGAATTGATCGGAAATCAACAAGATAAAATTCAGTAAAGACAAGTGCAAAGTTCTACATTTAGGAAGGAAAAAATCAAAATGCACAAATACAAAATGGGAAATAATTGGGTAAGCAGCAACACTGCAGGAAATCTCATAGTTATAGTGGATCATAAATTGATTATGAGTAACAATGTGATGCAGTTTCAGAAAAAGCAAATATTCTATATCTTGTGTATTAAGAGGACTGTTGTATGTAAAACATGGGAGGTAATTGTTCCACTTTATGTGGCATTGGTGATGGCCCAGATGGAGGATTGTGTCCAGTTTGGGGTACCACACTTTAGAAAAGTTGTAGACAAACTGGAGAGAGTCCAGAGGAGAGCAACAAAAAAGATAAAACTCTTGACCTATAAGGAAAGGTTTAAAAAATGGGATATGTTTAGTTTTGAGAAACGAAGACTGGGGGGCGGGAACCTGATAAGTCTTCAAATATGTTAAGGGTTACTATAGAGAAGATGGTGATCAATTATTCTCCATGTCCACTGAAGGTAGGGCAAGAATTAATGTGCTTAGCCTGCAGCATGGGACCCTTATTTTAGATATTAGGAAAAACATTCTAACTATAAGGATAGTTAAGTACTGGACTAGCTTATCAAGGGAGTTTGTAGAATCCCCATTATTGGAGGTTTTTAAGAACAGGTTAGACAAACATCTGTCAGGGATGGTCTAGGCATAATTGGTCTTGGCTTAGTGTGTTGGGATGGAGTGGATGACCTCTCAAGGTTTCCTGCAGCTTTGTATTTCTGTGATCCTGATAGCCGTTGAGCTCTGCTGGTATAAGGGGGTAAGCAAGAGCATGGGATTGTATGGAAATAAAGCAAGGAAAAGAGAGAGTCACTTATTACAGGAGGGGGTGGGGGGAAATCCTGACAGCCCTGGTGGGGACATACAAGTATGCCAAAACAAAAACAAGCTAAATCCCACAAATCCTTTCAAATCACTAACAGGGAACAAAGCATGAAAATATCTTGTGTCCATACAATTCCTGCCAAGAACTTTTTGCAGCTTCATTGTCACCATCACTTAGATATAGACATATCCTAGAAAGGGAAAGCCAGGGCCCAGGAGATAGGTACGGAGTTGTACTAAGAATAACTTTTAAAAGTTTGCCATGTTGGCAATCCGAGAAAGGGGAGTAAGAGTCTAAAATGTAGATTTTTAAGAGGCAATCAGCCATACACTTTTTCAGGGTTGAACAACATATGATGTGTTCTTATTCTGGATAAATGGGGCCAGGGTGGCTTGTCCTATGTTTTGAAGATGTTGTGGAGGATGAACTTAGTTCTCAGTTTCCCTTGTCCTCCTGCTCAGCCCACCTCATAGTCTTTCAGTTGCATAGATTAGCCACTGTTTTTTCTCTCATCTGAATTCAAATAGCCTGGGCAAAGATGGTGCAAATCATACTTTTTTACTTGAAAGTGTAAGCCATTGCTTTGTTTCTGAATAGAAAGAAGCAATAGGAAAAACACTGCTGATGGACTGTAACTCTGAGAAACGTAGGATTTCCCTTTGAAGCCTGGCAGTCTTTGGCAAGTGTTGCTATCCAAGAGGACTTCTCAGCCCTGAAAACTTGCAGCTTTCATCCAGGTTTTCATAAAAGCAAGTTGTGTTTGGACTCCGGCACCATAATGAATAAAACATATGATTTGTAAAATCACTTTTCCTCTATTGTTTTCTTGAAACTTGTATCTGATGGGGTCAAATGGCATTGCTCTATTCCAGTGGTTCCCAAACTGTGGGTTGGGACCCCAAAGTGGGTCACAACCCCATTTTAATGGGGTTGGCAAGGGCTGGCATTAGCCTTGCTGGGGCCCAGGACTGAAGCCCGAGCCCCACTGCCTGGGGGCCGAAGCCCAAGGGCTTGAGCCCTGAGTATGTGTGGGGGGGCCCTCAAGTAACAGGCCTCCCGCCTGGGGCTGAAGCCCTTGGGATTCGACTCTTTCTCCCTCCTCCTCCCTCCCCCACAAGAGGGGTGGGGCTTTGGTTTTGGCCCCCCCTCCCGGAATGGCAGGGCTTGGGTGGGCTCAGGCTTTGGTCCTCCCTCCAGGGGTTGTGTAGCAATTATTGTTCTCAGCAGGGGGGCACTGTGCAATGAAGTTTGAGAACCCCTGCTCTACTCTCTGGACAGGCATAGGAAACCATCAAATCAAGATTTACTGACCCTGCCAGATTGACATTTTAGGGCTAGGTTAGGTTCTGTGAGATTAAACTCCATATTTCACTGAAGCTTACTGAGGGAGGAACTTGGTGCTCAGGTAACAGGTCTTGTGTGGGATCCATGGAACTTTGAGCCAGCTGCTGTGAACCCCTTTTGCTGAATACTTCTTTTCAATTTGACAAGGATGTGAGAGCCAACAGAAGATTGTTTTTATTTAGAAAAAGGAACACATGGATACTATCCTCTAGGTTGAGCATTGGCACAACTTGTATTGCAAATTTGAAGACAACCCTTAGGAGGCTACCTACTGTAAAACTAAGTTGTTGGTCGGAAGGCAGAGAAATCATTGGTAAACTGGCTATCTAGATTCTCGACATTCAGAGAAATGATAAATGCAGACCAGCTCAAATTTTTAATCAATACATAGTAGCTGGAAAACTACCTTGAATTTGCGTTCAATGTGGAGGTTGGGTATAAAGAGTCATATTTGCATACACACCCTGGCCAGATTTTGCGTACAGTGTCTGAATGTTTGTTTCTTTGACAGGAGAAAACAGGAAATAGTGCCTGCGAGGTTCTGGCAGGCAGAGGCACCGACTTCCTGAGTTCCCAGGTGGTGCTCGACCTGCCCCCCCCCACCCTGCCCCTGCTCTGCCCCTTCCCCAAGCCCCACCCCCACCCTGCCTCTTCCTGCCCCCGCTCCTCCCCCAGTGTCTCCTGCATGCTGCTGAACAGCTGATCACCAGCAGGCGGGAGGTCCTGGGGGAGATGGGGGAGGAGTTGATCAGCAGGGCCTGCCGGTAGGCGGGAGGCACTGCGGGGAAAGGGAAGTAGCTGATCGGTGGGGCTGCCAGTGGGTGCTGAGCACCCACTTGTTTTTTTCCGGTGGTGCTCCGGCGCTGGAGCACCCACAGAGTCCGCACCTATGCCACAGTCTTCATGGTTGTATTTTTCCTCCTCTTGACTTGCGTTACATGATAAGTTTACTGTTATTTGTTGTATATGTCTAATTTAAATTGTGAGATTGCAGCAACATATTTCCTTATTCCTTTGGCACTAGATAATTGTAATCTTAGGTCTGGATCTTTCTTTGGATTTAAATTGAAGTTACCAAGAACAAGTCAACTTATCTGATAAGGAGAGTGGTCTCTTTTTGTATAAATAGGACTTCTGTTTTGGGGGGTTTAGTCATTTCATTTTTCAGGATTTATTTTTTAGCAATTTTTGAGTTTTATATAGATGTCCAAAAATTGGGGGTTTGTGGGGCTCTCTTTATACATATGGTAATGAGTAATGTATATTATTACTTATTTCAGTATCATATACTGTAATGAGTAATCTCTTTGAGATGTTCCCTAGTGCGCTTTAATGTAGTGCTTTAGTGCATACCAGCAGGGTCTATGTAGACCAATTAATGTGCAACACATTAGTGCACGTTAGAAATCACACCTCCATAGTGCACCATTTCCAGAGTTTATTGGATAAAAACCAATTTCTTTTTTAATCTGGATTGTTTTATGGTGAAAACTTAAAGCCAGAAGCCTTATGTATAAGCCTACAGTGAAAGTTCTTCTCTTGTCTTTCAGATTGTCTGAAGGTTTTTCAGATTAATAGTTTCATTAATGGATTTATCCAGAGAATTTCCTAAAAATATTGCATCATCAGAGAGCCCAGAAGTGCTGAGGGATAGTATATCTAGATCAGAGATTGAAAAGAAGACACATGTCAGCAGATGCAATAAGAGTGGTCACTGGAATCAGTTGTTGCATGAAATATAAACAGAACACAATTCTTTAAGGCAATTCAAACATTTTTGCTGTTGTTGGTCTTTAGAGATTTGTTTGAATGCACCAGCAGGATATTCCGGCGGTTTACCATACAACAAAGTAGTTTGGAAAGAGGAATCAGAAGCCTCTCTCAAAGTGAGTTATGAGTTTTCTGCTTTGTCATCCACTCTATTCTTTGGAGTCAAAGTCCTGTTGCGGGATACATTATCTTTGCAAGTTTCAAGATAAACATTCATTGTAGGGTCATAAACTATAAAAGACAAGTGTAGTAAATGTACATGTCATGACCATTTATTTTTTTTCTCCTCAAGATGCAACCATTCAGACCAACGTTTAAGTGATCCAGTACAGAATACAGATTCCCTTTTTTGCTTCTTTATTTTGAAGGTTTCCTGTCTGCATAAGATTAGAGACTGAAATACCCAATGCAGTGAGCAAGCCTTCTGGAGGGAGTTTGAAGTTCTCTTCTTGAAGGAGGCATCTGTTAAATTATAAGGAAGGAAGAGAGTTTACCAGCCCTCAGAAGAACAGTAATTTTGAGATGAATATGTAAAGTTGTCTGGTATTTCTTTGATGAAGGTGAAGTAAAATAATTCAGAAGGATTCTAGATAGATGCAGAGATACCCGACAGTGAGGAGGTGCAGAAAACCTGCATTTAGCCATGTATAATAAAGATATACTTAATGAGGGTATTGGTCCAAATAAAATCACTATTTCAGGGCAGTAGCTGTGAAACATAGCCCTCTCCTCCATACAAGGTTTTGCATTCTGTAATCTGGTCACAGCCTTACTGTTTGAAGGAGGAAGTTTGGACCTATAGCTCATTGGGCTAAGGTCAGAAGCCACTTGGCAGCTTCTGGTTAGAGCTCAAATCTTCAGTGACCAACAAGGAGTTTTGCAAGTAACAGCAGTTTTCATACATAGACAGCTACTGTAGCTATAGAACACATTTTACCTTTAGAAGTGTATTTATGTTTAGCTGCTTCATTTTGCTGAAGTCAGGGAAGGCACTGCACATTGATGGACTTGGAACACCCAAAATATGAGGCAAACCCGCTGGTAAACAGTAAGCCTGTGACAGAAGTAGCACCTTTGCTGTTGGATTTCTCCCATTGATGAAGGATAAGTTCCAGGAGACCAAAACAACTCTCTATGGTAAAAAGTGATGACAGGTTGGGTTGGGTTTTTTTTGGTTGTTGTTTCTGGGAACTGTAGATCACTGAAGACATGTAACAGGCCTGCTAATTAAGGTGCTTGTTGTTTCCTTTTGAGGGGTTATGAACAGATCACTTGGAAAATCAAAAAGAAATACATAGAAGAAAAATACAGAAAAGATTTTGAAGAGAAGACCCCACTAACCTGAAAACATAGAAGATAAACATTGTTTTTAAAAAAAGCCTTCAGTGAACAGGCTAGCTCAGGGGTTTTCAACCTTCTTTCTGAGGCCTCCCAACATGTTGTAAAAACTCCATGGCCCACTTGTGCCTCACCAACTGTTCTTCTGCATATAAAAGCCAGGGCCGGGGTTATGGGGCAGTAAGCAGGACAATTGCCCAGGGACCCGTGCCACAGGGGGCCCTGCGAAACTAAGTTGCTCAGGCTTCAGCTTCAGCCTTGGGTGGCAAGGCTCAGGGACCCAGGCTTCAGCCCTGGATGGTGGTGCTTCATCTTTCTGCCCTGGGCCACCGTGAGTCTAATGCCGGCCCTGCTTGGTGGACCCCCTGAAACCTGCTCATGGTCCCCCTGAGCCAGGGAGCTCCAGACTCCTTGTTGAGAACTGCTGGGCTAGCTGAAAGAGACATTTAAATTGAGCAACACATGCCTGTAAAATGCTGATTGTGACCACTGTGGTGCTAAAATTTAGCTGAGCTGTCTACCTACATATTGGTAGAAACAGTGAGTCAGAGTTGGTCATTTTGCAGTTTAGAAATGCCAGGTAATTTTCAGGGACAGGAGGGATTGTGTCCCCTGGAGTTTTGTCTTAAATGCTGTTTTGTTTATTTGCACTGTTTCTTTAAAGAAGTTTGCCTGAAGGGGATACCTGACTGATATAAAAAGCTGTTCTATCAGACCAGCACATCTGGAGGCAGTCTAAGGTTGCAGATCTGTCTTCGAAATGTTGAAGCCAGGTTATTGTGTCTTATTTATATTCACAGTCAAGCTTTAAACAAAACTTTCATGAGTCACAGTTTTGTTTTAAGCAGCCACCACACCCATTTGTAACATGAATAAGGAGGGTTATCCTTGATGAGGAATCCTTTTCAGCAAAGACTTGAAAATGGGAACTTCTGAATACAAAGGCAATAGTTCTAAAAGAGAAGCTGTTAACATTCTTGCTTGAAGCCTGTAAGTAACACATTGTACAAAATATATATTTGTATTATAGATGTTTTCCCTTTGAGGGATCTTATGCAGGTAGTGAGCGGGCACAATCCTGCTTTTGAAACTAGATGAGAATAAAATTGGGCACATTCAGACTAGAACAGACTGCTTATTAAGCAGCTAGCTATTTCCTCTTCAATGTCATCTTTAATTGTTACCAGTACTTCATTAATTCCCCAAAGCAATTCAAACTACTGAACAGGTAACAAGATAAGGAGGGCTATTAGGGCAGGAACAAGCATTGAGCAGTGTTCTCCCCCAGAGAAAGGATAAGCTCAGGTGAATATTTGTAAGCTGTCTCCATGAGAACCAGAAAGATTAGTGGATCCAAATCAACCTTTTGAGGAGCAAATGGGTTCAGGAAATTGGGACTCAACTGCTGAGTTGTTTTCCCAGCTCTACCACCAACTTGCTGTGGGATTTTAGGAAAATCACTCAACTGTTTTTTGCCTCTGTTTACCAATTTCTTAAACAGTTCTTTCATGCCTTTCTCACACTGATTTGCAAAATGCTTTGAGTTACTTAAATGATGGACATTTTATAATGGCCAGATCCACAAAGATACTTGGATGCCTAAATCCCTGTTTAGGCTCCAGTGCGATCCACATAACTGCCACTTGGCTGCCACCTAACCTTGCAGGCACTTAGCTGACTCCTCACCTAATTTTTGCAGTAAAAGTTCCCTGGGCACAGCCTCAGCAGAGCCTTCCCAAAAGTGGGGGGGTCAGGGCCCTTGGCCAAGCCGGAAGCCGGAGCGGGCCAGGAGCCACGGACCCTCCACCTGCCCAGGATGGGGGGGCCAAGAGTAGCCCCCAGCCCATGTATCTGCCCTGCGGGCCCCCTGCCCAGGGCATGTGGATGATTTGCGGCTCCCCACGTGGCTCGTACCCTGACGCGACTCTGGCTGGGGCCTCAGAGCTGCTGCCCAGCCATGGTAAGAGCCACGCAGCCAGGCAGCTGTGAGGAGCTGCAGACCCTCCACCTGCTTTGGGCCGGGGGCCCAGGGTCAGGGATGTGGGCCAGGGGCTGCTCTCGGCCCCCTCCCCCCAGGCAGGTGGAGGGTCTGCACAGCTTAAACAACTGCCCCGGGCTTCCAGGCCAGGCTCCAGCTGCCAGCCTGGCCAGAGGGCAGAGGAGGGGTGGGAGCGGGAGGGCCCATGGCAAAAAGTGGGAGGGCCATGGCCTCCTGCTCCGCCCCCTCTTTCCAGCACCGATGCCTAGGCACCTAAATTTCTGCCAGTGAGCAGGTACACTACTGCCCAACTCTAGCTGATCAGGTGCCTATCTCATGCCTAAGCTCCAGCACAATCCATGAACCAGGGGAAAATAAGTGTTTGTCTGCTTAACTTTCATGTGGGGCCCAACTTGATAGGTGTGCTCAGAGGCTGCCCACTGAATTGTGTCCCATTCAAAATCTGGCCACGGGACAAGATGGCGATGTCCACCTCAAAAACTTTTAGCCCCGTGTTCAGAATACTAACCTGGGATGTGGGAGACCTAGGTTCAATTTCTCCCTTAGGCAGTGGGGGAGAAATTATTTGAATTGGGGTCTCTCACTTCTCAGGACAATGCTCTAACTGCTGATCTATGGCAGTGGTTCTCAAACTTGTTGTATTGGTGACCCCTTTCACAAAGCAAGCCTCTGTGTGTGACCCCCCACCCCTTAGAAATTAAAAACATATTTTTATATTTAACATTATTTTAAATGCTAAATTTATAACCCTGTTGTTTAAAATGAATTTACCTTTTTCTCGCCACTTTTAAATAGAGACTAAAACACATTTTTATTGAATTATTGTTATAAGCAGAAAAGTTTTTTTTTTTTTTTTTAAATAGTTAATGTTTAATACTGGGAGTGCAAAGAAACTTGATATCATCACTTTTCACAGCAGACTTAGCCACTCTTACTTCTGCGCTGCTGCTGGTGGCAGCACTGCCTTCAGAGCTGGGTGGCTCATGACACCCACATAATAACCTCAGGACCCCTAATGGGTCATGACCCCCATTTTGAGAACCCCTGATCTATGGGATATTCTGATGTAGGGCTCCCTTAATCTCTCCTGTTGAAGCTCTTACACTGGTGAGCAGTTAAACCAATAGAATTAAGTCAATGGGACTACTCATATAACTGCTCATCATTTTAAGTAAGAGGTTCACTGTCTAAAACCAAGGAAGGAGAGGAGTTATTTAATACATCACACTTAAATACAATCTTCCATGTGAAGATTTCAGTATACTCTACAAATAACTAATAAAGCCTCAACATAATACCTCTGTTGGGTAGGGCAAGCTAAACACAGTGGGTTTTCAGATTAAGTTGAAAGAGAGAAAATTTAGGCTGATTAGCAGGAAACATTTTCTGATTATGAGATCTATTCAACTTTGAAATAGACCATAAAGAAAGTGTTGGAAGGCTCACCACTTCAGCAGGTAATTTATAAACAGATTAGACAAAGCTGTGGGTTGTATTATAGGAACAATCACACAATAGAGGAGAAGGGAAATGAATTTAGCAAGAAAGTTAAGGTGCAGAAATATCTTCATGTGGTACTGTGACTGAAACGCAAAATGTACACATTGTACAGAACCTGCCCTAGAATGACTGAGTACATTGAGTGGGAAAACTTGTATACCTTCTCATTGAGTTTATTCAGCATGTGACCTAATAGATCTTTACTTTATGATTGTAACAACCAGCCTTCTGTTCTTTCACAGTTCACTGCATTTGTGACATCTGTGAATGAACACGATAAGAGTAGGAGGTACATTACAAAGGAGAGCCATTTTACCTACAGATACTATGATAATCAGCAATGATGAGAAAGAAACACAAACTTCAGGATCATGTTTGACAGAGTTTTGGTAACAACATTTTTCTAAAATGTTGCTTGTGTGTGGCAGTAGTTTAAGGACTAATTTTAAAGCCATTCACTTTGTGCTACTTGCATAAATTCATTAATCCTGCAAGATGAAATATACCTTTAAGTTTTACATAACAAGTAAGGTGCTTTTTCACACAGCAAGAAATCTCTCTACTGCAGTTACTTTGCACTATATGGTGCATGGTGTTCCACAGAATATTGGTCACTTGAGACTGATCGTGTATTAAAGGAACAGATGATAAAAGATGAGGCTCATTGTCCCTCCTGCAGCCAGTTTAAAATGTGGTTTGAAGATTCTGACTTTGTAATGTAATTCCTACATCCAGGGAAGCACAGCTCAGAGACCGCACTGGATCAGTTATCCCATTTTTCAGATAGGTTTGATTGACACATGAAATGGTTATGTATGAACTACTTGCATACAGTATTTGAATATCGAATAGCTCAAGGCCTTTTTTCTTTTTAAAATTCATGTAAAAAAGAAACAGTGTACAGAGATGTCAAGGTATTTATACAGTACTGTGTATCCTACAGGATTACAAATATGTTATAGACCCATTGGACACAACACTATATGTAGGGTTGAGTTGATTTTTGCACTTAAAACGGGGATTCAGCCTCCTTATGTATGCGTCTTCCCTACATTTATAACACTTACTAATACAGAATGAATTTTCTGAAAATGTATAAGTAAATATTAATATAGCATTTGAATTAAAATTAAAAATAGCCCCTCTAAGAACGTCAGTAATTGCCTCACTGATCAGAGGTGTCAGACACCTGGCTTACTTGATATGCTTGCATGGTATGCTCAAATAAAGAGAATCAGAAGAGGAAAGAGAAAGAAAGGGTAGAAAGTGGAGGTTACTTACCTGTAAATGGAGGTTCTTTGAAATATGTGGTCTCTATCTGTATTCCACATGTGGGATACGCATGTGCACCATATGCCTTAGTCCGGAATTTTTAGTATTGGTCCACACATGCACCATAGCTCTCCTCATGCTCCAAATCAAGGGTATAAGGGACAGTGTGGGTTGATACCTCTCCAGTTCCTTCATTTACCACAAATTCAGATAATCCACAGCAGAGGAGACAGAGGGCTGGTAGTGAAATACAGATAGGGACCACACATCTCAAAGAACTTCCAGTTACAGGTAAGTAACCTCCCTTTCTTCTTCGTGTAATGGTCCCTGTGTGTGTTCCACATGTGAGAGATTAATAATCAGTGGTCAAACAAGAGGTGGCTGCAAGGACACAGAAGTGATAGCTGACTGTAATACTGCTGTCCCTACAGCTGTATCTGTAGTTGAAGATTGGACCAAAGCATAATATCTTGTGAAGGTGTGCACAGAGCTCCAGGTAGCTGTCCTACATATCTCTAGTAGAGGTACGTCTCTCAGAGGTGCAACAGAGGTTCCTTGCGCTCTGGAGAAATGATCCTCACTCCTCGGGAGTTGGGGGTGGGATGTGAGCTAGTTGGTAGCAAAGGATTATACAACCAGAGATCCATTTTGAAAGTCTCTGCAAAGAGGCAGCAGAGAGAACAAGGGATCAAGCTATGGTAACAAATAATAGGTGTCTTTCTAATAACTTTTATTCTTTGTAGATAAAAGGCCAGTGCCCTTCAGATATCCAGAGAATCTCTTCATCAGAGGCATGTGGTTTTGAAAAAAATACTAGTAAGCTGAGGGTTTGACTCATATGAAACTTGGAAACTACTTCAGGGATGTATTTTGGGAGGGGGTACAGTGAGACCTTTTCATTATGGAAGGTAGTATATTGTGGGCCCACCATGAGTGCTCTCAGCTTGCTGGCTCTTCTGGCTGATACTATGGTGATCAGAAAGGCCACTTTCATAGACAGATACAGTTTGTGGCTAGAAGATCGAAGGAAGGTCTGGTGAGAGATGAAAGAACAAAATTGGGGTCCCACTGGGACACAAAGTCCACCCATGGGGTTGAAAGGATCAAAGGACCCCCTTTAAAAATGTAGCTATGACAGAATGAGTGAAGATTGTGCGATTATTAACAGGAGGATGAAAAGCATTGATTGCTGCTAAATGAAACCAAAGAGAACTAAAAGAGAGACTTGAAGACTTAAGGGTAAATAGGTATTCCAGGACAGCAGGGATCCCAGCAGATTCTGGAGATAACTGGCCTTGCTGAGCCCAAGAGGAGGCTGATGTACCATGCGGTTTCCCCAGCCTGGATCTGATTGGGGTCTCATTGTCTGGCCCATCAGGTGTTTCTTAAGTCTCAGTTCCCAGCCCTCACGAGTTCTGGGGGAAAAGGAGAGACAAATGGTGCTCTTGTCTGAGATGTGAGCCTTGCTGAGGCAGTAGCGACAGCGTTGATGTTCTTTGCTCACTGAAAAAAGAGCGTGGGCAGGAAACAATTTCTGAACTCCGAGACTCTGGGCATAATCCCTGCCTTCCTGGGGGAGTGAGCAAATTCCCCAGGGTGGGGGAAAAAGGGGAACAACTACTTCACTAAACTATACTGGAGTCTAAAAAGGAGAAAAATACTAAACAATTTACAATATATTTACAGAAATGACACAGCAGCTGAAGGAGCTGAGGACAAAGATGATTCCAACTTAGACCATGCAGCAGTAAGACAGAACAGGAGAGGTGTTGGTCCGCACCATCCCATATATCCTCAGTTTGGGGCACAAGGAGAACTACAGTGCATGTGTGGACCAACCGACACTGCTTACTAAAAAATTCCAGACTCAGGCACATGGTGGAACCTGTGTATCCCACATGTGGAATACACACATGGAACATCACTCAAAAGAAGAAAAGTTGTGCTCTTAAAAGTAAAAATATCCAAGAAGACACTGAATAACTAAACTTAGTTTAGCTAAAGGCCATATTCTACTTTGACCTTACTGCAAATTGTTGACATCAGAGGGAGATCCACTGCAGATTGAGAGGGCATGTAATCCTAAATGTATACCACAGACTATCATTAAAAATGGAATGTGGCTTTTGCCACAGAACAAATTTGATATCTGTCACCAGGAGATTGCTCAGGCCCAACTGTCAGTTCTTAAAGGTTATATGGCCACATGCTAGATTCAGGGATTAGTAAGAGAGGAATGCTGCTCTATTGGACCAGTTCAGATTCTGGTCAAGGAGACCACCTCCCCTTGAGCTTGCTTCTATCAGTTAAGGAGATAAGACTACCCTTCTTTCCCCCACAGTATGATTTAGTGAGATTTTATTGGTATGACAAATTATTCAGGTGTTTTCAAAGTTTAAGAAAAAAACACCTTCCTCAGCTATGTCAGGTGGGTAGGACCCATCCAAGATAGGGTTACATACCTATTTGGAGTTTGATCCTGTGTCCATTTGTTGTTACTGATCCAGTGGCAGATTGCTATGTAACACCATGCCATCTGTACCATTACTCTCCTTTCTCACAGCATCAGGTACAGTTTTGCTTCATCACTGTTTGATGAAGTCATTTATGACTCCTGATAATCTGAAAGATCTTTTTTGAACTTTCTTGTATTTTGGATATTGAAGAAGAAAGTGTCTCTGCTTCAATCTCTCCTCTTTTACATTAGCTGTACAATAACTCTTCTCAGGGTTCAGGCTGTATTTTGTAGCTACCAGTTTCCATTTTGTATTTGACTTATCCCCTTTTCCCTCCTACATCCCACTCTTTGCTCCTCCATTCCTCATATCCCTGCTCTTTCCCTCTCTACATCCCTCCTGTTCCTTCCAGGCTGCCTCACATCTCCACTCAACCCCTGCTCTCCCCACAGATGGCTGTTTCTCTCCAGTCTTTGGATCCCAAAGTTCTGCATTCTGGTGTCAGGAGAACTGAGCTGGATTGGACAGGGAGAAGGTTTTGTTTTGTTTGGCTGGGGGTTGAATATATACTTGTAGAAACTCTTTAATAAAGGATTCACTCTTAATTCCCCTTTCTGAGTTACAAGAACTCCAACTCCACATCTCTGTTCCTCTAATAAGATCTCAAGCTAAACCAGAGAAGACTTTTTTTTTTTAATCTTAAAAATATTAAACACAAACAGCAGCAAAGAAATGGTTACTCACCCTGTAGAGCAGAGATGGGCAAAGTATGGCCCTGTGGGACCGTCCTGCCCAGCCCCCGCACTCCCGGCCGGGGCGGTCAGGGAACTGGGAGCAGGGGGGTTGGATGGGGGTAGGGTCCCGGGGGGGCGGTTAGGGGACAAGGAGTGGGGGAGGGGGTTGGATGGGTCAGAGGTTCTGAGGGGGGCAGTCAGAGGGCGGGAAGTGGGAGGGGGCGGATAGGGGGCAGGGGCCAGGCTGTTTGGGGAGGCACAGCCTTCCCTACCCAGCCCTCCATACCATTTCGCAACCCTGATGTGGCCCTCGAGCCAAAAAGTTTGCCCACCCCTGCTGTAGAGCAACTATGGTTCTTCAAGATGTATATCCCTATGGGTGCTCCACTCTAGGTGCACTTGTGCCCTCTGCACCTTTGATTGGAGATTTCTCACAGCAGTGTCCATTCGGCCTGTGCATCTGTGTTACTCGGTCTTGTGCTCCGTGACGTTTTTATATAGCATTGTGTGAGCGAACTGCCCTCAGTTCCTTCTCTACAGTAAAGCTCCATCAGAGAACTCCGAAGCAGAGGGTAAGAAGGGTGGATAATGGAGCACCCATAGGCAGTGATGAGCTGCCAGAATGTTAATAACCGGTTCCCTACCAAGTCTTCGGCGGCGGGTCCTTCACTCGCTCTGGGTTTTCGGCGGCGAGTCCTTCAGTGCCGCTGAAGACCCGGAGCGACTGAACGACCCGCCGCCGACCCGGTAGGGAACTGGTTATTAAGCACCACCCTGGGAGTACAAGCCCGAGACCCCCAACCCTAACTGCTCCCCAGGGCCCCACCCTCTACCCAACTCACCCTGCTCCCTGTCCCCCGACTGCCCCAACCCCATCCACCACCACCCTGACAGACCCCCGGAACTCCCACGCCTACCCAACCCCCCGTTCCCTGTCCCCTGACCGCCCCCGCAGAACCTCCGCCCCCTCCAACTGCTCCCAGCCCTGGCCCGGCCCCCTTACCATGCTGCTCAGGGCAGCGTGTATCGATGCCGCGCGGCCCGCTGGAGCTCGCAGCCCCACCCCCTTACCATGCTGCTCAAAGTGGCAGGAGGTGCAGAGCTGCCCAGGAGCGGTCCAGAGCGCTGGCGCCGGGCTCTGCGAGAGGGGGGAAGGCGGGGGAGGGGCCGAGGGAGCCTCCCCAGCCAGGAGCTCAGGCGGGCCAGACAGGACGGTCCCAAGGGCCGAAGTTTGCCCACCCCTTTAACAACCGGTTCTAAACCGGCTTCTAAATTTAACAACCAGTTCGTGCGAATTGGCTCCAGCTCACCACTGCCCATAGGGACATACATCTCAAAGAACCACAGTTTCTGCACAGGGTGAGTAATCATTTCTTCTTCTTCAAGTAGTGTCCCTATGGGTGCTCTACTCTAGGTGACTACTAAGCAGTTTCCTCTAAGGAGAAGTGGGCTTTGGAGTTGAGTCCAATATCGAAGAAAGTATAACCAAGCCAACGCAGCATCAGAAGCAGAGTTGTGAGTTATTGCATAATGCTCAGCAAACATATGTACGGAGATACAAGTCATGGCTCTCCATATTTCAGTGATGGGGAACATTTTTGAGAAAGGCTGCAGAGGTGGAAACAAACCCTCAGAGTGAGTTCATATGAACAAGGATGCTTGAATATTACAAGATCGGTAGCAAGGACAAATGCAGTCAGATATCCACTTGGAAAGTCTGTTTAGAAATTGCAGACCCATTTGATCTGTCTGCGATCAAGCCAAATAGTTTGAGAGTCTTTCTGAAAGGTTTAGTCTTGTCAAAATAGAAGGCCAGGGCTCTCCTGACATCAAGTGTGTGTAACAGCACCTCTTCTTTGTTACACAAGGTTTAGGGTGGAAGATCAGAACGTGAATTGATTGGTTAATACGGAACTTGGAAAATATTTTTGGTAAAAACTTGGAATATGGTCGTAATGTGACCTTGTCCTTCAAAAATATTGTGAAAGGGGGATATGCCATAAGGCTCCCTATTTCCCCAATTCATTGAGCCGACATGATGACTACGAGAAATGCTTTTTTCATCATTTCATACATGAGTGAGTGAGCAGGAAGCCGTCTGGTCAAATGGTGATCTTGTAATGAATTTAAGAACCAGACTGAGGTCCCAAACTGGAGTAGGACGCTTGACTGGTGGAAAGAGATTTCCAAGCCCCCTGAAAAACCTCATTGTCCTTAGGTCGGCAAATACAGAATAATCTTCCTTTGGAGAATGGAAAGCCATGATGGCTGTTAGGTAGACTCTGATGGATCTCAACAAGAGCCCTGAGTTCTAGGGTGTAGTCCAGTATATCTGGCAGCGATGAGGTTGTTGGTAGACTGTGTTTGAAGTCACACCAGCAGGGATATTTTGTCCATTTTTGGAAGTAAGTGTAGCATGTAGACTGTTTTCTGCTGTGTAATAGCACTCTTTTGACTTCCTCTGAGCAGTTTGTTTCTAATCCTGTGAACCATCGAGCAGCAATGCTTTGAGATAAAGAAGTCTGAGATTAGGGTGAAGGATCTTCACGCCTTTCTGGGAGAGGAGATGAGGAGTGACCTGGAGAGTGATTGGTGAGTAAACAGCCAGCTGTATCAGGTAAGGAAACCATGCCTGTCTGGGCCAGATCAGAACTATTAGAATAACTCGGCCTTGTCCTTTTTTATTTTGAGGAGAACTTTGGATATTAGAGAAGTTGGGGGAATGTGTATTATAGACCCGACAGCCACTGAAGGTGAAAGGCATCCCCCAAGGATCGATGACCCAACCCACCTCTTGAGCAGAACCGGATGCATTTCTTGTTTATCACCGTGGCGTATAGCTCTATTTGAGGGGTGTCCCGTTGCTGGAATATGTGGTGCAGTATGATGGAGGCTTTCCTGGGGAGGCTTGAGAATAATATCCTAACCAATTGGTTACAAAGTGAGCACAGATCAACCCCCCTGGATCTTTAGGACACTGAAAAACAATCAGGTTCTTAAAATAAGTTTATTTTTAAAAAAAGATAAAAGAATCACCTCGGTAAAATCAGGATGGAAGATAACTTTACAGGGTAACAAAAAGATTCCAAACACAGAGGATTTCCCCTCTAGGCAAAACTTTAAAGTTACAAAAACAGGGATAAACCTCCCTCTTAGCACAGGGAAAATTCACAAGCTAAAACAAAAGATAATCTAATGCATTTCTTTACTATTACTTACTATTTCTGCAATACTAGATGCTTAGTCCAGATATGGCTTAGGGAGATGTATTTGCCCTGCCCTGGTTCCTTTGCTGACTCCCAGAGAACAAAACAAAGACACAAACAAAAACCTTCCCCCACAGATTTGAAAGTACTGTATCTTCTCCCCTTATTGGTCCTTTTGGTCAGGTGCCAACCAGGTTATCTGAGCTTCTTAACCCTTTACAGGTAAAAGAGGAATTAACCCTTTACAGGGTAAAGAGGGATTTTATGCTACCCTTAGCTGTATGTTTATGACAGGGGTCAACATGGATTTTTGAATGTTTACTCGTAGGCCAAATTTGAAAGAGGTGTGTGGCCTCAGACATTGCCCAGACGTTATGTTCATGGAGCGACCTTTCAGAAGCCAATCAGCTAGGTAAGGGAACACCAGAATTCCTTTTCTGAGGAGATGTGCCGCTATCACTGACATACCTTCCAAAAGGGAGCACCCTATACTGAAAATGATCCTGACAGACAGTAAAATGTAGGAATCGATTGTGCGAGATGGGTAGATCACTATATGGAAATATGCATCTCCTTGGTCTAGTGACAGAATTATTGCTGCAAGTGTCAACATTTTGAATTTTTGTGCCGTCACAAAGATGTTGAGTATACTTAAATCTAGGATAGGTCTCCAACTGCCGTTCTTTTTTGGAATCACGAATTACCTGGAATAAAATCCCTTTCTTCTGTGCTGCATGGGATCTGATTCTACAGCACCTAAGAGTAGGAGAGAATATATTTCTTGTTGTAGCAGGTTCTCATGAGCGGGGTCCCTGAAGACGAACGGGGTAGGGGTGCTCACAGGCAGAAGAGAAGTAGAGTGGATAGAGTACCCTGTGGAAATTATCTCCAAAACCCACTTGTCCATAGTGATTGACTCACAAGCCCGCCAGAAGTGGTAAAGGCAGTCGCCAAAGGGAGGAAGGCAGGTGAATCAATGCCGCTAGTAAGAATGGGGATGGTAATTCAGGACCTCGACCAACCCGTCAAAATTGGTGCTTGGAGGTGGAAGACTGCAAGGTTGAGAAGTGGGTGGTTTTCTTCTCTGAAACCTCTGTTTCTTATGTTGAGGATCATATGATCTGTGGGAGCTTGACAATTGGGCAGGACAGGGATCTCTGTTCTGTCTGGGACTTGCTAAAGTTTCCCTTGTGGGCAGGTGTATAGACCCCGAGAGAACACAAAGTGGCCCTAGCGTCCTTTAACATACACAGAGATTTGTCTGTGCTGTCCATGAACAGTTTAGTACTATCAAAAGGTAAATCTTTAACCGTATTTTGTAAATCCTCTGTAAATCCTGAGAGCTGGAGCCAGGAGTCCCTCCTCATAACTACTGCTGTAGAGACTGAATGGGCAGCAACATCAGCAGTGTCGAGGGAAGCCTCCAAAGATGTTCCAGTGAGAAGCTGTCCTTCTGCAATAATTGCCTGAAATTGCTCTCTATGTTTAGCTGGTAGGTACTCAATAAAAGAGTTCAGCTAGGTATAACTTGTATGATTGTATTGTTGCCATTAATGCCTGTTTCTGAATTGTAAAGTAGCTGACAAATACAAATTTCTACCAAAGAGGTCCAGGCACTTATGGTCCTTGTCAGAGAGCGTAGATTTAGCATGAGTGTCCAAGATGTGCCTTCCATGTTTGTTAACTACACTGACCACCAAAGAGTTAGGAGAGAGATGAGAAAATAAAAATTCGGAGTCCTTAGATGGAACATAGTATTTCTTATCCACTCTCTTGCATGTGGGCAGAATTGTGGCTAGGGTGTGCCAGATAAGGCTCTGCTGGACCCTGCAAAGGTTAACAGCCAGGGCAATGCGGGCAGATTAAGCTGTATGGAAGATGTCAAGCAGCTTATGATGTGGTTCTTTAACCTCATCAAGAGGGATCTCCAAAGAGTCCGCAATTCTCTTGACTAGTTCCTGAAACTGTTTTAAATGATCTGCCAAGGATGGAGGAGATGGCATAACTGCTTCATCCAGGGATGAAGAAGAGATGTTGGCTAGAGGAGAGACATCTTCATCAGCTCTAGCTTTCTGTTCCACAAAGGTTTCTTCCTGAGGTTCCAGTCTCCCAGAGAGGGAAGGTGATGAAGGCTGTCTATCACTGTGACAAGTGGTGCTAGAGGCCCTAGAAAATTGCTGATGATAGGCCACACAAGGGTCACTATGGCCAAGGAGATGGCGCATATGACATGGGTGGAAATATCCATGGGTGTTCATATCAGCAAGATGGTGTTTGTGGCCATCTCTCACGAGTGGCACCAATCTCTTCAGAGACCTCAGGAAAGGGGCCTCTATAAGAATGGAGAGGAGAGCCCTGCACAGATATTTGGGAGACTGAGGCAAGATCTTCAGAATTCACCTCTTCCAAATCACTCTGTACCAGTGGAGCACTGGAAGAAGCATGAGATGAAACTGTAGGTACCGGGCTAATGTCCGGAGATCTGGAAGTCTGTGGTACCAAGAGTATGTCAGAGCAGAGCAGTGGTGAGTCAGGCATCTTGGACACAGCAAGGTCTTGGGGAAAGTGAAGCTTCTGCATACCGAGAGTGTTGTCAGTACTGCATCCATGGCCTGCACTGAAGCGATAATGGCTGAGGAAGTTGACGGAATCATGAATCTCGACTGCTCCGAGAGGAGTCCAGACAGCTCTCAAGTGGGCTTTTTTGATACCGAGAAGTAGAGCTCTTCTTGCAGCCTTAGCTCCACTGACAATACCGATGACCTCTTGGAGCCTGAGACTTTATAGTCTTTAGGTCTGACAGCAGCACCCTTGGTACCTGAGGAACAAGCAGTTTCGCGGGTACCAGGTTGGAGAGAAATGAGTGCTGAAATGGGCGGAGTCATCGGAGACCATGACTTCCTTGAGGTAGAATTCTTACCCTGAGAACTCGAGGGATGGTCTTTGGGAGTCATACGGGAGGATTCTTGCATCTTCCTCTTAAATATCCTTGAGGAGTGAGGCTTGGATTCAGTGAACTTACTCAGAAACTGGCATATAGGAAGTGGGGGGGTGGTCCCCTGGCTTGGGTCAGATGCTGGGTGCAGTGAGGTCTCCATCATAAGGGGTCGAAGTTTGATCTCCTGTTTTTTTCTGGCTCTAGATTTTAATGCCAGACAGAAGTTGCACTTTTAGGAAATATGAGATTCCCCAAGGCATTCACTTGGATTGCCTCCCAGCATGACAGGCAATGTTTGAAACCTGGAGAACCGGGCAGACCCTTCCAGTACAGTAAAACTCCAGGACAGAAGAAACTATCTATCTATAAAAATATTTTTGTAAAGGTTTTTTTAAAACTACTATAGTTGTGATGCACTGTACCTCAAAGTAGCAACCTGTAACTCCCATATTCATCATTCGTATATGGTTGTGATATTGCATACAAAGCATGCCTTGTTAAGGTATCATATGAAAGGTCATGATCTGCTAAACTCATTGGTGTGTGTGTGTGTGTGTGTGTGTGTGTGTGTGTGTATATACACACACACACACACCCCTCTACCCCGATATAACGCTGTCCACAAAATCTTACTGCGTTATAGGTGAAACCACGTTATATCAAACTTGCTTTGATCTGCCGGAGTGTGCAGCCCCGCCCCCCCGGAGCACTGCTTTACCGCGTTATATCCGAATTCGTGTTATATTGGGTCGCATTATATCGGGGTAGAGGTGTATATGTGTATATATATATTATGAAATTGAGATTTTGCTATATAGTTGTTATTGAAATATGTTGCAAGTCTGGGAGATGACCACAGCTGGCTTTCCAGAGGCAACAAGGGGTGACCCACCCCCAAATGGGTGTTAAGCGACCATCACGAGCCATTGAACAGCAGGAGAATTGTAAACAAGAGATTTACAGTTCTGCAAGAGACAGTTGCGCACCACACAAAGAAGATTGCTCAACTCTGTGACTCGGTTGTGCAAGCACCACACAATGGGGATTGCTCAACTCTGTGACTCAGCAAGACACACCAGGACATGTTTGGGCCAGTAACTTTCCTGGGACATGAATTGAGAGTATAAAATAAGGGCCAGTGGCATCATGATGGTGACCTAAGCCCAGAGGTAAGTGGGATACCGGGAGGAAACACAAGGAGGAGGGTACAAGACGGGAAGCCTCCTGATTCATACTGAGAAAGTAGGGCAATCGGCTAGTTATCTTAGGTGCATGTACACGAACGCAAGAAGCCTGGGAAACAAGCAGGAAGATTGGAAGTCCTGTCACAGTCAAGGAACTATGATGTGATTGGAATAACAGAAACTTGGTGGGGCAGTTCACATGACTGGAGCACTGTCATGGATGGGTATAAACTGTTCAGGAAGGACAGATACGGGAGGAAAGGTAGAGGAGTTGCATTGTATGTAAGAGAGCGGTATGATTGCTCAGAGCTCCAGTATGAAACTGGAGAAAAGCCTGATGAGAGTCTTTGGGTTAAGTTTAGAGGCGAGAGCAACAAGGGTGATGTCGTGGTGGGCGTGTACTATAGACCACCAGATCAGAAGGATGACGTAGGCAAGGCTTTCTTTGGACAACTAACTGAAGTTTCCAGATCACAGGCCCTGGTTCTAATGGGGGACTTCAATCACCCTGACATCTGCTGGGAGAGCAATACAGCTATGCACAGACAATCCAGGAAGTTTTTGGAGAGTGTTGGAGACAACTTCCTGGTACAAGTGCTGGAGGAACCAACTAGGGGCTGTGCTCCTCTTGACCTGCTGCTTACAAACAGGGAAGAATTGGTAGAGGAAGTAGAAGTGGGTGGCAACCTAGGCAGCTGTGACCATGAGATGGTTGAGTTCAGGATCTTGACAAAAGGAAGAAAGGAGAGTAGCAAAATACGGAGCCTGGACTTCAGAAAAGCAGACTTACACTCCCTTAGGGAACTGATGGGCAGGATCCCCTGGGAGGCTAATATGAGCGGCCAAGTAGTCCAGGAGAGCTGTCTGTATTTTAAAGAAGCCTTACTGAGGGCGCAGGAACAAACCATCCCAATGTGCAGAAAAAATAGCAAATATGACAGCTTGGCTTAACAGTGAAATCTTCGGTGAGCTTAAACTCAAAAAGGAAGCTTACAAGAAGTGGAAATCTGGACAGATGACTAGGGAGGAGTATAAAAATATTGCTAGAGCATGCAGGGGTGTAATCAGGAAGGCCAAGGTACAATTGGAGTTGCAGCTAGCAAGGGATGTGAAGGATAACAAGAAGGGTTTCTATAGGTATGTTAGCAACAAGAAGGTCAGGGAAAGTGTGGGACCCTTACAGAATGAGGGAGGCAACATAGTGACAGATGATGTGGAAAAACCTAAAGTATTCAGTGCTTTATTTGCCTCAGTCTTCACAGACAAGGTCAGCTCCCAGACTGCTGCACTGGGCAGCACAGTATGGGGAGAAGGTGACCAGCCCTCTGTGGAGAAAGAAGTGGTTCGGGACTATTTAGAAAAACTGGACGAGCACACATCCGAGGTCCGGATCTAATGCATCCGAGGGTGCTAAAGGAGTTGGCTGATGTGATTGCAGAGCCATTGGCCATTATCTTTGAAAATTCGTGGCGATCGGGGGAGATCACGGACCATTGGAAAAAGGCAAATATAGTGCCCATATTTTAAAAAGGGAAGAAAGAGAACCGGGGGAACTACAGACCAGTTAGCCTCACTTCAGGCCCCGGCAAAATCATGAAGGAATCCATTTTGAAACACTTGGAGAAGAGGAAGGTGATCAGGAAGAGTCAACATGGATTCACCAAGGGCAAGTTATGCCTGACCAACCTCATTTCCTTCTATGATGAGATAACAGGCTCTATGGATATGGGGAAAGTGGTGGATGTGATATAGCTTGACTTTAGCAAAGCTTTTGATACTGTCTCCACAGTATTCTTGCCAGCAAGTTAAAGTAGTATGGATTGGATGAATGGACTATAAGGTGGACAGAAAGCTGGCTAGATTGTCAAGCTCAATGGGTAGTGATCAACAGCTTGATGTCTAGTTGGCAGTCAGTATCAAGCGGAGTGCCCCAGGGGTCAGTCCTGGGGGCAGTTTTGTTCAACATCTTTATTAATGATCTGGATGATGGGATGAATTGCACCTCAGCAAGTTTGCAGATGGCACTAAGCTGGGGGGGAGGGGTAGATATGCTGGAGGGTAGGGATAGGGTCCAGAGTGACCTAGACAAATTGGAGGATTGGGCCAAAAGAAATGTGATGAGGTTCAACAAGGACAAGTGCAGAGTCCTGCACTTAGGAAGGAAGAATTCCATGCACCACTACAGGCTGGGATGATTTAGTTGGTGTTGGTCCTGCTTTGAGAAGGGGATTGGACTAGATGACCTCCTGAGGTCTCTTCCAATCCTAATATTCTATGATTCTATGAGACCACCTCTCTCCTCCCCCATCTACTCTGAAGGCAACAAGAATGCTGGAAAGACAAAGACTTTGAACTGGGGAGATTGGTCCAAGACTGAAAAGGAAATTCAGCCTGTGTATTAGGAACTGTAACCTGCCTGTGACATCCAGTGGGGTGAGAAAAGCTATTTGAGTCAAATCTTGCTTAGTCTGAAAGGTTAGAATTTAGAATGCATGTTTAAGGTAACTATCTCTGACCTTTATGCCTACCACTTATAATCACTTAAAAATCTGTCTTTCTGTAGTTAATAAACTTATTTTAATGTTTTTATCTTTACTAGTGAATTTGTCTAAAGTGCTTGGGGAATCTGTTCTGATTACAAAAGCTGATTCATGTCTTCTATCCCTTGACAAAGTGGCAAAATAATGAGCTTGCATTGTTCAAGAGAAAGTCTTGAGCAGTGTAAGATGGTACATTTCTGGGGTGCAAAGCTGGGGGGATTTGCTGGTGTCTCCCTCTATATCATTCATGAATGGCTTAGAGAGCATTCATGCAATTTAGCTGTGTGTGTGTCTGTATGCTGGTGGCTAAGCGATAGCACCTGGAGGGGTTTGCTGCTTGAGCCCAGTCTGGAGAGTTATGGGGGTACAATGATCCCACAGTTCCATGTTGTGCCCCGGTGATTCCGTCACAATAGCTAAACTGAACTACTACTACTAAGAACAACTATAATAAACTAACTAAGGGGACACAGTTGAGGTAAAACTCAAGGCAGACAACTGCAAAGGCTCCGCCTTAGGCTGAGGCAATTGAGAAGGAACTGAGGGCGCGCCTGTACAATGCTATATAATGACAGCACGGAGCATGAGACTGAGTAACATGCATGCGAGGGCTGAACAGACACTACTATGAGAAATCTCTGATCAAAGGTGCAGGGGGGCGTAAGCGCACCTACAGTGGAGCATTCATAGGGACACTATTTGCAGAAGAACTTTCTGAACTAAACCTTTCAGGTCTTCTTTATACATTATAAAGCAAAAAGTTCAATCCCTCCCCTAATTCAGATCACCTTTAATGTCAGCACATAGACTTGATCTACACTGGGGAAATGCGTTGGAAGTCATGTTAAGTAACACTGTTTACAGTACTTGCTAAGAGGAATTTAACTTATTTAAAAAAAAAAAAAAAGAAAGAAAGAAAAGAAAAACGACCAGCATGTATCAAAATGTTTTAGTTGGTCATGGATCAACCTGAGATAGTCACAACCAGCTAAGACATTTTAAAATAAGAAATATTTAAACTATGACAATTATGGAAATTCTAATTGTCACAAAAATACAACTCTTAAAAGAAAGTTTAAAATTAGCCCATGAGCTCACATTGCTTAGAAGATAATAAGGTGATAAGTATGCCTAACATAGTGAATACTAATGGGAAGGGGGTAGGTTTAGCAGATAAAATAAAAAAAGAACAAGTTTAATTTCTAAAATTAAAAATCACTTAGAAAAGTTGGATGCCTGCAAGTCACCAGGGCCTGATGAAATGCATCCTAGAATACTCAAGGAGCTAATAGAGGAGGTATCTGAGGCTCTAGCTATTATCTTTGGAAAATCATGGGAGACGGGAGAGATTCCAGAAGACTGGAAAAGGGCAAATATAGTGCCCATCTATAAAAAGGGAAATAAAAACAACTCAGGAAACTACAGACCTGTTAGTTTAACTTCTGTGCCAGGGAAGATAATGGAGCAAGTAATTAAGGAAATCATCTGTAAACACTTGGAAGGTGGTAAGGTGATAGGGAATAGCCAGCATGGATTTGTAAAGAACAAATCATGTCAAACCAACCTAATAGCTTTCTTTGACAGGATAACAAACCTTGTGGATGGGGGAAAGTGGTAGATGTGGCATAGCTTGACTTTAGTATGGCTCTTGATACTCTCTCACATGACCTTCTCATAAGCAAGCTAGGGAATACAACCTATATGGAGCTACTAAAAGGTGGGTGTATAACTGGTTGGAAAACCGTTCCCAGAAAGTAATGATCAGTGGTTCACAGTCAAGTTGGAAGGGCATATCAAGGGGGGGGTCCCACAAGGATCGGTCCTGGGTCCAGTTCTGTTCAATATCTTCATCAATGATTTAGATAATGGCATAGAGAGTACATTTATAAAGTTTGTGGACAATACCAAGCTGGGAGCATTGCAAGTGCTTTGGAGGATAGGATTAAAATTCAAAATAATCTCGACAAACGGGAGAAGTGGTCTGAAGTAAATAGGATGAAATAAGGACAAATGCAAAGTACTCAACTTAGGAAGGAACAATCAATTGCACACATACAAAATGGAAAATGACTGCCTAGGAAGTAGTACTGCGGAAAGGGATCTGGGGGTCATATTGGATCATAAGCTAAATATGAGTCAACAGTGTAACACTGTTGCAAAAAAACCAAACATCATTCTAGGATGTATTAGCAGGAGTGTTGTAAGCAAGACATGAGAAATAATTCTTCTACTCTACTCCTCGCTCATAAGGCCTCAACTGGAGAATTTCATCCAGTTCTGGGTGCTAAATTGCAGGAAAGATGTGGACAAATTGGAGAAAGACCAGAGGAGAGCAACAGAAATGATTAAAGGGCTAGAAAACTTGACCTATGTGGAAAGATTGAAAAAATTGGGTTTGTTTAGTCTAGAGAAGAGAAGACTGAAGGGAGACATGATAACAGTTTTCAAGTACATAAAAGGTTGTTACAAGGAAGAAGGAGAAAAATTGTTCTTGTTAACCTCTGAGGATAGGACAAGAAGCAATAGAGTTAAATTGCAGCAAGGGAGGTTTAGGTTGAAAATTAGGAAAAACTTCCAGTCAGGATAGTTAAGCACTGGAATAAATTGCCTAAGGAGGTTGTGTCATCTCCGTCATTGGAGATTTTTAAGAGCAGGTTAGACAAACACCTGTCAGGGATGGTCTAGATCAGGGGTTGGCAACCTTTCAGAAGTGGTGTGCCGAGTCTTCATTTATTCACTCTAATTTAAGTATTTGCGTGCCAGTAATACATTTTAACGTTTTTAGAAGGTCTCTCTCTATAAGTCTATATTATATAATTAAACTATTGTTGTATGTAAAGCTTCATTTACAATTAAATTAAAATGCAGAGCCCCCCGGACCGGTGGCCAGGACCCGGGCAGTGTGAGTGCCACTGAAAATCAGCTCGCGTGCCGTCTTTGGCACGCGTGCCATAGTTTGCCTACCCCTGGTCTAGATAATACTTATGGCATGTCTACACTTACGTCCGGAGCAATCGATCCAGTGGGGGTCGATTTATCGCGTCTAGTGAAGACACGATAAATCGACCACCAAGCGCTCTCCCGTCAACTCTGGTACTCCACCAGAGCAAGAAGCATACGTGGAGTCGACGGGGGAGCGTCAGCAGTTGACCTACCGCAGTGAAGACACTGCAGTAAGTAGCTCTAAGTACATCGACATCAGCTACACTATTTTCGTAGCGGAAGTTGCGTAACTTAGACCGACTTAGCTCGCACCCCCCTGCCCCCCTCCCCACAGTGTAGACCGGGCCTTAGTCCTGACTTGAATGCAGGGTGTAGACTAGAAGACCTGGTCCTACTTTGAGCAGGGGGTTGGACTAGATGACCTCCTGAGGTCCCTTCCAACCCTGATATTCTATGATTCTATGACCTCTCGAGGTCTCTTTCAGTCCTACGATTTTATGATTGTTGTCTACCAGCCTACATCTAGAGGCTATCAGGCTTTCCTGCTGGTTAAGCATCAGTGAACAGAATAATTAGCTGCATTTAACATCTGTCACAAAGCCACCACATTAATTTTTCTATAGCTTTAACCAAGGCTCACAGCAGCCATTCCAATCTGTTTCCAAGTTAATTAAACTGGAAAGGAAAATAAAAATGCCTCTTACAAATGGAATGTTTTATGTAACTGCCTTTAATGACAGCATTTACTGATCCATTATGTGGTCTCTTTTTGCAACATGGTGACCCTACACTTATTCCTGTCATGGTTTGAGGACCTTATTCCCATCACTATTATGGTGGGGGTCCTTAAAATGGAATCTTTCCTTCTTTTCATATAAAAGCAGGTGGCCTACAATCTATCAAATCATGCCAGACATCACATTGATGATACAGGTGGAAGTTCTTGTCTGAAGACTTGGGCATGCTGGAGAAACACCTTTGTCTCTGCTACAGTAAGATGATAAAAGGTAACTGAAGTTCCTGAGCTCCAGCAGAGGAGGCCTAGCGATATCCTCAGAGTTAGGAGCCTATTCCTGAGAAGCTGGGGAGAATTCAGAATCTCTTCAGGAGTAAGAAAAACAAAAACAAAACCACTTACAAATATAAGGGTTATCCAGCCGCCCTCATTTCAGGATCTAACATCAAAGGTCAGTACCATAGGCCGTTGGGCCAGTATGCTTTAACATGATTCATCTTCATCTGATCATGAAATGCTGATTTGGCAGTCAGTCAATCATACATCCACCCACCTCTGCAGTGAAATAAATTTGCCATCTCAACTGCCAGCCTCATCACGAGGCAACAAAGCCAAGCAAGAAGTTAGACTGAAAATCCAAGTATAAGCTTTAATCAAGGTACAGACATCATAGTGTTCAATGAAATATCTTGTCACAAGGTACAAAAATACTTTATAAGTTAAGTAATTTTTCCTTTACAAATAATGTACAGATATTATGTACTGTAAGCCCTACAATTCATTTCTATATCATATCTATTGTGCATCTTCTTAGAATTTCATCTCCTTTAGGATTAAGTGGTCTATTCTGAAAAGGATTCTCCCCAGTTCCCTTTCCAGACCACCTTGAAACACAGCAGAGTATTTGCTGGGCAAAACTGTCAAGCAAACGCACGATACATTGCTGTCTAAGGTAGTGACTGGTGAAGGGCCTGATCCTGTAAACATACATGAATAACTTTATTGATGCGAGAGGTAAACTGGTGGGACAACTCACATGAGCAAATTTATTAACATGCACAAATGTTTGCAGGATCAGACTCTATAGCAAGAAACAGCTCAGCCAATCAGAACCTCATGCTTTGAAATGCAATTGCCCAAATCTTGTAACTATCCTCCTTGAAAATAAGTAAGCAATTCTGGGGCCCTGCATTTGTGGTTGATTAGCTTCATGTTCAGAATTAAACTGACTTTGGCCAAGGGATAGCAAATCCTTTTGGACAAAAAGGAAAGAGATAAAGAGGTTATAAATTAGTCAGTAGGATCCATCTCAAAATGGCTGTTGCTCAGGATGTGGTGTGTTCCACACTGAAGTAGGCCAGGAATATTAAAACCATGTTAACTGTTAATAGTAAGTCAATCACTAAGGTAACACAATCCTTCTTCCATTTGCCATCACCACTCTTGTACTGAAGCAGATTTTCTGAGTTCTTCTTTGAAGGCCAGGAGAACTATTTTAAAATATAAACCTCTCAAATTGCCACAGTACATCTTATGCAATACTGTGGGAGCTGGTGCAAAGGAGTCTGGAGTGCCTGTGAGAGGAAGTTTGAGTTGCTGAACATTGGAATCAAAATATGAAAAAGGTTGAGAACCCTTGAACTAGACACTGGGATTGATGTAGAACAGAAAAAATGCCACTCGGATCTGGGAGGGAAGAGCATGGAATTCAAACCCCTTCTGTCCAAAAGAAATCCTTCATATCAAACTCATAGAAATTTTGTGCAGTCCAACTGCAGTACACTTTTTGCTCCATCTGAGTCTCTTTAATGTTTGGCAGTCTCTTTAATGTTTGATGATAGGCCAGCCCTAAACGAAGACTACAAGGAAGATGTGTGTGGGGTGGGAGGGTGAATGAAAGGGAGGAGCTGGGTTCCATGCCCTCCGCTATGCACAAAAAGATGGCATCTGACCTGGTTTTCTTGGTGGTGTGCTGTCTTAGACAGGCACTCTGTTCTCTTTGGCCCACTTCTTCATGATGCGGATGATATACTCTACCTGAGGGTTACCAGTGCTCCTTAGGAGATGTAGCACTTCCCGCAGTGTCTCTCTGAAAAGACAGAAGACAAAGGTTTAAAGCAGGGTGATGAGCACTTGGTTAGAAACAGCTGAAATTTCTGTGCATCTTTACATCCTGAAGGATTGCAAAGCACAGACTCTAGGTATGCAATCTACTTCACATACGGCTGAGGAGGAAGGTGACAGCTAATAAACACCACAGTAAACCTACACAATAGTATGAATCAAGAAATAAAGAATATTGTATCTAGTTGGAACTAGAAGGGAAATTCTAGATCAGCAAAAATTATTATTCATACTGTAGCTTGCCAGGATATAAAATTTAACATTCCTACTCTTGGAAAAAATGTCACAAGACATTTAATGGCAAATTGTTAGAGCTTCAGTTTTTCAGGCCATCTGACAGACAACTTCAACAGCACAGCAACACCTATTTCAACAGAGGAGCACTGCTCAGCACTAATTAGTCAATGTGTTTTCACAACATGAAGCATTATGTATTTTTTATTACTAAGAAATAAGAGTGCTGCCTTCAGAAGCATGACTCCCTGAAATACCCTATGTTTTCCTTGGAGGGTTCCCATTCAACTACTAACTAGATCTAATCATGGGTTTCAGAGTAGCAGCTGTGTTAGTCTGTATCCGCAAAAAGAACAGGAGTACTTGTGGCACCTTAGAGACTAACAAATTTATTAGAGCATAAGCTTTCGTGGGCATCCGAAGAAGTGGGTTGTAGCCCACAAAAGCTTATGCTCTAATAAATTTGTTAGTCTCTAAGGTGCCACAAGTACTCCTGTTCTTTTTGCAGATCTAATCATGTTTAGCTAGAGATATCTGATGAATTAATTCATAGTTTGAGGTGGTTTGCATTTAGGGGGAACAAGACCTGACATAACAAGTAAATCAGTTTGTTTCTTAGATGTCTGCCATCTCCATGCAGAATTCAGATTTTTGTGGAAGGATTAACTCAATTCCAGTTCAGAGACTGAGGTGCACTAGTGTATCTTCACTACTTTAGTAAGGGGCACTGTTAGAAAATGGAGGGCAGACAAGGGAGACAGTAACAGATGCCAGGGCTATGGGTGCTCCTGTTTTCTTGAAAGGTATGCATTTAAGAAAGCAACTGGAACTCCTCCTCTGTGTGGCCCCAAATGGGGAGAAAAGTAAGAATTCTAGAGATTATGTGAATCTTAACCAGAACGTACAGGAATTCTGCCAGAGGGAAAATTGGAGGGTAAATTAGTTAATGCCACTGCTTGCAGAGCTTGGTCACCCAGCAGCACAGCAGACTTTTTACTGGAGAACAGGAACAGAAGGTATCCCCTCTATCCTCCCTCATTCCCTTATCCAGTGAGGTAGGCCAAAGGCACAACAATAAATGGGAAGGACCATTTCCTCTTTTCTCTTGGAGGTTTAATCAAACCAATATCCAAGCTAAGCTTGGATTGAACAAAATTTGCAGAAAGAGAGATTAGGCCTTCACTAAAAACATTCATTTATCATTCAGAAACATGTTCTTCGTCCCTCCTGGAGTTGTGAGTAACCATCCACCTATTTTAATTCTGCCATCCTTGAAATTCCAAGACCAAGGAGGAGTGGATACGACTTCCATTCACAGGCCATCAATACCTCTCCCTAATCAGTGAAATGAGGTCCTCCCTCCCTGCCTTTAGGGAATAAGCATGCTGTGTCTGTAGTTTAGCTACTACAAGAACAATGACCAGCAATCTATTTGAGGTCCCTGCAGTGCAGAGCACTAGCTGATAGACTATCCTCCACCACATATCCTGTCCCTGTTGGGCTGGAAGCTAGAGATCAAAAATGGTTATTGAGTGTGCAACTACTGGGGCAGTACAGGTCTCTTTCAAAAGAAAAAAAATGGAGGGTTAGGGGACATCTGTTCCTGAAGTCATGCATCTCTTCACAAAAGCAACTGTGACTGCGGTTCTAGCTACAGCTAGCTGGGAACGGAAGAGTAACGAGAAAAGTTCATACACAGCAACGGTACGTACTTAGGTTCTCGGCCAGCTAAGATCATTTGGAAGATGCCCACACAGGCACCCCTCTTGCCTTCCCAGTATTCAGGGTTAGGGTCCAGTCTCTCCAGAACATCAAAGGCTTTGGCTGAATAGTAAAACTGGCCCATCTGTGTAGGAAGAAAAAAAACTTTACACATTTCAGGTCACAAGACTGCCTATACAGAATGAGATCCAAAGTTACGGGCTGGTTCTGATGCTGTTTGTCTGGTGTTAACAAGAGGAACAAGTCATGGGAACAGCATGCATTTTCCTGTTCTTTCCAGGTAGTCTGTAACTAGAACAGGTACATTCCAATTCCACATAGGCTATGTACAGATTAGGAAAATAGTTTTATCTAACGTGATTTTAAACAGTATAGACAGGCCAAGTTGTGACCTTTATTAAATGGTCATGATCAACTCTAGACTCCCCACTAGGTAAACCACATTCAACTATGACCTAATAGAGCTAGTTGAAAATGTCATCCCCTTATTTTTGTATGTAATGTTGTAGCCGTGTTGATTCCAGGATATTAGAGAGATAAGGGGGATGAAGTAATATCTTTTATTGGACCAACTTCTGTTGGTGAGAGAGAAACTTTAAGACTTACACAGCATCGTCAACCTGATATAAATTCGAAAGTTTGTCTTTCTCACCAACAGAAGTTAGTCCAATGAAAGACAGCCCTAGTCTTTATGCATGACTTTCCCTGTATACCCTAGGTGCAAAGTCCTGTTTAAAAGCATGTTAGTTAAAACAAGTTTATCCACATGTTTTGAAACATAATGGATTTTCCTAGTCTAGATTTGGCCATAAAGACAGCTCTGAAGGCTACTGGGGTATTAGTTCAGAACTAATTTTTACCCCTAGCTATAAAAGTAGAAGAAAAATCAAATGTAGTAGTGTTGCAATTCAGAGCTTTCCTGAACCGACGGGAAAATCATGTGTACACCCAACTATTCCACCTTAGTTATCCACTTGCAGGATAGGTCTAAGGGCACCTGGATTGGTACAGATGGGGAACTCTCATTTCTTCTCTTGGACCTTTTCTAAGGTGGGTTTTAAAAGATGTAACATGCTAACATGTTTTAAAAGTCTACTGTACATAAGGCAGCGTATATTTTAATATGTGCTAGTTGGTCAAGTCAAGCCTAGGGCAGTTTAGCACACATTCAAGTATATGCTGCCTTGTCTACACTAGACTTCTAAAACATATTAGTTAGCCTGTGTTAGCGAACACATGCTAACAACCTACCTTTAAATCCTGGTCTGGACAAGGCCTTGATTGTAGTGGGGAGGACCTGTGGGAAATTAATCAGGGAACATAGCCTCAACTCCCTCAGAGGGTATCTAATCACAGACGCATTTAGCTTCATATTTGTTCTCATAGGAAGAGTGAAAAAAGGTTAAACACATGTGCACACCAGTCCTGGGAGAGAGACAATTTCCAGCAATGCACTGCTACATTATCACAGGACAATTATCAATGTGCTTTTGAAATCTTTCATGGCCTGTGTCTCAATCTAAAGGAGTGGGCAAGAATCCCAGTGCTAGAGGCTGAAGATGTTGATCTCATCTATTAGTTTATTGTACCTACTCTTGAAGGTGGAAAAACAAACACCAGAGCATCTGTGCTAAGACTGACAAGGTAGGTAAAGTAAAACCTTTTACTGAACCAACTTCTATAATTGTAATTGTTTTATGACACCCCATATGTGGGGTCCCGTCCCCCCCGTATTGAAGCAGATTCTCCTGGGGTATCTGAATGGCCCATTCCACAATGTGATCTATTTCTCTGGTGGAGTGTCCTTGTTTAGTGAAGGCAGTTTTGAGTGTGATTAAATGCCTGGCTGTTGATAACAAATTTCTTGGTGTGTCTGGGGTGGTTGCAGGAGCTGAGGAGGTAAGTGTAGTGATTTCTTGTGGATTTCTTGCACACAATCATTTGTGGGGTCTCATTGCTGAAGCTGACTGTGGTATCCAGGAAGTTGATGCTGTTGTGGGTGTTTTCTAGAGAGTATGATGGATGGGCGGTTGTGGTTGAAGTTGTGGTGGAAATCTGAAGGAACCGAGGTCATCTGTCCAGATGAGGAAAACATCATTGATGTACCTATGTATATCATTGGTTTTGTGGTGCATTTTTCCAGAAATTTTCCTCGAGGTGGCCCATGAAGAGGTTGGCATACTGGGAAGCCATCTTAGTACACGTGGCTGTTCCCAATATTCGGAGAAAGTGTTTGTTAAATATGAAGTGACTGTGTGTGAGGATGAATTTGATGAGTTTGGCGATGTGTTTAGGTGGATCTTTGAGTGTTGTATATTATCTTGTAAGTATTTGAGGCAGGCAGCAATGCTGTCATGGTGAGGAATGTTGGTGTATAGGGAACGTGACATCCATGGTGGCAAGGATGGTGTTCTGGGGGAGAATGTTGATGTTAGAGTTTCTGGAGGCAGTCAGTAACATCTTGGAGGAAGGTGGGCCTTTGTGGGGGAAGGGATAGCTCAGTGGTTTGAGCACTGGCCTGCTAAACCCAGGGTTGTGAGTTCAATCCTTGAGGGGACCATTTAGGGAACTGGGGTAAAAATCTGTCTGGGGATTGGTCCTGCTTTGAGCAGGGGGTTGGACAAGATGATCTTCTGAGGTCCCTTCCAACGCTATGATTCTGAGTGGTTTAGGATGGTTTCTATGAGACCTAATATTCCTTCAGTAAAAAGTCCTGTGGCCAGATATGACGGATCTGCCTGGGTTCCTTTGTTTGTATATCTTGGGAAGCTTGTAGCAGGTCCCTGTGGTAGGTTTGTGGGGGATCAGGTTGTAAGCTTCACATCTGGGCTGGAAGGGCAGAATCTGCTGTCCCAGAAAGAACTCCAACTTATAGCCTCTGGTTGTGTCTATATTAAATTTTTCTCTTAAAATTTCCCATTGCTCCCACCATTGAAACTCTACTAGAGGTAGAAATGTGATTAGCCCTAGTGTAGCCCAGTCAACAGTCTAACTAGAAGACATGCTGGTTTAAATGTTGACAGATCTCTACCAGCCTCTATACATTGTGGAGCTTCACTAAAGGTAGCAATGGTGAGGAATTTTAAGAAGAGGAGTCTGCTGTAGACAAGGCATCTGAGTGTAGTGCCACAGAATTAACAAACTAGATACCAGGCCTCAAAGAGAAGACTCACCTTGTAGCAGTCATTTGCAATGAGTTGCAAGAGACTGAAGGACTCTCCTGAGGTTTCCATCTTCAGGTAGAGCTCCCAGGCCAGTCGAGGCTTCTTATTCATGATATCTACAATGAGAACAGAAAGTTGGAGAAGGTGAAAAAATGCCATAGTGCACTGCCCAGTAACAACAGGGCTAAAATGTTCATAATCTTATCAACCACTTCACCAAAGTGCCTGCTCCCTACTGAAACACATGGGGTTTGAATGAAAGCTAACCATCCCCTCAGCCACATCAATGATGGTGGTAAAGTGCTACAGTTTGCAAACATAAGAAAGAAGAGTTATGAAATCTACACCACGTCAGATTTATATTTCACAGATACAGCACTTACTATGCTGGAACTCAATGGTCCATCTAGTTTGGCATCCAGCCTGGTGACACATCAAGTCAGTCCATTGCTCTAGTTAGTCTGGTATTCTACCCCTGACTGCAGACAATACCAAATGTTTAACAGGATGAGGGAAAGGGGGATGGAAATAAAACCCAAGAGAAATCATATAACACATCGTTAGTTATACAATGCTATACATGAAAGGAACAATTCCTGATCCCCATTTTAGGCTTTGAAGCAGAAGTTCATATTGCTCTCATTATCTTAGTTTGCACACAGTAACTACAAAATTAAAGAAGTCCTAGCCACCTATGTCTGCAGAGTTTTAGACTCAAAAGGTTATCTACAGCTCAACTCATGAACCTCTTTAGTTTCAGATACTACCAATAGCTCTAAGTTCAATTTCATGACTTTGCTGCTGGTTTCCACAGCTTCTGTGCAAGGGCAGGATAAACCAGCATTCTTTGAAGTGAGCGTATTCCCTTGGAATGGTGGATTTTAGAGATGACATACAGTACAAATAGGAAAAAGTCTAGAGTATGTTTTGTACATGTATTCAATAAGAATCTATAAGATAAGCCCTTGTCTACACTACAACACTTAACTGTGTTTGTTACCACTTAGTAGCATGGTTAATAGTTAAACCACAGCAGCTAACAGTGTTTCACCCTTGCCAGAGGCCTGGGCTGACACTGATCAGCACTGTTATTTTGCTGTGTTGATAGGATGCTCTAACGGTGCCTCTCTGACTCCTCCTCCTTCCAAGAGCTCTGTGCAGGACCATCCAAAGCAAATTTCCTTGCATGCTAAAAAAGAGTCTTTGTGCACGTCCTCAGGACACTCTATCCCTCTGCTTGGGCAGTGTAGGAGACCTACAGCTACCCAAGATTTTCCCATACTACAGTTACAGATATGAGTAGGAAGAATCAATGATGCAGATGCACAAACTTGGTTGGAATATGATTATAGTAGGAGGGGTGGGTAAAGAGAGGAGGAGAGTAAGCTGTTGTCTGGACACAAGTCAACCATGTTTGTTGAACAGAATCTGAAAAGAGTTTGTATCCAGTTTGCAACACATGCGCTAATAATTACAGCATTTAGATAACAATTAAGCAATTGAAATTCACGTAAATCCTTTTACTTCTTCAGTTTTGGGTAGAGGACATGCGTGAGGTGGAACTAACTACCACTGCTGAAGTCCCATGATGTCAGAGATTATTATGGGGCATAGAGTGGAGAATGTTGAATAAACAGAGAATGTATTTCTTATAGGGTACTGGACTGTGACATCCTCCTACTCTCTAATCTATTTGAACAGTGAGACTTAATATTACCCACTTATGTTCATAGAAAATAAGACAGACATGAAGGACTGATGTCCTGAATGCCTGGCACCCACCTCATTTTAAATACTGAATCCCCATAGTTCTCATTAGTCCAAAGAAAGATAAAAATATCCACAAGATCCTTGCCATTGTGCACCCTATGAGGAAATTCTTTCCAGATTCCATAGATCTTGTGGTCATTTTAACAGTGCATATGTGAGCAAGAACTGCCACCAGCCTGAAATACCTGAAACATCTCTGGTATAACACAACTAGTCATAAGTGCCAGAATAGACTTTTTCATGAATCCCAGTAACAGAGTTTCATCCAGTACTTTTGGAGACAGAAAATTCCACAAACAGATCCTCTGAAGGTAAGGAAGTATTTAACCTAAAGTTTGGCTTATTAATTCCAGGCATATCCCAATGTTTTCTTATTGTGAAGGGGAAAAAATCCCCTTGGATCAGGTGTCTACCTCCTCTCAGAGTTCCACCAAATATTCATTCTGTGCACTGGTCATTAATATGGGGAAAATTCTTGTGCTCTTCAAGGTGAGGGAATGCTTGGCATTATGTGTACAGAAGTCAAGTGGAGTAACAATCATTTCTGACATTTATCAGAGATACCAATATAAATCCCTTCACACTGCACTAGAAACATACTCCAGAGTAGTTTCTCTGCACAACCAACCTCTCTCTATCTGATTCTAAGTAAAACTATAATCTAGGGATAACTACATTAAAAATTACAAGAACTTCTCATACATCTGAGCACAAACTGTTCACCAACTGGAGTCAGGAAAAAATCCACCCTTCCTTCACAACCTACATGGTATAGTACTGTACAAGTAGGTGCATTATGGGGAAGTTACATCCTGTTATGAAATATCCTGAAATGGCCACTGTTGGAGATAGTACATAAGAACAGGTAATTATTGGACTCTCCTGCTATGGCAGAAACTGAGACACCAGACTAGATTTTTGTTTCTTCAGCTTCAGTAGTAGCACACTCAGCAGAGAGGACACAGGTCTTAGCCCCACATATGATGACCAGATGTCTGAGCACTGAAAATCTCACAAACCATGATTCCTTATGGGGAAAAAATGCCTTTATAATTTAGTAACAACTAGCAATCTGTGCATATAGAGAAACAGTGCGCCATGCTGGGAAGTGAAACAGTAATGGCTTTTCACCTCCTCTTTGAGATAAGGTCTAAATAATTGGTACAATAGCTCGAGACCACACATATTACATACAGCCCTGAATCAGTTGCATTTCCAGCATCTCTAGCCTCCTGCAAATATTTGAGGACAGAAATATCCAAGGGATGATCTGAAGGCCAAAAGTACAACTAGGTTAAAAAAAGAATTAGATAAGTTAATGGAGGATAGGTCATCAGTGGCTATTAGCCAAGATGGCTAAGCCTCTGACTGCCAGATTCTGGGACTGGAGGACAGGGGATGGATCACTCGATAATTGCCCCATTCTGTTCATTCCCGCTGAAGCATCTGGCATTGGCAGAAGACAGGATATTGGGCTAGATAGACCATTGATCTGACCTAGTATGGCCATTCTTATATTCCTACAATATCTGCTCATACTCAGAAATGAATATGCTAGAATACTTTACATTTCTATAGCATCTTTCATCCAGAAGGATCTCAAAGTAATATATATACTTTAAACATCAAGGGATAATTTCATCCACCACTGAAAGCAGCTGCCCCTGTAATAAATTGTGGCAGCTATGTAGAAGCACACCTCAACATTTTAAGAGATATGGAAGAATACAGCAACTCTAATGAAACTTCAGTGGAAACTTAGCATGAAGAAAATAATTTCTAATGCTACAATTACCTAATGTACCCAAGAATAATTAACTATTCTTATGAAAGTTCCATGGGATCTTTTCATGACCACAAGGATCTTACAGCATCCCTAGCACCATAGTAGGGAATTGCTTTAGTACAGAATTAAATGGAAGCGCACCACCTACTGAATCAGCACCACCATTTCATTCTGCATCTTGGGTTCTCCCATCAGGTAAAACTTTATCCATGGGTGTGACACATGGCCAGAAAGGGTTAAGCATCCTGCAGGATAAATGACCCAAATTCAACCTTTAGGGACATATTGGTAGATAACGATTGTGTTTTCGTGTGTTAACATATACAGGTCTGTTGTATCTTATGCGCATTTAACATGCGCAATTTCAACTTTACGCGGTCGGCAAAAACAAAAACAAAAAAGAGAAAAACAACAGTTTAAATACTATACCTGTAGTGCGGGCGATTTCGCCCGCCATTGAACTCAATGGGGTTTTGGCTATACGCGGTTTTCGCTTTACGCACTAACCGCGGGACGGAACCCCCGCGTAAGATGAGACAGACCTGTATATTGTTAGAGGTTAACAATGTAACCAAACGGTTCCTGTCTTTGCTGTATTCTATTAATTGAGATCAAAAGAAGATCTTAACATTTAAATGAACTGTAAATATAGTGATATCACTGTATTGATCTCTCTTTGAAATGTATAGCAAATCACCTACGAATGGTGGAAAACAGGTAATTGCCTTATGTTAATCCCTGTAGCTAGTTAATGGTGATGCTTAGGAAATAAGTCTACTTCAAAGTCTCGATGATTGCCTATTGTTCACCTAAGAACTCCGAGCTGTCAAGAGAAGACATGAAACTGTATAAAAAACCCTTGGGTCCTGATCCTTTTTATCTCAGATCTGCTTGATGCTTTACGCAGGGGAAGTTTCAATTGTAAGACACAGATCTCCAGTCCCACCTGGATCACCCTGAATATGAATGTTGGACTATAACCTATGGACTAATTCTGAAAGAACTCTTTGCAACTATAAAACTTACCATCTCTACTATAAAACTGATCTCAGAACTGTACTCAAGTCTGTATGTATACTGAGCTTTTAACTAATACTCTCTCTCTTTTCTTTTTTAATAAATTTTAGTTTAGTTAATCAGAATTGGCTGTAAGCATGTATTTGGGTAAGATCTGAGATATTCCTTAACCTGAGAGGTAATGTGTCTGATCCTTTGGGATTGGTAGAACTTTCTTCTATGATGAATAAGATTTTCAGTAATTCTCATATCTGACTTGGGTGTCTGGGTGGAAGCCCAAGGCTGGGTTGCTTTAAGGGAACTGTGTTTTGGTTTCTTGGTAACCAGTAAGGTATTATAGAAGCTGTTTTGTGTTGGCTTGGTATTGGAATATCCACTAGCTTTGGGGATTGTCTGCCCCATTCTTTATAGTTTGCCCTAATTGAGTAACCTCAGTGTGGCTCCCCTGGGACCCTGGTCACAATGGGTAAATGTCAAAACATAAAATTCACAATAAACAAATATTCTAGATTTATGGATTAATGAAGTAAGAAACTGTGAGGTCCCCAAGAAGAATCAGGGATGGTTGGTCAATGTGTGTGGTGTAGAAGTCTCCAGTTACCTGTCTGGGAAGGGCATAGCATAGATGGTGACTCTACCTCCAACACAGCATAATGAAGCTACTGTTGCTGCTCTGGAAGTCTTGGGGTGGGAGAAGGGCAGTCTAATGAACATTCTTACTGTTGTGCTGAGGCTACAAGGAAAGAGTTGCTTCAGGAAAAGTCTCCAGATTTGAGCTGCACAAGCCTGTAGCAAAGGCCACCTCTGGGGTACTCTGCTCTGAAACAGTGGTACTGCCCATGTGCTCTCAAATTGACAAAATGTCACCTAAAGTAAGTGACATTGGCAAGCAATCATCACAGTAACAGCCACCATGTTCTTTATCGATCTAGATATTCTATGGTCTTCTTCACCAAAGTAGTTGAGCATTGCACAGTCACTAATGGATTTTATCTTCACAGCATCCCCTTTGAGTTAGGGAACTACTGTCCCCATTTTATAGATGGGGAACTGAGGCACAAGTGTAAGTGACTTATCCAAGATCACAGAGGAAGTCTGTAGAATTGAACCCAGGCCCCGACTGCTAGGTTGGTGCCCTATCCACTAGACTATCTTTCCCTTCCTCTCACCTCTTCCTATTCCTCTAAGGTTTTATATTATACATCACTTGTATATTAGCACCTTTCCATGAGAAGGATTTTGTAAAAACTGGAGCGAACCAATATTCATTTAATAGCAATTAATGTAATCTATTATAATTGGCAATCTCTGCTCAGACAACGTCCTAGACTTGGAAGGATGAGGTCCTACAGGTCAGGAAGGAGGTGCGTTGGCCGAGCTGTGTTGGGCCAGAACTGAAATAAGAGTGGTTATGCAGCCAAAGATATACTGCTTGCACAATACTTGCTCGCACTACAGCTTGCTAGAGCCAGTGCTATTTGCACTTCACTTTCATAAGTACTAAATCCACCCACAACATTAAAAACTATTAGGGAAGGTGGATTAGCAACACTAATGCAAAACAGGAGGATCCACACCCTGCAATCTTGCAAGAAAAGTGACTCACAGCAACGAGCCAGCCAGCTAAGGTAAATATAATCATTCTTTATCTTCTCACTCTGGATCAAGAGGAACACCTGCAGGAAAGAAGGAAAAAGAAAATTATGTGCATCTGCTCTCCCATATACACAGTAGACCATGTCCTTGTTCCAATATGTAGCCAAGGCCCAGGCCGGAGAATACTCAACAACAGCTTGATGGGAAGAGTGTGAAATTGTAATCCATCTCTCTGTGTCTGGTAAGTGGGGAATTCAAACAGTACAACATTTATCTTGGTATTATCTGGAGCTCTAAAATGCCAAACTATGGTGTGGCCTCACTTGAACAGCTGCCAGCGGGTGTTGGTACATAGCAAGCCAGCCATAAAGGAAGACGGGGGCTGAGAGAAGAGACTAGTTTGCATAGGCAACAACTGAGAATGCATTAATTTAGAATGCAGTGCAAAGAATGAAATCAGCGTCTTTCTAAAATACCAGAAGTCTCACTGTGATGATGATCCCTTCCCACCCCTCTGCTACATATTGTATGTAACAGAGCATTCCTGGACTAGCAATAACAGTCCTTAACCATTAGTTTTATCAAGGCTCTGTGTCAAAATACTAGCTTTTTACAACATATAGTGGCGTTACAGTCATTCCACATCTAAGGAGGGCTGGGATGATTTTGTTGAGTTCCTGAGGCCTGGTCTACACTACAATGTTAGGTTGACCTAAGTTGACTTGTTTTGCATCTATCCACACCACACTTGACGCAGGTACCCACCAACATCAATGCAATAACAACCCCCCAACAACGCAAAGTCTACGTTCTTTCATCAACACAGTGCTAGTATAGACAGTGCATTACCTGTGTCAACTCTAGCAGTCTTTCAGGAAAAACCTGTCACCATATTGCTCCTGGGACTCAAATTTAAAACTCAAAAGAAAACCATTTCATTTTTTTTGGTCTATAAAAATCACACGATTTGCTTAAAATAAAATCACATGGGTTTGGGGGTTTTTTTGGTCTGTCCTCTGATTTTTTTAACCCTTGTGGGAAATCTCTCTTCTTTCTTCCCAACAGCCAATTGCTTTTGTGCATTTCAGGGATAATTCAACATCAGATGCCCCCCCTCCCTCAAAAAAGCTATGTTTGGGGAGAAATAAACCTCCTTAAGTACTAATGGATGCTGCTGAATAGGATGGGGAGCATTTCCTCTTGCTTTCCTCCTCCCAGGGGAAGAAAGTTTGTTTCTCACAAACCTCCAAGGGGGACACCTAAAGCTCTCATCTATCCGGTCTCTGTTGCTCAGTGATCCCTACAAGCCCTAAGTATGCCTATGATCTCAGGCACAGTACACAGAACACTGATCAAGAGAGCATTCCTTGATCAGTTAGAGATAGCTTGGAGTGCTGCACTCACAGCATGATCCCCACATACCCAATCGTGTGAGGTTAGCAGGATTCCGACTCCCCTGAATAAGGTTCACTGAAAGCAAGATATATATCTCAATTCCTGCAGGAAGCAGCAGCTCCATTTCCACACAATATGCAGAATCAAAAAGTGTAGGGGTGAAAGTGTGTGGGGGGAGGCGGGGGGGGGGGGGGTACGTAGGAAATAATTCCATTGTTTTTTTTTTAGGAAAGCATATACATACCTCCTCACCCTCGCTGGTATTGCCAGTGGCAGCTTTGGCTTGGGCGTAGTTAAAGTTAAAAGTGTCATCATTGTAGAAATAACTCTGGAAAATAAGCCAGCCAGCCAGAAAACCATGGTGTACAACATTAAAAATAAAGACCAAAAATCTGAGTCAGCCTATAGCAGACAATTGGAAAAAAACCCAAATGATACACTGTAAACATTAGGCATTTACAAACAGTGGCTAAAGAATTATGGAGGGGTTTTCCATCCTGACTATGTGATTACAATCAAAACTGAAACATTTCTGGGTATTAATCATGGTTGGTTTGGAGAATGTTCCAAGCCAAAAATTACAGGGTGGCAGCTTTTGTTGGGTTTGGCTTTCATTCTGGGCATGCTAAGACCTGCTATGAAGCTGTGGCCACTTCCTCCATGACCCCTCATATTTCCCCAACACCTTAAAATCTGGGCTGGTGAAGGGGTAGCTCTGACTCTCCAGTGGTTTAAAAGAGTGAGCAGTGGGGCCCTCTTGCTTTGTGAGGCTAGCTAGGTGACATTCAGAATCATGAGTATTCTCCCTCAACAATGGTTTTGTCAGGGTTAGAACAAGTCCCAGGGTTAGGGAAACTTGGTAAGCAAGAAGCTAGCTTCTCTGCATCACCACTTCCTTTTGTACAAATACAGCCAGCCTTCTCACTCAAAGTTCACTTCTAAGTCCTTCAGCACTGGATGCCAGAGAATTTCAGTGCTACCCTTCCTGTGACTTTACATCTCAAAATTCTTTATGCTGTGGGAATCAGCACAAATAAGGCCACGTCCATTATACAACTTTTAAGAGAGTCTGTTATCAGTTATTGACATGGTCAGCTATAAACATGATTAAAAACTCTGACAGCAACTAGGGTCAGCTAACAGCATTTCACCCCAGTTAGGTTGTATCTGCACTACAGAAGTGAACATAAATTGGGGGGGAACAGACCTTGTGTAAGTACTAATGCTGCTGTGAATTCACAGTAGCCATGCCCTTCTGGTTGCAGAACAGGCACATTTTCTACCCTGCACTAGACTTACTATTGTTATCTTGGGTCTTGTAGAACTGGACCTTAAGTCCCTTGATCTTTTCATAACACCGCGTGCTGTTCTGAGTAATGTACATCTCAGCTAGCTGTTCAGACACCCAGCTGTACACTAGCGTGTTCCTTATGACCAGGACTCATCTTGGCCTGGATTATCTCATCTCCCCAGATGGTCATCAGTGCCAGCATGTTGCCCTCAGACCGGCTGGCACACTCATAGCAAGGCGTCCTTTGAGACATGCAGTTTTAACTCAGTCACTAATAAAGATGATTACTGGGGGAATATAATGCAAATGAGTTCCATAGTGTTCTCAGCTCTACTTGTAAACCTAAGTGGCTTCCATCAAAATTGGCCTCTGTGCTACAAAGCATAAACCATACTGGGCAGGCCACCTAAGACCTGACTGGTAGGAAGTAGTGGGAGAACTATTTGTACCATTAGGGCTATAGGAATATAGGAGTTGCCAGCCTGGCTTAGACCAGTGGTCCATCTAGCCTGCATCCTGGTTTAGAGAGTGGCCAGTACCAGCTGCTTCAGAGGAAGGTGCAAAAAACCCTGCAGTAGGCAGTATGGGATAGCCTACTCCCAGGGAACAGTTCCTTCCAATCCCCGCAGTTTAGAAGTCACCTCATGCTCTCAAGTATAAGGGTGTGTATTCCTTCAAAAAGATTTTTAAAATATTTATTGCTATAACTCTGGATAGTCTAGTGGGTATATAAAATGTCCAATCTTTTTGAATCCTGCTAAGAGGTTGGCCTCAATATCATCTGGTGGCAATAAATTCCACAGGTTAACTGTGTCTTATCTGAAAAATATATTTCCTTCGAAATGATCCGTTTTGAATTTGCCACAATTCCACTGACTCTCCATGTTCTTGTCCTCTGAGAGAGTGAATAGAAGTTCACGATCTACCTTCTTTGTATCATTATTTTGTATACTTTTCTCCTGTCTCCTTTTATTCTTTTTTTCTCTAAAGCCTACAGTTTCAAACTTTTTCAATCTCTCTTCATATGAGAATTTTTTCATGTCCCTAATCATTCTCATTACCTTTCTCTGAACCCTCTCTAATTCTGATGTCCCCCTGGAGTGACCAGAACGGAACGGTATTCCAATTGAGGGCGTACCACCAATGTATATATTGGCACCATCTTTTCTGTATTAATCTGTTTCCCATTCCTTATGCATCCTAATTTTATTTGCTCTTGATGAGCACATTGGCACTCCACTAGTGGAGACTGACAGAGGTGGACCACATGGTGGTTAATTTTCAGGGCCGCCCGGGGGGGGAGGGGGAGCAAGTGGGGCAATTTGCCCCAGGGGCCCCCACGAGAATATAGTATTCTATAGTACTGCAACTTTTTTTTATGGAAGGGGCCCCCAAAATTGCTTTGCCCCAGGCCCCCTGAATCCTCTGGGCAGCCCTATTAATTTTGCTTGAAGCATGTCTAATCGAAACAGCATTATGATCACTTGCATGCCATTGGAAACATGTATATGTGCAGACATGTGATGTGTTCCATGCATTCTTGGGGGACAATGAGAAGGTGGGAGGGGCAAGTAGTTATTAGCATACCACATTTTTCTGGAGTAGACCAAGTCTCAGAGTTCTAGGCAAATGGTTGGCTTCCTTTATCCAGTTCAGCACTCCTTTTTACAGAGTGAAGTGGATGCTCTAGTTATATTCATATAACCAGTTTAACCTGCCCTCCTTCCTCCAGGCTCTCTGATATGACGTCCCAGAGTGCATTGTTCCACATGCTGCTGAAATTGCTTTGTTTGCATGCCCTCAGCCCAGTCTATTATTTGTGGAGGCACTACAGGGTAGTTGCCCAGATTTTCCCAGAATGCACTGATAAACATAGTTAGATAGCATAGTAAGTGCAGATGTACAAACAAGGCTCTTCGAGCAAAAAATGTGTCCTGTTACATGTATCCAGTTAAACTGCTCAGGCCTCTAAGTGTTTACAAAATCATGGATAAAAGTTGTAGGGCTGAGAGGACCTAAAAGATCATTGGCTGCTTTGTTTGGGAGCATCAAAGTACTATTCCCTTACCCACCCTTGTTAATGTTTAGCCATGCCTAGGGACACATCTTTCATCTGCAAGTATGGACATATTAGATTCTTTTGTGAGCTCTTTATGCTTGAAAGCACTGGCAATGCATGGTATCCAAGGGGTTAACCTAATCACCCTTGATTTGGAATGTATGGAGGGGCCTGGTGCCAACTGGCACCAGGCCTTAGTCAGCAGGGAATGTTCAAGCACTCATAGGCTGGGTTATCCTAGACTTCTGGAACTGGCTTTGTACAGAACCCTATTTCTCTGGCACTCCTTAGCTGCCCTTTAATCCAACAGTCATTGTTTGTCAGCTTCATGATCTAGTGCCTTTATTTTAGTCATCTCATCTGCATGTTTAATTTCTAATCTGCTTTCCTTCTCATCTACTTCCCATTTCCAAGTTACTTCGAACTCTGCTATATTATACTGAGATAATATAAATAATATCAAATAAACTACAGGAACTGTTTGTACATATTCCAAGTGAATGATCAAAGGAATAGGGGAGGGTGTGTGTGTGCACCTGTGTACACTGGTGTCCTCTAGTGGGTGGCCCAGGAAAGATCTGCTCATGTGCAAATCAGAATCTCTTCACCAACTGAGCTCAGGAAGCTGCTCCTTCAGGCATGCAAATGACAGACAAATGTAAGTATGTGTGTGTGTGCAATACTGCACTGTGCTGGATGGGATTGGTTATTCACCCTTGACCCCTGATTTGCTCTTGGAAGGTTTACGTTTAAAATCAAATTATAGCCTATACGTTAGGGGAAGTTAAAATGTGTAAAGATGTTGATGATAAAAATAATTAAAGTAGGGAAAACAAATGTATAAATATGTGTTATAGGCTCTGCAAAAGTAGGAGGCCTAGATAGTTAGCCTAAAGTGCTTGACCTAAGGTTATAAGATTTAGTAATAGGCATCTTGTGATAAACAAACCACAAAAGAGGAGTTTAAGCTTGAAATAACAGATTTTTACGAGATTTTTGGTATATGTAACCATCAGGTTAACCACATTAATGTGCTGGAAATATTGGGAAATGTATTGACACAAATAGCTTATGTCAGCAATCAGAACCCCAATTATGGTTTCCCCGAAAGCCACACATGGACAGGAGCTGATAGGCAATCTAAATATGGTTACCGGATGCATGGGGGATGTAAGGAAAAAGGGTATAAAAATGTTGTCAGACCAACCCCAGTGGGCATATCAGCATGACAGGATGCGGAAGTTTAGATTGTCATACCTCACTTCTGATGTTCTCCACTTACTTTTCCTTCCATCCGCTAATACTTCTGATTGTCTCCATATGGTTGTGAGAATGCATAATGCAGGGGATTGTTCTGCTATACTTATTTTGCTTTTCTATTATTGCTATTATACCTGTATGTATTTAAGTACTAAATAAAGTCCTCGTGTCTGTGTGTGTGATTCACCAATCTCATCTCCTTTAATAAATTTGTGTAGCCGCTTGAGCAAAATAACCTGTTATTAGTGACTTGTGCAATTTGCACGCTAAATTAATCAAAGGCTACAAAGTCAGGCTTTTCCATGCATATATTAGTTCCCTCTGTTGGTTGAGTTTGGAAGGCAGGCAGCTCCTGTCACTCAGCAAGTAGAGAACGCTGGTTTGCAGCTGAAGATAAACCTCTTGATATTATGTATATCAATATTATATACAAGAATGTGCCATTGTTTTCACTTCAACAACAACAACAACACAACAAAAGATAGAAAAGATAGAAAAAAAGATCAGCCACCCAATGAAAGTTTCCCACTCCAGATAAGTAAGAGCTCTTCTTCGCTCAATGGGAATTATGCACACAAAGGCCTGAGAGAAAAAGCTCTTACCAGAAAAAGCTGGTAAACACAGCAGTAGTTAAGGTGCTCTACTGACCTTGACTGAGTTGAGGTAAATCAGGACATCATCAAATTGTCTGAGCAGAAAGAAGCAGGAGGCCATGCACTGTCTCCCTGGGATTGTATCTAAGGCATGAGAGGAAAAGGCAGATATTTAAAATTGGGTGGTGGTGGAAAATTAACTTGGATATCTGCCTCCCAAATTGCCAACAAAGTCCTAGAATAAAGTATAACCTGCCTCTTTCAGACAAGGGGCTACACTACAGATGAAGAAGAGCTATTAGTTCATCTGGTCATCCTTCCCTATCCTGCTCCACAGATAATGCAAGATTGTTTCCCAAAATAACTTTTCTAAACCTAAAAAGTTCACATATATCAAGTCCTTTATATTGGACTCCATACCAGGCCTTGCCATGTCCCACTGGAAAACTGTTAATCTCCCTTCACAATGGTATACTAACAACACAGTACTCTTATACGGCACTTTTCATCAGTAGATCTCAAAGCACTTTACAAAGGAAGGTCAGTATCATTATTCCCATTTTACAGATGGGGAATAATTAGGCAAAGAGAGGTGAGGTGAGGTGATTTGCTCAAGGTCACTCAGACAACCAGTGGCAGAGCCACCAATAGAACCCACATCTCGAGTCCCAGTCCAGTACTCTATCCACCAGGCAACACTACTTAGTATATGGGTCTATAGCTTCCATTTCTTGTCCTGCAGGGTCAAGAGATAACAGGATTGGAAGTTGTGGCATTTTTGTGACAGATGTGAGACCCTGGAAGTGTGGAAACCTCAATATCTCATGTATTGAGATGAGCCAAAGGTTATGGACCCAGGGGATATTCATTGACTATTGTATCAATAAGCGTCATGTGCATCTCTGTGTTCCTGGTTCACTGGGTGGGGTTCCTATGTAATCTGGAATCACTTAGAGGAGGGATGTTAATAATTAATGCAAGTTCCCAATGCTGCTTATGCAGATATCCAGACCGGTGAAGCTACACCCCCTGGGAGAAGTGGCATTGACTTAATTTACCTGATTCAGGAGGTCTGAAAGACAAAAGCCCCAAACTGTACAGAGTCAGCTTGATTTTACTCAGGACAGCCCCATTCTGCAACAAAGAACTGACAAATTTGTATATGGACCTATCAGGATTTCATGTGGATGATGGAAATAGCCGGTAAGTTTAGCACATATGTAGGCTGTTTATTGTTTTATAATGTGTTTTCTCTGTAATGCTTATGTCATAAATAATTGTACTATGCTTTGTGAAAGCTGACTGGTCACTGATTAACTGTTATTGTCCCTGAGAAACAGCAGAACTGCAGGTGCTGAAATAAAGTCAGACTGGCTGGGACAATCATCACAGTGAATTGTAAGGGGACTGCAGCTCTAAAATTTGGATCTGGAGAGAGAGGAACACTGGTTCCTGCCCCAAAAAAGGGTACAGCTAAAGGCTTGAGACCTAAGGGTATGCCCTTGAGGAAGTCATGAAGGGGGTAGATGTATAGTTAACTCCAATATTATGACAGTTTTCAAACACAGAAAATCCATCCCTAGCTGAAGGTTTTATCTGGGCCTTGGGCAGGAGTTATGGAATGGAAAATTCCCCATTTGAGAGGAAAAAAGTTTTGTTTTTGCTTTTTTAATGAAGCAGCAGGTTGAAGTTGTTCGGGGGCCCTGAAAAATTAATCCATATCCCAGGGGGATTTATTCTAGTGGACAGAGGATTAGGAGGCAATCAAAAGTGTTATCACATGGCTCTGCAATTTAATACCTTAATATCACTTCTAGGTGTGATGTCTTTGTATAAAACACACACACACTTTGGTTGAATGTAAAAATGAAACAACAACTTGAGTGTTTAAATAGAGTCCACTAATGGGGAATGTAAGAAACCAACTGAAAATGGGTATGTTTTTGCTCCCCTTCTCTATCCACAGCCAGACTCCAATCTTATTGTCCTTCCTTGTAGGATTTCTCTAGTGTGGTTTTTCTACACCAGTGGTGCCCAAACTTTTCCTGTCACACCCCCTCTTACCAGTAATGGAATCTGTCCGTGCTTACCCCCCCCCCCCCAATTACTGCACAGCCATGGCTTCCGCAGCAGAGGAACTTGGGCTGAAGGCGGAGCTGGGGACAGAACTGGGGATGGGGGAGGAGCTAGGGCTAGAAGCGGAGCTAGCCTGGGGGCAGAGAGGGAAAGAGGGCAGAACTGGGCAGGAAGTGGAGTTGCAGCTGGGGCCAGAACTGGGCTAGGAGCAGAGAAGGGGCCAGAGCCAGAGCTGGGCTGGCGGGGGGAGTGGAGCTGCGGTTGGGGCTGGAGCTAGGCTGGGGACAGAGCAGGGGGCGGAGTGCAGCTGCCACTGGAGGCAGAGCTGGTCTGGGAGCGGAGTGGAGCTGTGGGGCTGAGGTTGGAGCTGGGTGGTGCTCCCTCCCCACCACTCGTGGGGGCTGGCCAGCCCCTCCCCCCGCATGTTCCTCTGCGTTCCCCTGGAAGAGGGCACACCCCACAGTTTGGGGACCACTGCTCTACACTTTGGCTTCCCAGGTCACTTAACTATGTATTATATTCTAGTACCTACTTGGGAACAGATATTGGCTTGTGTGTTTAATTTTCCCTTCACTCACATGTATGCCCATCACTACATGCTTCTTCATGTGTCAGGGCAATAAGTTAAATACACCTCAGTGTTCTTCCACTCCTCTCAAGGCAATGGAAGGCACAAAGAGATCCCCCCCACACACCTAGCAAGATATTTAAGTTCATAAATCCATAGCAATTTATATTATACAAGATCCAAACAAAATATAAAGAAATATTTAAGGAGAGTAAAAGTTAAGAATATATTTTCTTTATAAATTAATCAAGGTAATGGAACATTAATTTATAAAAAAAAGAATGTTCAAAGGTCAAGAAATTCTTGAGATTTATTCTCCCCACCCCCAATTCCCACTCATCTTCCACTTTCTAGTTGGAGATCACCTTATCCCAGCACATTCCCCTCCGCAGAGTTATTGTTAAAAAAATGCATTTTATTAAAGTAATATCCATACATCTCATACAACTCAGGCTAATACTACACATTTCCAAGACACAGTCAACTGGGGCATTAATCTTAGCGTTCTAGTTTTTCCTCTTCATAACACCCATTTCCCCATATTTGTAAAATACAGCCTCCCACTGAACTTTCAGAATATAGCCACAAACACCCCTTTTTCCCTTCCTGTAAACTATCCCTTCGAAAATTCTATATACTGGTTTATGAACTCCGAACATACAACACATAATGGCTGGAGACTGGGACTATTTTCCCATTAATGTCCAGAGACCATAATATCCTGTATGTTATTTCCATATGTATGTGCCAGAGATACCATCATGTCCCCATCCATCATTATGTGATGGGCTGAATACTCCACTAGACTTAGTTCACTTTCCCCATAAAGATTACAAACCTTACTAACTCATATTATTTCAGGCAATTTTACTTCACCCATCACTATAAGATCTGAGTGCCTTACAAATTCTAAAGAAGAATCTGTTTCTCTCCCTCACACAGTTTTTGTTATTGTGGAAAAGCTAAGTGGAAGAAGTAAGATTTGCATTCTGCACTGATGGTGACAAGGTTTGCAGTCATTCTGATCTCCTGCAGCAAGTTCCACAGTCATGGCCAGCTGCCAAGAAAGTTTTGTCATTCCTGTTCATTATCCTCATTGTTCTTTGGTGGCAGTTGAAGTAGGAAAGAGTCCAAAACTGAACTGAGATTTTCACCATTATTAAGGGGCACAAATTCCATAACAAGTAAGAAGACTTCAGGTTATGATCCGATCACATCTAAGAAAAGTAATTGGTCCTTATCAGTACTTGGGGAAACACCCAGAGGAAAACCTACAGGAAGCAGTGTCTATAATTCAGTATAGCATACTCTTTTCTTGGAGTCAGTAATAAACTAAAGCCCCAGCACTGTTTTGATGATATTGTGCTGCTAGATAAGCGCTATCTTGGGAAAAGACAAGCTGAGTCCCTGACTAACTGTGGTCGTACAAAAATTCAACGGCACACTATGAAAGTCTGTTTGCTCCAGTGTTCTGCCCAAATTCCCTGTTAGAGGATAATTTTATGTAGGCAAAATGCAATTATCTATGATTTCACTTTAACAGAATATTATTCTTCACTCAGTGTTCTCAGGTATAAGTAGCATTACTGTGCTTTGTTAAATATCTGACCAGTATTGTGCTGGTACAGTACCAGTGTTGGATGAAATATTTCCTGAATAACTATTGTTCATAGAATGCTTTGGGATGATGACTATATAAAATATGGTATTAAAAAGATAATAAGAAGAACACAAAATAGTTATGGATTGGTGCCACTATCACCAACCCTGGTTTACCATGGATACTACTTGTTATGGCAAGAAGTGAATGGGTGACTTTGCCTTAGCTCTGTTCCATTTTGAATAATGAAATGGAAGTAAAATAGGAAAGTTGGGATTTTAAAGACCTAATCCATCCCAAGTGATTCACACAGAAAGAGGAAAAAAACCTCATTTTGAGAAGCTCCATACTTTGTGTAACTTAAAGTGAGTCAAAAGGAGGTAATATGAAGTCCAGAAAGGAGTTTTCCCTCCCAGTGATTTGATGTTTTTCCTTTACCAAATGCCAGATTTGGTCTTAAAACTACTGAAGATGAAGAGGGGGCGCTTACTTCCCATTATTTTGGCATCGTGTGCAATCCTTGTGTTCTAGGAGGTAGAGCTACCGGCTATAGGTGTGCCAGCAGCAGCCACTTGAGTGGGCTACAGGATCCACTCATATTAAGAATTAAGTTTGTCTAATGACAACTGGATACTCACTAAGAGTTATGCTCAGCCACAGAAATTATATACCATTTATTAAGTGAAAGTGTTAAAAATGTGACAATTCACTGCGTTTCCCCCATTCAGTTCTTCTTTTACTCTCGCCAAGGAATCTGATCCTTATTTCTTTTTCTAGCATGAGGCTAAAGAAAGGTGAGCTATTGGGAAAGATCACTCAGAGCACTGGCATTAACTGCCAGGAGTATAGGGGATAGTAAAAAACAAAAACAAAAAAGCAACCTCTAGTGCAGGGGTGGCCAACCTGAGCCTGAGAAGGAGCCAGAATTTAACAATGTACATTGCCAAAGAGCCACAGTAATACGTCAGCAGCACCCCCCCCCCATCAGCTCCCCCACCCCGCTCCCAGTGCCTCCCACCCACCGGCAGCCCCGCCGATCAGCGCCTTCCCCCCCCCATCCCCGCATCTCTCGATCAGCTGTTTCGTGGTGTGCAGGAGGCTCTGGGGAGACGGGCGGGGGGGGGGAAAGAAGCGAGGGCACTGCAGGCTCAGGGAAGGGGGTGGGAAGGGATGGAGTCCCTGGGGGCAGGGCCTGTGGCAGAGCCAGGGGTTAAGAAGTGAGCACTCCCGGCACATTGGAAAGCTGGCACCTGTAGCTCCAGCCCTGGAGTCGGTGCCTATACAAGGAGCCGCATATTAATTCTGAAGAGCCACATGTGGCTCCAGAGCCACAGGTTGGCCACCCCTGGTCTAGTGCCCTCATTTGCAATGTCAATTCCAGTTTATGAGACATTGGTGACCAATAGTTTTAGCCATCTTTTTTCCTAGCCGAAATACAGTGTACAGCTGTTGATTTTGGGCAGGTTTTATTGCGGAAGAAAGGTAGATAATGGTTGCTACATAATGGATGCTTCTTGGGTTTTTCTGAAACCACACAATAATTAAAAGTCTAGACTTACACAGCTCCTGAACGGAAGGACTCATACCCTAACTCTGCTCATTGTGTGCTTTTTAATTTTCTAAGTCAGTAATCTAACCAGAAACAACAGAGATCTAACCGCTGACCTCTGTAAGACTTTGCTGAATGTGTGACATAGTTCTCATAAACTACCCTGTTCTCAACAGTTTTTTAAACATTTTCCATCTCCATGTCTGGTCCTGGGATCTCTGTAGAGAGTGAGAGATGTAGAAAGACCAGAATCACAGCAGAGAAAGTGCTCTGCTTTTTCTGTTTGTCCACTGATCTTTGAAAATTCCCAGTAAGTTAACAGGCTTGTGAAGGTGCTATCAATCATTTATCTGGCCCCCTTCCAACCCCCCCCCCCCCCCAAACATTAACCCAGGATTTTCTCTCCTTTACGAAACACAAACCATCATTCCTTTCTAGTTTTGTGTAACAGTTAGATATGCTGATGCAGGGCACTGTATAAGACTTTAAACAGACAGACAATCTAGTGGTACTAGCTCTTTACTCCTGGGAGACCACCAAGGACTGGCAATAGAAGGAAATGCTAGATTTTGACTTCTAGGCCAACTATGTTAGCAAAGGCTCTCATACAAAGGCAGTAAAACTATAATCCCCATCCTAAATCTAGGGAAGCAAATGCAAAGTCCGAGGTCAACAGAATGACCTTAAGCAGGCAATAGAATGGCTGGTGTGTTATAATATATATAAGTACAGTACATTTTAGAACATTGCACTGAGAGTTCTTATTGTTCCTCTTTATTATGCTATTAGCATGTGCTGCCCTGAACATATAAAACATTGTCTCTGCCTCAAGGAACTTACACTCTAATTTAGACAAAAATATGCTACTTGAAGATAATACAGTAAAAGCTGTTTTATCTGGCATGTTGGGAGAATGGGGGTTGCCGCAAAGTAAAAAATGCCAGTTAACTAAGAGGGAGGAGTTTGGGTGCGGGAGGGGGTGTGTGGCTGGGGGTTGGGATGTGCGGGAGGGGGTGCGGGGTGTCAGATCCAGGGGGTGCTCACCTTGGGCGACTCCCCGCAAGCGGCGACCTGTCCCAGCTACTACTAGGCAGAGGCACGGCAGGCAGCTCTGCCCTGCTCTGAGCGCTAGCTCCGCAGCTCCCATTGGCTGGGAACCGCAGCCATTGGGAGCTGCGGGGGTGGTGCCTGTGGGTGGAGGCAGCGCGCAGAGCCACCTGCCAAGCCTCTGCCTAGGAGCAGCTGGGACAGGTTGCCGCTTGCGGGGAGCCGCCCAAGGTGAGCACCCCCCAGATCTGGCACCCTGTACCTCCTTCTTCCATGCCCCAACTTGCTGTCCTGAGCCCTCTCCCACACTGAAACTCCCTCCCAGAACCCACATTCCCTCCAGCACCCCAACCCCCTGCCGGCCCCACGGCAACTGGACTATAAACCGGAATTTTAATGAAGATCAGAAATGCCAGTTTATAGAGCTTTCCGGTTGGCCAAGTGCCGGATAAAACAGCTTTTACTGTACTGTGTATTTGGTATATCACTGGGCCCATCTCCAGCCCAAATGCTGCTGTTAATGTGACTGTTTATGATAGAAGTACCATTTTACATTGATAGAGATCCTGTTTTATTACAAACCCATTGCTCTAACTGGAACAATGTAGGTGTCTATAAGATGCTGAAAATTGTGTGCACATGTGTGTCAGAGCATATCTTCAGTTTCGTATGACAGCAGATGTACTATGTGGAAACATTATGCTGTTACCAGCATAACTACAGCAACACAATGCCTGGCACTAGACATGCTGAGAGTCAGCAATTGCATAGGCACTATTATAAGACAGTATATACCAGCAGTTCTCAACCAGGGGTCCAAGGCCCCCTGGGGGCCACAAGCAGGTATCAGGGGGTCCACCAAGCAGGGCCAGCATTAGACTCACTGGGGCCCAGGGCAGAAAGCCAAAGCCCCACCAGCCCAGCCCTGACAACTGGGCCTCAAGGTGAAGCCTGAGCAGCTTAGCTTCGTGGGGCCCCCTGTGGGTTGGGGCCCTGGACAGTTGTCCTGCTGGCTACCCCTTAATGACAGCCTGGCTTGTACATGCAGAAAAACAGTTGTGGCACATGTGGGCTGTGGAGTTTTTATAGCATGTTTAGGTGGGCTGCAGAAAGAAAAAGGTTGAGAACCCCTGGTATATACTGTAGTATCAGAAGAAGAGCATTTACATAATGGAGAAAGAAAATTTCAAACGTACCACATTCACTGGCTGATCCTCCCACAAGCTGGAAGAACTGTTGAGCAATTTTCAGATGATCCCTCTTGGAGAGAAACAAATGACATGAGATCCAGAGCATGGAGTGGTGCCATGGGACAGAATGAACGCATGCTCCAAGGGGGGTGAGTAGGGTGAAGTAGAGCAAAGTGAATACACATATTGTGGGGTGAAGGGAAAGATGGGGACAGAGGTACAATAAACAAGGAAGGAAGGAATCTTATTGCATGGACCCATATACACAGAATCATTTAAAAAGGAAGCAAGGCTTTTGTAAGCAGGATAGAGAGGCTCAGTTCAGTTTGGATGAGTCTCAGGGCTAGTAACAGAAACTCACAATTCACTCACTTTGGACTGTGAATTATGGAGACAGAAGAAATGAAGGGACTCAGAAAGCATGGGATTTGAGTGTGAAAGTACCACCTCTTTCCCATTAGCTGCATTCCAGATACCACATTTCTTTCTCCCCTAGTACTGATGTAAATGCTGGAGCACCAGAGGGGTTTTACTCACTGAGCCCATTTCCTGTCCAAGGGCTGCATTCACCACTCCCTTGAGTATGTACTCCTGCAACAAACAAGAGGATCAGAGAAGACAAGTTAAAGAATTCAGAAGACATACAAAACAACTGCAGGCAACTTAGAAATTATTTTGTTCCTGCCCATGCCAACTCTATTCAAACTTCATTTTATTAGTAGTCAGATACGACTGCACTCCAGCAGCGTGTAATAAATAATAACCAAAAAAAAAAAAAATCAATCCTGCATGTGAACCAGTTGTTTAAGTGAAATGAGCTAGGGTTCTGAATCAAGGTCCTGTGTAGAGACAGCAACATTATAAAAACACCATCAAAATTGCCAGGAATTGTCCTGCTGTTATCAGTCGCAGCAGAGGGGCCCAAGTAGACTGAACTCCCCTTTCAGGCGTATAAGTGGTCACTCCAGGGAGGAGGATATGTGTCTCTGCCTCAGGGTATGGAAGTTTGCATTGCCTCTGCCAGTATTATATCTACCCTGTGAATAAAGAGAACTTGAGTCCCCAGGGCTGTCAAACAGACTGATATCTTTCAACCAGCATGAAAAATTAAATCCGGTGCTGGTAAAAGGTATTAAATTGACAGTGCTGGAGGCTGAAGTCCTCTGCCTGTAAGTCAGGTACAGCAAAGGCAGAAGCATTGCAAGTTTTCCCACATATGTATATATAGTTCCTCCACACTGCCCTGGAGAGAGGCACCTCTGAAGCCTCTGCAGTTCTTGAACCCCTCTGCTGAGATGGCAAAGAGGGGGACAATTAATGCCAACTGTGATTACGGTTTTTGGTGGAACTTGTCCATTAGCACAACAATGGCATGTTACCAATAATAAATAAGAGGAGCTGGACTGAGAAACTCACTGCATTTTACACAGGTCACTGGCCCATTCAGCCAGAATGCAACTTATCTGTCTGCATTCAGCCAGAACAACTGATTTTCTGCATATCCAGTAGATTAAAAGCCAGGGCTGGTATTAGGGGTAGCAAGCAGGGCAACTGCCTGTGGCTCCGCACCACAGAGGGCCTCGCAAAGCTAAGGCTTTGGCTTCAGCGCCATGCAGCTTGGGCTTTGGCTTTTTGATCTGAGTCCCAGTGAGTCTAACGTCGGCCCTGCTCTTTGGTTTATTTTGGCAGACCATCTGAAACCTACTTGTGGCCCCCCAGGAGGCCCCAGACCTCTGGTTGAGAACCGCTTGGATTGGCTTTTAGCCAAGATGGCCAGGGATACAACCCCATGCATAGGCACCAATTTTCCCCGGCGCCGGTGGGTGCTCGCGCCCCCCCCCCCCCCCCTCTGGCCCTGCCCCGACTCCACCCTTTCCCTGCCCCCATTCCAACCCCTTCCCCAAATCCCCACCCTGGCTCTTCCCTGCGGCACGCTCAGGGGAGGAGGTGGAGCAGAGGCAGAGGTGAGCTGGGCAGGTGGCTGCTGGTGGGTGCTGAGCACCCACCAATTTTTCCCCGTGGGTGCTCCAACCCCAGAGCACCCACAGAGTTGGCACCTATGACCCCATGTGCTGAGTGTCTTAAGCCTCTTACTGCAAGAAGCTGGGACTGGACAACAGGGGATGGATCACTCAGTTGCCCGATTCTGTTCATTCTCTCTGAAGCATCTGGCACCGGCCACTCTTGGAAGCCAGGACACTGGGCTAGATGAACCATTGGTATGACCCAATCTGGCCCTTCTTAGGCGTATTAACATACTGTATATTATCAGCCTTGTGGCGAGTACCAGCATGTATGTGAGGAATGTATTTATAAATCAGACACACACATAGAAGTCCTTCATGTGGAGATGGATCTATCATTCTTAACCCAAGGAGCTCCAGTCACCTTTTCAAAAAAGCCTACCAGAGAAATGTTTCCTCTTTTCCCTGAAATATAAATTTCCTGACAAACACTGAGGAGCAGGACTTGATAACATTCAATCTAGAACCAGTGACAGATTTACAGTTGTAGAAGGTCTCTGCAGGGCTAAATAAAGAAATTTATACCATTGCTATAGAAAGATTTCCATTTTGCCAGTGGGAACCAGCATTTGATTCGAGCCGTGGAAGATCCTAAAATGTCAGATGTTAAAAATTACATTATTTTTGAAAAAGCTCTTTTAGGTAATATTAAATCTTTCTAACATTTATTCATTATAATTTCTCTCTCTTAAAAAGCCTGCACAGTGGGACTCATGATAACTACAGGAGCCTGGCTTTACAGGCAGAGAGAGATAATAAAACAGTACCAATAAACATTTTAAAACTTTGTAAAACATTTTTTCTGTAACATATATGGCATATGCACAATTCACAATGGCTGTGGTGTGGTATAAAAGATGTATTGGTACTCATCTAGGATGATCTGCATAATTTGCCTGTAGTTTTGCCACTCTCAACTCATGTTCATGTAACATTTACAGCACACCTCCATTACCAATAAATAGATACAGAATACATGAACACAAACAGCTAACACATGAACGAGTGGAGTGGACAAAAGTTTTTTTCAGCATGAGTTTGGGATGACTTGCATAATTTGAGTGGCAAAGCCATCAGTAGCTGCTCCAATGCTGCTAAAACTAGGACTCATAATTCATTGCTGGTGCTACTCCACCATCAGCAATGGTGGAAGTTCTAGGGTACACAGGTCTCAGGAGTTTTGGTCACTGTATCATATAATCTTCCAGAGTATGTCTTCCTCAGTGTCTATTTTTGACATTTTCTCTTGTTCAGATCCACTGTATTTATACAGTGCATGTGTTTCTATATATGTGGGCTTTGAGAAAGAAAATGCAGGGAGGAGCAAGAGACTGAAGCTGGCCCAGCAGCTGCAGAAAGCAGTTCAAATAGATAGTGTTGAACTGGGATGAGGTGTTGAAATGAGGCCCAGCTGGGACCACCTCTTCCCCCTAGCACCTCCCAGACCCAGACCTATGCAGAGAACAACCCCATCCCTTCACAAGGACCCATAAAGTCTTCCCTCTCCTCCCCAGCCATGTGATCTTTGAGAAAAAAACTGCAGGGAAGAGTCAGCAAGAGACATAAGTCAGTCCAGGAGCTGCAGAGAGCAGTTCAAGCAGGAGCCAAGGGCACGGCAGTTTTCACTTCGAACATTCCTTCTCCTGTGCTGATTGGCTGTTCCTCCAACACCTCCCACCATCACTCTTCCTGTCTAGCTAATACACTTAACATAACCCAACTGAAAGGATTTAAATAACAAAATCGCAAAACTAACATTACATTTGCCACCGCCGCATTGTTCACTCTGTTTTTGCATTCTATCCCTTTCCCATACCCTGCATCTGTCTTGTCTATTTAGACTGTAAGCTCTTCAGGTTAGGGATTGTCTCTTATTCTACATTTGTACAGTGTATTTACATTTGCAAAATAGGGCCCTGTTTTCCACTGGCTCCTACACACTACCATAATAAACATGATAAATAAAATAATACATGCATGTATATAATTCACACATACAAAGCTTTAGCACTGGTGAAAGGTGGTGGAAGGATGAATGCAGGGTGTTAAAGGGGATGAATCCTCAGGGTACTGGCTTGGACATGGCAGATTCTACCCCAACTTACAAACTCTTTCTTTAAGTAACCATGCCATAAATCTCAAATTACCTGTGGAGTTGTAGGTTCCAGGTCCTTAATCAGGTTATAAGCCTCCTGCACATCATCTGAAATACCAGAAGTTACATGCATGACAAACCACAGTGAATTGTATTCAGACAGACCACTCATCCTACACAACATTCCTTTACTCAGTCACAGATAGATAAAGCATTTGAAGGGGAGGAGTAAGGGAACTATAAATCTGTGTAAATGTATACCTTGCTGGTGGTGGCTTTCTTGAGCCTCTATAACAAACATGGTTTGAGTAATAGCTTCTTTATTACTACATTTTCCCTAGTACAGAGATCACTTGGCCCGTTGTTCATAGTCCAGTGGATGAGTTCTCAATAGTACAAGGTCAAGATAATAAATCCTTCATACTCCTGTCTCCCCTAACATGTTTATTCCTCCCTCAGGGCAAGACTGGGTTAGCTGCTTCTGAATACAGACTTTACGGTTTCATTATTAATACCTCAACATTTGGCAAATTAGTGTATCTGACCCAAATTCTCCCATGTAAAAAGCACTGTTAGTGCAAAAGTTAAAGAATTTTACTCACACAAAAAAGTTATATACTAAAACAAGTACATTCTTAAAAAAAAAAAAAAAAAAAAAACCAACCTAAAAAAAAATTAAAAAAAAAAAATAAAAAATTATAAAAAAAAAAAAAAAATATAAACAAAAAAAAAAAAATTCTAAAAAAAAAAAAAAAAAAAGGATCCAGTCTTAGAACATCTTAACTCCATCCCCTTCACTTGTATATGTTAGCGCGGGGCTTTTCTGCCACACAATTACCCAGCAAAGTTAATTCACACTAATAAACAGGAAATCCATTGCAAATTACCAGGTGTTGATAATTAAGCAAATATTTTTTTTTAAACTAAGGTACTATAGAATAGCATATTTTGTTCATGTATTTTGACAAGTACAGTTTAACTTTAATGATACTTCATTGTATAATACTTATACACCATTTACATCTTCAAAACACTACAAAATAAATCAAACCTCACATACTCATGAGGTACTTAGGTACATATGAGGCCAATAATTTTTTTTAAATACTTTGCTCTTAAATACCAAGTATTATTGGTTCACTAGTACATGCATTTTAGTACAATTTGTAAAAGTAATGAAGTCTTAATATGAGATCTTACTGCAGATCTCTGGTATTAAATCTTTGATGAGAAATCAGGTGAAACTGCCATTTTTGTGAGAATTAAAGGGCTTGTGGATTAGCAAAATGATATTAATGAGGTTCTGTACAGTATGTTCCATAAGTGAGCTATATCCATTTATGGCAATAGGAAAAGAGAGCAGATCTATGTACTAAAATTTGTGACAGCTCAAGTAATGAAGCTGAGTACCAACTGGATGTGCAGTGTGGCAAATCCAGGACAAATGGCTACAAAAGGGGGGGGGGTAGTAATTAGTCCCAGGGGGTTAAAAAGCCTCTCCCAAACCACTGAGGAGAGATAACCATGGGGAAATAAGATTCAGATGGAAAAGGGGTTACCAGGGAACCAATTAGGTTCAGCTGGCTCCAACTGTTTGAGACCTTTTTAAACCCTCCCCGGGGGGGGGGGGGGGGGGGGGAGAGAGTGAGAGAAGCAGGGAAGCTGCCAGTAAGCTAGGTGCAACAAGGCTCTGAACCCTTCCAGCAAGGAAAGCTGCACTCTGTCCCCAGAAGGGAAGAAAAACAAGCACAAGGGACTGACTGAGGGAAGGAATAGCCAGACCCTGTGCTACCTACGAGGATTTGCTTTGCCCAAGCCTGTGTCTCCAAGGCTAAAAAGGACTGAGCCTGCTGAGGAGAAGGTACTTTGCCACACGTGGTGTCAAGTGGGATGGTATAGTGAGTGAGGCTCTGTGGCAAGCCATCTCAGGGCAAGGTAAATCACATAAAAAAAAAAAAAAAAGGAGGACGTAGTGAAGGCGTTGATACAGGCCACTGCGGCCCAACAAGAGGCTACCAGAGTACAGATGGCAGCCCAGCAAGAGTCAGTACGTGTCCAACAGGAAACAAACCAATTGCTGATGAACCAGGCGGCCCAAGATTGAGCCACTCTGAATGAAGTAGTGAACCAGTTGAAAGCCCTGACCACGCTGATGCATGGGCCCCAGGGGATCCAGCCGCTACGGGCAAGCAACTATTTACAGAAGATGACAACGGAGGATGATATAGAGGCATATCTCCTTGCATTCGAGAGGACGCCACTGCGGGAGGCCTGGCCCCAAGACCAGTGGGCAGGCATCCTGGCTCCATTTCTGTGTGTGGAGGTCCAGAAGGCCTATTTCGACATGACCACAGAAGCAGCTATGGATTACCCCCAGCTGAAGGCGGAAATCCTGGTGAGGTCAGGCGTGATGCCGGCCATAAGGGCCCAGCGCTTCCATGAGTGGAAGTACTGGGATGACAAAGCGCCGAGCTCCCAGCTATTTGACTTGATCCACCTCGCCCGGAAGTGGCTCTGCCCCGAGACCCATGGGCCGGAGAAGGTAGTGGAAATCCTGGTGTTGGACAGGTACATGAGGGGGTTGCCGCCAGACATACGAGGGTGGGTCCGCCAAAATGATCCCTCCTCTTATGATGAACTAGTTGCCCTCGTAGAAAGACACTTAGCAGCCCAAGAACTTTCTCGGACCACTGGAGAAGGAAGGCGCCAGAATCGGAGACCAGTTTCTGCGCCGAGGCCCCGGTTTGCCCTAGCGCCAGGCCAGACAATGGAGGGGAGGAAGGAGGCGGAAGAGCAGCCGGCGGTCCCGGAGAGACTTGAGGACTGGGGGAGAAAGACTTGGGAGATAAAGCCCAGCAGCCCGAAAAATAGGGGGCTGCCCTGAGCGGGGTACCGATGTTATGCCTGTGGCGAATTGGGGCATATCGCTGCCCAATGCCCGAATCTAGGAGAGCCTATGCAATGTGAACTGGGAGATATAGGGGGGCCATGTGATCTAATAAGTCTAGTCGGGGTCGCGATGGTCCCTCATAGATACACTAGGCCCGTTAAGATGAATGGTATAGAGACCACAGCGTTAGTAGACTCGGGAAGTGCAATCACGTTAGTCTCAGGGAAGCGGTCGGGCAGGACCAACTATCCCAGGCCAAACGCTCGGGAATATCCTGTGTGCATGGGGATGTCAACTATTATCCAACCATCCCCGTAAAAATAAAAGTTCTCAGAAACCCCACTAAGTTGATGGTGGGAATAGTTCCGAAACTCCCCTACCCTGTCCTTATCGGACGAGACTTCCCGGGGTTTGATAGTCTACTCCCCGGGGAGGAGGTAGAAGAAAATAATGACCCTGGGACCCAGGGTGTGGCCCAGATGGTTAACCCTCCCCTGGCCTTCCATGAATTTAGCCAGAATTTGTTCTCCCCGCCGGGGAAGTTCAGGAAGACTCGGAGGGAACGGAGGGCGGATAAAAGGAGGGGGACGAGGATCCTGACCCAGTACTAGAAGTCTATGCTTGTAGGGGAAAGAAGGGGCTCAACTGACAGCGGGACTGGGTCGGCGATCAACAACCCTATCGCCGGACCTGGTTCCTCAGGGGCTTTCCCCGAGAGGGAGACAGAGGTAGACCCCCCCCGAGTTTGGACAAATGGGGACCGCACTCGGGAATTTTGGTCAGGATCAGGCCAATGATCCCATATACCACAATATTCGTAAAGAAGTAGTCGAGGTAAATGGGGTCCCCGTGGAGGGGAGAGTTAAGGGCCCGGGGCCATATTATATGATTAAGAACGATCTGCTATACAGAGTAGTCTGGGTCCAAGAGTAAGTCATAGAATAACTCTTGGTCCCACGGAAGCATCAGAGGGCGGTAATGGATCTGGCCCACAGCCATCTGTTCGGGGACCATCTGGGGGTAGATAAGACCCTTGATCGGATTCTACAGAGGTTTTTTTGGCCTGGCATTTATTTGGCGGTCCGGCGATATTGTACATCCTGTCCGGAATGCCAGATACATGGGCCCCGACCACACTTAATTGGCAGAGGTACCAGAGGGGCCCTTATCGAGATCCCATTTGAGCGAATAGCTATCGACATAGTAGGGCCATTGGAGAAGTCAACCCGGGGCCATCAGTACATTCTGGTAGTACTAGATTATGCCACCCAATACCCCGAGGCCGTACCCCTACAGAATACCATGTCCAAGACCATAGCCAAAGAATTGGTCCAGATTTTTTCCAGAGTAGGAATACCTAAGGAGATCCTGACGGACCAAGGGACCCCCTTTGTGTCTAAGCTGATGAAGGACCTATGTACAATGCTCCACATACGGACCCTTAGAACATCAGTCTACCATCCCAGACCGATGGCCTTGTCGAACGCTTTAATAGGACATTGAAGAACCTGTTACTGAAAGTGATTAGTTGTGACGGGAAAGACTGGGACGCCCTGCTGCCTTGCTTGCTGTTTGCCGTACGAGAGGTTCCTCAGGCTTCCACTGGATTCTCCCCCTTCGAGCTGTTATATGGTCGCCACCCCAAGGGCATACTGGACCTGGCTAAAGAAGACTAGGAAGAATAGCCGAACCCTGGGAGAAAGTCATTGAACATGTGCTGCAGATGAAAAACAGAATAGCCCAAGTCGCCCCCCCTTATGCGCAAACACATGGAGAAGGCCCAAGGGGCACAATGGACAAACTACAATCGCCAAGCAACGACCCGGGAGTTCCAGGTTGGGGACCGGGTGATGGTGCTCATACCCACAGCCGAGAGCAAGCTCCTGGCCAGGTGGCAGGGGCCGTATGAGGTAATAGAAGCTATAGGAGAAGTCAACTATAAGGTCCGACAGCCGGGTCGCCGGAAGCTGGAGCAGATCTACCATATAAATCTGCTGAAACCTTGGCAGGATAGAGAAGCTCCGGTGGTTGCGCTGGGGGCACCATCCCCTAAAAGCAACCAGCCCAACCTGGTGGGAATATCCCCGGAGTTGACTCCGGAACAACGATCAGAAGTGATCAGCCTGATCAAACGCAACCAGGATATGTTCTCAGAAAAGCCAGGTAGGACTACGGAGGTTCACCATCACATCCTCACAGAGCCTGGAGTGAAGGTGAATGTCAAGCCATACCCAATCCTGGAGGCCAAGAGAGAAGAGATTAGGACAGAGCTCAGGAAAATGCTGGCCTTAGGAGTCATCGAAGAATCTCATAGCCAATGGTCCAGTCCCGTGGTTTTAGTGACTAAGCCTGACGGCAGTATGAGGTTCTGCAACAACTTCCGCAAGCTCAATGAGGTGTCCCAATTTGATGCGTACCGTATACCCAGGATAGATGAGCTGATTGACAGCTTGGGAAAAGCATGGTTTATGTCTACCCTTGACCTTACCAAGGCCGACAAGGAGAAGACAGCCTTTGCAACTCCAGAAGGACTATATCAGTACACTGTTCTCCCCTTTGGGTTGCATGGGGCCCCCGCTACTTTCCAACGGCTAATGGACAAACTGTTGCGACCCCAGGGAAAGTACGCAGTAGCCTATCTCGACGATGTCATCATATATAGCCCCGACTGGGAGATGCACGTGGAGAAGGTGGATACAGTCCTGGACACCCTGAGGAAGGCAGGGCTGACTGCCAATCCCTTCAAATGTTCGATCGGGTTAGCTGAGGCCAAGTACCTTGAGTATATAGTGGGGAGGGGCATGGTGAAGCCCCAGCTCAACAAGTTAGAAGCTATACAGAAGTGGCCCTGACCACTTCGGAAAAAACAGGTCAGAGCATTCCTGGGACTAGTGGGGTACTATAGGCGGTTCATTCCCCACCAGGGCATGCCCATTAACGGACCTAACAAAAGCTCAGGGCCCAGACATAATAAAATGGTCTGCTGCAGCCAAAGGCGCTTTTGCGGATCTGAGGACGGCCCTCTGCACAGACCCCATACTAATAGCCCCAGACTGGGGGAAGGAGTTTATCCTGAAGTAGGGCTGGGAGCTGTGCTTTCACAAATGGTCGGAGATGACGAACACCCCATCCTCTTCCTCAGTAGGAAGCTCCTACCTAGTGTGACAGACCCAGACCAGTGGGGTACAGGAGTCTGGTAGAGGGCAAATATACTGGTCACTGGATGAGTAGTTTTCTGTTCCCTGAGTGACCAGACCAGGGGCTGCACTAGAGTAATCAGGAACCTGCTAGAACCAGTTAAGGCAGGCAGGCTAATTAGGACACCTGGAGCCAATTAAGAAGAAGCTTCTAGAATCAATTAAGGCAGGCTAATCAGGGCACCTGGGTTTTAAAAAGGAGCTCACTTCAGTTTGTGGAGAGAGCGTGAGGAGCTGGGAGCAAGAGGCGCAAGGAGCTGAGAGTGAGAGGGTGTGCTGCTGGAGGACTGAGGAGCACAAGCGTTATCAGACACCAGGAGGAAGGTCCTGTGGGGAGAATAAGGAAGGTGTTTGGAGGAGGCCATGGGGAAGTAGCCCAGGGAGTTGTAGCTGTCATGCAGCTGTTACAGGAGGCACTATAGACAGCTGCAGTCCACAGGGCCCTGGGCTGGAACCCGGAGTAGAGGGCGGGCCCGGCTTCCCCCCAAACCTCCCAATTGACCTGGACTGTGGGTTCTTCCAGAGGGGAAGGTCTCTGGGCTGTTCCCCAACCCACATGGTGAATCTCTGAGGCAAGAAAATCCGCCAATAAGCGCAGGACCCACCAAGATAGAGGAGGAACTTTGTCACACTAGGGAACAGAAATATGCCATAGCGGAGAAGGAATGCCTGGTGGTAAAATGGGCCATAGAAAGCCTCCGCTACTATCTACTTGGACAGAGGTTTACCCTTGTCACGGATCATGTCCCTTTGCAATGGATGCACCAAAACACGGACAAAAACGCGAGAGTAACAAGATGGTTCCTGTCGCTTCAACCCTTCCACTTCACAGTAAGACATAGGTCTGGAACCCAACATGGCAATACAGATGGCCTGTCGAGAGTGCACTGCTTTCCGACCCAAGTAGCCCAACCCCGTAGTGTTGAGCGGGGGAGGGGGGGGTATATGTGGCAAACCCAGGACAAACGGTTACAAAAGTGGGGGGTAATAATTAGTCCCAGGGGGTTAAAAGGCCTCTCCCAAACCACTGAGGAGAGATACCATGGGGAAATAAGGTTCAGCTGGAAAAGGGGTTACCAGGGAACCAATTAGGTTCAGCTGGCTCCAACTGTTTGAGACCTTTTTAAACCCTCCCCGGTGTGGAGGGGGGGGGGAGAGAGTGAGAGAAGCAGGGAAGCTGCCAGTAAGCTAGGTGCAGCAAGGCTCTGAACCCTTCTAGCAAGGAAGGCTGCACTCTGTCCCCAGAAGGGAAGAAAAACAACACAAGGGACTGACTGAGGGAAGGAATAGCCAGACCCTGTGCCACCTACGAGGATTTGCTTTGCCCAGGCCTGTGTCTCCAAGGCTAAAAAGGACTTGAGCCTGCTGAGGAGAAGAAGGTACTTTGCCATAGCAGATACAGAGACAGTCTAGGATGCACGTGAGTAGCAAGCAGAAAACTCATTTGAGACAAGTCCTCTGACAAAGGGATTAAATTTCAATAACCTTATTGGCATGGCATAAATATGTTGCTAAAAATCAGCACATCAAGCTTCAGTATCAATATAATTAAGCTACAGAAGGCCCATACAGCTTTTTCCTTTAATACTTTTATAGCCACTCAAATGCCTTGATGCACTTATTGGTATGTAAGGTTTGGATGTGGTTTATTTCTGCTCCTTCGGTCAGAAGTCTAAAGTTTTTTTGATTATTTTGAGTTTTGTGGGGTTATCACAGTTTTATTTCTTTCATCTAAAAAGAACCAACCTGACCAAGGCTATGGCACCTGTAGCGCTTCAGTGTAGGACACTTACTACAGCAAGAGGATAGGTTCTCCATCCCTGTAATTAATTCACCTCCCCAAGAGGTTGTAGCTAGGTTGATGGAAGAATTCTTCCATTGACTTAGCACTGCCTCCACTAGAGTTAGGTTGGCTTAACTACATTGCTATGGGGGGTAGATTTTTTTACACCCGAGAGACAGCTATGCGGATATAACTTTTCATTGTAGACCAGCCCCAACTCTAGACAACTAGGTGACAAAGTGGTAAAGGTTACTAGCTGAAGCAGTCAACATTACTGCAACCTCCTTTGAAATACAATAAAACAGAATGTGTGGGACTAAACCATAAAGACAAAGGAGATAACATCTACTGCTTTTAAGTACACTGCTCTAAATAACTAGTCATGCAGAGATGATGAAATACCATGAATAAGGAAGTCAATGAGTGGAAAAGTGATCAACATATCCCATTACACAGGTTCCTGCAGTTAACACCAAATCATCAATCAATCCACTTCTCAATGGAGAAATACAGTGGTGATGAGCATCAGGGGAGAGGGAGGCATTGTAACCAATAAAAAATACAAAAGGAACCCAAAGCAAAGACAGAAATGACTTGGAAACACAAGAAACTCTTGCTGTCCAGGGAATCTACCTACATTTTTCAACAGTTGGCAAATGTGTGTAGAATGGATTGTCTTGTTCGCAGACTGCAGCCTTGTTTCTGGTCCCCCCTTTTTTTTTTTTTTTTTTTTTTACAGCCTGTCTGTGCCACATTTACAGAAATAATTTGCATTGCCCGGGTGGCAATCCTGTGTACATTTTTAGCATTTTAGCAGGCTTAAGGAGAAGTGTTTCACTAGTGTAAAAAAAAGTCTCTGATCTTCTGCTGAAGTGGATTTGTTCAGCCCTTTGCAAATGGACTTCCTTCAGAAGTCAAGAAAGTATGTAAGACATTAGCTTATTTACCACAGATGAAATCGTGCAAAGAATGCTGTGGCCCATTTGAAGAAGGCTAGTTGTGAGATGATGAACAGATGTCACAGAAAAAGAAAAGTTTTTAATCCCTGCATCTAAGAGAGAGACAGAGGGAGATTTCATTACCTTGCCGGAGATAGTAAATCACCAGGTTCAATCTGGCTTCAGGAATAACATCAACCAGGGGTGGCAGAACCTGCAGAGCCCCTTCCCCACCTCGGAATACAACCTGCAGAAAAGAAAGCACCCATCTTGTTAGTCCTATAGAGTGTTCCAGTCTGTGATCTCATAATCACCTTTGAAATTTCCACAGTAATGACCTGTTATAGCCAATGGATTCAGCATTAGCTGGACCCCTAGTTTATTAATAATTATAAACATCTCACATTTTACAAAAATACTTAACCCATCAGTAAATAGTAATTATTCCTGGAGCAGAACACATCAGCTATTCAACAGTTCAACACAACAACACATAACAGTGTCGAACAAGTTAGGCAGAATATGAACTAAACTGAAACTGCAAGGGGAATATAGATGGAAAATTACAATTCACTTTAATTATAATTATACCAAAATATTAGGGCTAATAATCCTAGACATGTGAAAAGTGTCACGTGATCTTTAAATGACCAAAAATAGTCAGGTCTTCAGTTTCACATGACAATTCCCTCCTCCCACAACACCATATGGGACATTGGTTCAGGTGTGACTTGGGAAGGAAGCTTATCACCTGCTGAATCATTGGTAAAAGGATCAAAACATAATTCCACCACTGAAATCAGAAAACAGCTTTAACTCTTGAATGCATAATATGTTAGAAAAAAATTATGGATAAGCTTGTTGTGACTTGGTTTGTGGTTCAGCCAATGTGCCATTTGAATAGGGTTGCCAATTTTAGTTGGACGTATTCCTGGAGGTTTCATCACATGACATAATCTTTAATTAAAGATTAATCTTTAATTCCTGGAAACTCCAGGACAATATTGGAGGGTTGGCAACCTACATTTGGATAAGTTTGTCAATCACAATGCAGCTTACTGAACAAAAAGAAGAGGGCCCCAAGTCTAGCAAGGGGTGTGCTTTGGTGGCTCCTACGATGGGAAAGGACAGGCCCTGAGAAATTTCCAGCTCCAACAGGATTTTCAGGGTACCACAGTTAGTAGATCTGCAATTTCATATTTGAGTTTCTTCAGAACTCCTGGATGAATACCATCTGGTCCTGGTGACTTGTTACTGTTTAATTTATCAGTTTGTTCCAAAACCTCCTCTATTGATACCTCAGTCTGGGACAGTGCCTCATATCTGTCAAATGGTATGGAAATCTCCCTCACATCCTCTGCAGTGGGAGGGATAGGTTTTGGTTTCTATTTCAGGGAGCATTGGTGTGCCCGTGAGTGGCCCCAGGAGTGGAGGGAGTCTGGAATTTTGAAAGACATCAGTCACATTCCTGGTGTTCTTCCCAATTTTGGTGGCAGTCACCATCTGGGATGGGGAGTTCAAGGACAAGAGGATCAGGTTTTGGTGCAACAATCTAGCGGCTGTTCATGTGGTGAACTCTCAGTCCACTAAATCGGCCAGGATAATGAATTGATGAGGTCTTTCATTCTCCATTGCCTTGAATGCTGTACTTATTTCACTGCCAAGCACATACCTGGGCTTAACAATGATATAGCGGACACTCTTTCTTGATTGCATGTTGACCAATTCTGAACACTAGCACTGGAGGCCATGGCGGTGCCCAACCTAATGCTGGCAGCCCTACGGAATCTTGCACTGTGCACCTTTTTGGCTTACATGACAGCGTTTGAGGAGTTTCAGGCATTCAAGGAGGTTGTGGGTCTTCCCAGGGCCTGGCCTATACTAGAACCACAAATTTGGCAGTTTATGGTCTTGCTACATAGGTGGGGGCTTGCATCACTGGCTACAGCTAACCGTTAGCTGGGGTGTCCTTTTGCTGCAAGTCTGCAGGTCATCTGGACCCCGTCAGGGATTCATGGCCTGTAGGATGCTGGAGGGTTGGGCCTAGGCTGCTGGGACACAGAACAATGTTAGGGAGCCAGTGACCTTGCAGGTCCTTAGACAATTAGTCAAGATTCTTCCTCAGATCTGCCATTTGGGTTGGGGTGAAGCTATATTCTTCAAGGCAGCCTTTCTTTGGGGCCTTTTGGGTCAGTGAGCTGGTCCCATCAGCGAAGGGTGACTCTTCAGTGCAGGATATCAAACTACAGAATGTACAATGGGAAACTGACTCTCTACAGCTCAAGGTCCGCAGGTCAAAAACCAATCAAAGAGGGATCAGCGAGGCTGTTGCTCTGCACCACTCTGGTGAGATGGATCCATGTCTGGTACAGGCATTGCAGGCATATGTGACTCAACAGCCACCTGGTGAGGGTTCCCTGTTCCTGCATGGGGAATGTTCCTTCCTAACCAAATTCCAGTTTGTGGGAGTGTTTAGGAAGGGGCTGTCATTCTTGAGCTTGCCACCAAGAGAATATGGCTCCCACTCGTTCTGTATGGGGGCCACACAGTGGCTACCCAGTTAGATCTGTGCACATTAGAAGTCCAGGCTAAAGGACGCTGGCGATCTACAATCTTACATGCAGCTGCCTGAGGGGAAGCCAACACCGGGGATGGGCTGTAAGTGCCACAGGTTTTAACCATGTCTGCTTCCTTCCCCATGCTGATCACACAAAATGATCACACAGCACACACACAGCTGAGAATATGGATTGAGGGCATGGTATTGTGCACTGGGCTTATAAGAGAGCATGTAATTCGGGCGAGAAGTTCGCAGCTGGGCCTCAGGCGGGACATGACTTTGTCTTGGCACGGCAGCCAGTGCATGACCTGGGACCAACTCATGTCCCTCTTGCATGGGCTGGCGCACCGAAAGGACACACTGGACATCATCATTATCCATTTAGGGGAGAACGACCTTAGAACGTGCCCTGGCCTCAAACTGATTTTGAAGGCTAAGTGGGATATTGGACTGCTGGCAAATATTTCTTGGCATGGGGACAGTATCGCTAGAGATATTGGACTGCAGGGTTTGGTGGACTGCAGCATACCCACAAAAGGTGGATAGGGCCTGAAGGAAGGCCAGCTGGAAAATATCAACATGGCTGGGGTCCAGAGGTTCTTCAGTTATCAAACATGGCCACATAGCCCAGAGTGCAGCTGAGCTTTATTGAGGATGGAGCGCACCTCTCTGATACAGGTGCCAATTTGTTTCTGGATGATCTTGGTATTGGGTTGGCCAAACTTCTAGATAGTGGGCTTGAGGCAGCCAAGCTAAGGCAGGCACCTCCTTGTGGCAGGTACCGGGTACAGGAACTTGCTGATTTAGGCTCCAGATACAAAAAGGTAACATAGTGGGCATCCTGAGGGCATCATGTCTAACCCCTAGGGGAAAATGAGAACCAGGGGTCAGGACATTATCCTGGGGAACCCACCCCACCAATGCACTTGATGGTGGTGCTGGCAAAGGGGTCGAGGCTCCCTCTCGCCTCAACCCCAGAAAGGAGGAGGGATGCTACAAGGCAATTGGAGACATGCACAGACCTTCCTAGTGTGATGACTGGCACCCCCTGAAGAGGGAGCCCCTAAGAATTGGCAAAGGGTCAATGGGGTGCAAGTGACCATGCTGGGCTGTCCTCCAATGCAAACTTTGGATGTAATTTGACTAATAAAGTTGTGGCCTGGTTAAAACCCATACCAGATGTCCTTGACTTCTTCCATCCAATGAGCACGCCAAACTGAGCAACTCACCAACATCAAATAAAAGCAAACTACTACAACCAGTCATTCACCAGAGTAGCAATAAAATCACTGGAGTAGAATGTTGCCAGATGATCAGTATATCTCCTACTTCAAACACAAATATTTTTACTTTGCCTCAGTATCTGCCCACCATGAGTTCCTAGTCATTAACTTTGCAAATAGAGACTATTATCTTGAGACATTTTAATTCCACTGACATTGTACCGTGGTTAGACAACATTGTTCAGGATCCTCACCCATTCTGATTTTTGCATTGAAGTCCTGATTTTGACAGGGCTGTTCAAGGAGGGTTGGGGATTTGACCAGTCCAAAAATAATTGGTCAAACAACATCAAAAATGGTCAAATATTTTAAACCACTGATTTATTAGAACGATAACAAAACGAGTAAGACTGTATGGTCTCCAACAGGCTTAGCCTTAGATAGATACGTATGCCTAATTACAAAAAAACAGTACTAAACTGAGTTATTTTAACTCAAAAAAATGTGAAATACAATTAAATGACGTTCTAAAGAAAGAAAGAATGGCACCAAGATGCAATCAAAAAGATAGGCTGCCATCTATATCAGGGCATTCTTGCTGGAATATATGACAAATATTTGATCATGATCAAATAATAGGCAGTCAATTGACTGGTTTGCCAAGCCTAATCCCAAATATCTTGCAAGGACAGGCTCACAGGACATTTAAAGCATCCTAACTTATCCTTGAGGATAAAGCAACATTTTTTCATGACATGGTAACAAGCCATGACAATGTAAAAAGACCAGAATGGTGTAATGCAACAACTTTGCCCCAGAAGACAAAGTATAAAGTGGGGGTAGGAATGCAGGTTCTAGTCTTGAACGTGGCACAGAGACAAGGAAAGCATCAGAAAATGAAACTGATTAAATAAAAGTGGGAAGAGTATTGATCAGACTGCCTCCATTGTTTATATTATGGATTCACATAACCTCTTAACACCCCACCTCCTACTGCTTAATTCCCAATTTTCAATAGTGGTATATTAAGAAAAGCTCTGCAGACCAGAGTTTGAGATCCACAGCTTAGATTAATCCATTACTCACCAGATTGTGCTTAATGAGCTCCTTAGCAAATTCAAAAGATGACGAGGCATTGTCCATCAGGCTCTTGAGTTCTGCCTGAAATTAAATATTATACCTATAAAACGTTTATCAAAAATACCCCCCACAAGTGCAGATCCACACCACATCTGAAACTGATAAGAAGGGAACTCCAGCTGTGATAAGCTGGGTTGGTGGAGGAAAACAAACAACCCCCCACTTCATCGTGATGACTGTTGCAAATGGATAATTCATACAAATGTAAAGCAAAACTTGCATTGAGAAAATGGAAAGGCCAGCATGCAAACAGAAAACCTAAGTGCCCAACAATGTGAGGACTATGGATAGGTGATATCCTTTGGGGGAGAATACTGACATGATAAAATGCCATTTGTCAATAACTGTGATTAAGTATAAGGCAGATAACACAACAGGGAAAAGAAACTTGCATGGGACTTCAAATGAGACTGACAAGCCAGAAGGGCTTTCCAATAGATACCTCAGCAGCCTTGCCATTGTAAAGACGGAAGTGGTTACAAGCCTTGAGGTTAAGAGCTATGGTGCTGTCAGGAACTTGCTGAAGGTAAACAGCCAGCACCTCTTGTGACACATCATAGTAATCCAGTTTGTAGTAACATAAAGCCACATATACGTTGAGAGCCAGGTATTCCCTGAAGGGCAAAAGAGGAAATGTTCACAGAAGCATTCATCTCCTGACAGAAAATTGTGCTGAAAAGGAATATTAAAGTCTGTTATGACTTTCCCTCACCTTCCCATGTACCCTTTACAAATACAACAAATATTGAGTTCCTGAGAACAGCCTTATATGTGACTTTCTGGATTCAGCTTCTCCTACAGACAAGCACAAAACTATTCAGGGTTGCGTCTGCAGGGATGCCAACTGCATTTGTCCCACAGGAGGAAGTAATTGTATTGTGACATTTGCATATATGAAGACATTCTCTGTCATGCACAGACACCATGATTCAACATGTATTGAGACAATGTTACAACACATTATCCCAACATCATGAGGGTGAAACGAGCTAGTTTCTTCCAAGCCACTCGTGCATACAAGAATGACCTGTGAAATTTGGGGCTTGTTATTTTGGGAATTGGCGATAACCCCATGTGAAGGAATGTAAGAGAGAACGCAATCATTTTATTTGGACTGATGAACTAAGGTTCATCCACATAATGTATACAAGGTAATTTGACTGTTTTCCTTTGCCAAGTATATTGTATGCATACAAAACTTCAAAAAGATTTCTTTAATGTTAGTATTTACTTTTATGTCACGTATAATTAACCTGTGAAACTCACTACTGCACGGTATCAAGCCAAAAAGGACTAGACATTTACAGGAATAAGAAAAACATTTGCAGTAACAACAATTTGTAGGATAACTGTTACAAAGGTTACTGTATGCAGTGTTGTGGTAGCCGTGTCAGTTCTAGTATATCAGAAAGACAAGGTGGGTAAGGTAATATCTTTTACTGGACCGACTTCTGTTGGTCTGACCTGAAGAACTGTGTAAGCTCAAAAGCTTGTGTCTCACACCAACAAAAGCTGGTCCAATAAAAGATATTACCTCACCCACCTTGTCTCACAAAGGTTATTGATCTTTATGTTTCAGGGCATAAGCTGATCATAGCCTAGGGACTGTCAGGCTGAAATTTCCTCCCAAAGCACAGAATTACACAATGATATAAGCATTATGGAGGTATTTCAGCTTTCTCTGAAGCATTCAGCATTACACACTTGCAGAGGCAAAAGACCATTGACCTGTTCCAGAATAGCAGTTTATACATTGCCAAACCTTCCTTTGACTCTGGACCCTGCTTCCCAGGCCAGCAGCATCTAGAGAATATTATGCAGGCAGCACACTAAAAACTGTCTGTGAAGATGTGGTTGGGGGAAAACACATGCCTTCTACTGCCTAACAGCAACATCTCCAAAGGTTTGGTTTCTTATCCACTTCCTGGCTGAGGTTGGTGGCTATAATGTGGAATCCTGGGACAGAGGTAATAACAGCATAAATGGGAATGGAAAGAATCCTCAGAGCTCAAAAGGACACACAGGATCCCTTGAATAAAAACAACAAGACTGAGGATTTCTTATGAAGGTTGAGGTGGAAGAGAGTTCAGTAACTAAAAATCAGGGCCAGGCAGGCAATGAGCCAAACAAAAGAAAACTAAAGCGACAGGTACATGCTTTGTATTGTGGGTAAGACACACTCAGAACATTTTCTGCTTTGCTTGTAATTCTGTAGCATTTCATAAGAAACAGGAGAGGGGGTCCCAGGATGGGTCACAGAACAAAGCACATTAAAAATAGGGGATTGGGATGGACACATTCCCCTTGTGCCTTATTGGTGTAACAGTTCTGATTCCAGTGACAAAATGGAGATGGCTGCATTGTCCCCTTCTCACAGAGGGAAAGACACAAAAGTGTCGATACCACCACAAATAAGTTTCCAGAAGCCAAGCAACTACATGGAATGAAAACACAAATTCGTCAGAGATACTGCAGTGAGGCTGAGAATGGAGGGGAGGAGAAAAAGAGACACCAACCGGTTATCAAGCAGTATGCGTTTGTAGATATCAATAGCCTCTTGGTAGTGGGACCGCATATAGTGGATAGATGCCAGACTGAGCTGATCTTCTGTGATGTCCTGCAAATTCTGGTGGAAGCTCATCAATTTCTTTTCATCGCTGAACTAAAGAGAAAGAGACAGGCAACCTCCAAAAGAGTTCAGCAAGGAAAACAAGAGCAATTAGTCATATTAATCAGGAAGGGCATACAACAATGCTAAGTGAGATTGAACTGCAGCAGAGAAGATTCAGATTAGACATTAGGAGTTGCTTTCTAACTTTAAGACTTGTTTAGCCAATGGAGAAATCTGTTGAGGGAAGACGTAGAATGCCATCATTGGAAATAACTGAGCCTAAACACACAACTGTAAGTCTGATTCAGACATACTTAAATCTGATATGCCACGATGTAGGGGGTAACAGCAGGGAGATGGACTAGATACTCCATACTCAAAATAAATCTGTAATATAAAATTTTACTACTATAATTTGAGCTAAGATTTGTTGGTTTTGGATCCAAAGCTTAGTTCTCAGGAAATAAGTTCCCATCCCTCTCCACCAAAAACAAAACAAAAAAACCCACAACTCTTGCTGAACAAAAGGCTATTGCAAAGACAATTCCCACAATACTATTTTGTAGCACTGACTAGTTCTCTCTTTCCCCAGACCTCACATCTCCAATTTCTGTGATTCCATACAGTGTAATGTAATAGTTTCCATTTAAAAGAATTGTTGCATTTTACATAACAAATGCGCAAATGTAAAATGGAGAGAGCATGGTTAACAAACAATTTTGCAACTGCATCAAAATTATAAAGTAGCCAAGAAAGTCCATTTAATCGGACCATTCAAGTCACTTACAATTCTGATGCTTCCCCTTCTTATATACGTTGCTGCTAGCAATGGTAATTATGAACCCGCTCTATTGCTATTATTACTGGTTTTTAAATTAAGGTGTTGTTTTTTTTTTTAAATTGATAGGTCTCCCACATTTAAAATATCTAGCTGCTCATCTTTGCTTCATATCTCTTTCCCTCTTGCTTGAGCTGGTCATGCAATAACACTTCAGCACAGCCAACAGTGCTCAAAAACAGTAATTTTATATCTTCATAGCATGGGCGCCAGGTTTATATAATTTTTGGTGGTGCCCAGAATGGGTCCCAGCCCCGGCCCACCCTGCTCTGCCCCGCCAGCTCCCTGCGTTGCTCGGGGGAGGGAGCAAAAGCCAGAAAGATGCGGGGCAGGGACTTGGGGGAAGGGATGGAGTGGGGGAGGGGCATGGGCGGAGCAGGGGTGGGAAGAGGCGGGGTGGGGCAGAGCGGAGCAGAATTGGGCGGGCTGGGGCCAGGTCACTCGCTGCTGCCAGCACCAGGCCCCCCACTAACCCCTCAGGCCACCCTGGACCCCACGTCTCCCCAAAGCGCGGGGCCCGGGGTCGTTGCCTCAGTCCATTTTATGGACGGGATGGCTCTGAAAATATAAGCCCAAACATTGGTGGAGCTGGGCCCACCTTCTTGAATATTGGTGGAGCACGCGCGCCACGGGCCCATATAACTCGCCACCTATGCTTCATAGTATCTTTCATTCCAAAGCCTCCTAAAGTACAGTAGAACCTCAGAGTTACGAACATCAGAGTTACGAACTGACCGGTCAACCACACCCCTCATTTGGAACCCGAAGTACGCAAGCAGGCAGCAGCAGAGACAAGAAAAGACAAGACTAGAAAATACAGTATAGTGTTAAATGTAAACTACTAACAAAATAAAGGGAAAGTTTAAAAAGGTAAGGAAACTGTTTCTGTGTTTGTTTCTTTTACATTAAGATGGTTAAAAGCAGCATTTTTCTTCTGCATAATAAAGTTTCAAAGCTGTATTAAGTCAATGTTCAGTCATAAACTTTTGAAAGAACAACCATAACGTTTTGTTCAGAGTTACAAACATTTCAGAGTTACAAACAACCTCCATTCCCAAGGTGTTTGTAACTCTGAGAATCTACTGTACTTTGCAGACTATATTCATAGTGATTGTTCAACCACCATTGTAGCGTAGACACCTCTGGGTGTTAGTCAATTTGTGCCAGTGCCACTACACAACAGATTTTAGGCAAGGAAATGAAGAATTATGTTTTCAAATAAACCAGCAGAGAGACTTAGGTAGACAGAATGCAACCATCCAAATTAGAATTTGGCTGGGACAACAGTGTTAACAGGAGTTTTTGCAGAAAGTGCCAGTATCTGGGTTTTATCTCTCACCCAAAACACAGCTTCTCTAGAAGTAGTGCCCTTTTGCTGCATGTTGGGGCATGGCACAAAAATGAGTCAGAGGGAATAATGCACTACCTACTGATGCCCAAACACCTAATGAGGACCCAATCCAGCAAAGCACTTAAGCAAATTCTGAACTTTAAGCATATTCATATACTTAAAGTTAAGCATATGCTTATCCGCTTTGCTAGATTTGGAGCTTGAATAACAAATACCACTTCTTGCAGCACTTGGGATTTCTATGACCTTGCTTAGGTTATAAGGTCTCACAAAAATCACAGCGACTTCATAATACATACATAATAAAGACTTTTGTTGGGAAGTGGAGGGCTTAGAATAGTAGCATTTTATCTGTTCTTTTGTCAAGTTTAAAAGGCCACTGTGAAAGACAATCCAATTTTATCAATACATTTACTCTGAAAAAAGCACATCTTGGTGTGGTTGTTTTCTTAACTTTTGATGTTTCTAAATTGACAGAGCCACTTATTCACAAGTGGTTCATGCCATGGAGATAAAAGTTCCCTTGTTAGTAATAAACTGTGATCTATTTATAGAACAAAAGCAATCCAATTTGCAGGGTAGAAGTGAAGGAGCTCTCATGAGTGGGCTAGGATAAGACAGACCAACACCTCTAAAATCTGTTTAATTATTCTTGAACATACCAAGATGCAGCAAAGTGAAGGTTGTGCCTCAATCATTGTTGAAATGAAATGAAATCTCCCTGCTATAAACAAGATTGTGTTTTGGGGGAACTAAATAGCTCAGGAGATTTTTATATCTTTTACCAGTCTTTTTACTTAAAATTAGGGCTGTCAAGCGATTAAAAAAATTAATCACAATTAATCACAATTAATTGCGCTGTTAAACAATAAGAGAATATCATTTATTTAAATTTTTTGGATGTTTTCTACATTTTCAAATATATTGACTTCAATTACAACATAGAATGCAAAGTGTACAGTGCTCACTTTATATTTATTTTTGATTGCAAATATTTGCATTGTAAAAAACAAAAGAAATCGTATTTTTCAATTCACCTTATACAAGTTCTGTAGTGCAATCTCTTTAGCATGAAAGTTGAACTTACAAATAAAGAATTATGTACAAAAAAATAACTGCATTCAAAAATAAAACGATGTAAAACTTTAGAGCCTACAAATCCACTCAGTCCTACTTCAGCCAATCACTCAGACAAACAAGTTTGCAGGAGATAATGTTGCCCGCTGCTTCTTTTTTACGTCACCTGAAAGTGAGAACAGCATTCGCATGCCAGTGTTGTAGCTGGCGTCGCAAGATATTTACATGCCAGATGCGCTAAAGATTCATATGTCCCTTCATGCTTCAACCACCATTCCAAAGGACATGCGTCCATGCTGATAATGGCTTCTGCTTGATAACGATCCAAAGCAGAGCGGACCAACCGACGCATGTTCATTTTCATCATGAGTCAGATGCCATCAGCAGAAGGTTGATTTTCTTTTTGGTGGTTTGTGTTCTGTAGTTTCCGCATCAAAGTGTTGCTCTTTTAAGACTTCTGAACGCATGCTCCACATCTCATCCCATTCAGATTTTGGACGGCACTTCAGATTTTTAAACCTTGGGTCGAGTGCTGTAGCTATTTTTAGAAATCTCACATTGGTACCTTCTTTGCATTTTGTCAAATCTGCTGTGAAAGTGTTCTTAAAATGAACAACATGTGCTGGGTTATCATCCGAGATTGCTATAACATGAAATATATGGCAGAATGCGGGTAAAACAGAACAGGAGACATACAATTCTCCCCCAAGGAGTTCAGTCACAAATTTAATTAACACTTTTTTTTTTTTTAACAAGAATCATCAGCATGGAAACATGTCCTCTGGAATGGTGGCCGAAGCATGATGGGGCATACAAATGTTTAGCATATCTGGCACATAAATACCTTGCAACGCAGCTACAAAAGGGCTATGCGAATGCCTGTTCTCACTTTCTGGTGACATTGTAAATAAGAAGCAGGCAGCATTATCTCCCATAAATGTAAACAAACTTGTTTGTCCTAGCGATTGGCTGCACAAGAAGTATGGCTGAGTGGACTTGTAGGCTCTAAAGTTTTACACTGTTTTGTTTTTGAGTGCAGTTATGTAACAAAAAAACCAACTACATTTGTAAGTTGCACTTTCACGATAAAGAGATTGCACTACAGTACTTATATGAGGTGAATTGGAAAATACTATTTCTTTTGTTTATAATTTTTACAGTGCAAATATTTGTAATAAAAAATAATATAAAGTGAGTACTATATACTTTGTATTCTGTGTTGTAATTGAAATCAATATATTTGAAAATGTAGAAAAATATCCAAAAATATTTAATACATTTCAACTGGTAATCTATTATTTAACAGTGTGATTAATCGTGATTAATTTTTTTAATCGTGAATAATTTTTTTTTAGTTAATCGCGTGAGTTAACTGCAACTAATCAACAGCCCTACTTAAAATGTTAGTTCCAAGATGCGCCCCACCTAGGAAGAACTAGATGATCTTAGAAGAAAGGAAGTGGAAGTAGCTGCCTTTTATGTTAATGGTTCTAACCAGGTCCTAGGGTGGCAACGGCCAAAAAATACCATCAGACTGTTTCTATTAGGCCTATGTGAAGTGAACTGGTGGGTCTCATTCTAGTTCCTAGCAGACCGGTGTCTTCTCTGAGCTCCCCTCTTACACCTACAGATGATTCCTCCATGTCAGATAATGCAGTTGTGTTAGTGGTTGCGAAGGTTTGTTCTGCTGCTACCCATGATGTACCTATCCTGAGGACGCATTCTGGAAGGTTGTTAATCCAGCACCAATTACAGTTCAAAATTCAGAAAGAAACACGAAGTATGAGCAAAGAGACATACATACCTTATGTGCTAGGTGAAAGAGCAGACGATTCTGGAGTCGACTTTTAGGTGCTGAAACGAAAATCCAACAGTACGTTTCAGAGCCCTGGTACTAACACAAGGAACATTTCTAATTCAACTTTTCCCTCACTGTTTGTAAGACTCCCTCATATACACTACTACCTTGCCCAAGCATACCTCACTGACCCACCCACCCACCCCACATGGCCTATAGCTGAACTTCTTCGCAATTTCTCACAATCTTGACATTGTTTACGAGTCTTCCTGTATTTCTCATCTTCATCAATTCTACAGCTCTTTTTAATTCTCTGCTGAACACACATTTTTCCCATGCCTTTGCCTCTTGTCTTCCTTAACTCCATGGTTTTATTACTTCTCTCTAAAACATTTAGTACATTTGATAGCGTTTGTATGAAAGATGCTATACAAAGCACGCTGAGCACAATGCATCTCTAAAGAAATACAGGCAACCAACCCTTAATCAAGGCTTCAAGTACCATGTGCCACAATTGATGTAAATTATGTTGCAAGACCCTTAAAAATTACACGGCAATATTCCTGGAATTATGAGGCAAGGCCTAGCACAGCAGAGAACCCAGGCACAACACCATCCTGCTACAACACTATCTATTTAGGCCTGCTAACACAAATCAGCTCTAACTTATATCAATTTAGATGGAATAAATGGGACCCAGAGTGTCAAAGGTATTATAACCCAGTCACTGTCCAACATTAAAGAGTTTTAAACAAGTTTCAGGGTTTGGTATACAGAGACTTTGGACTGCTGAGTACCATGGCAAATACACCATTAAAATCATTTAAACCTTTTATTAAAGATACAGAAAAGGAAAAAACAGTTAAAGCATTTGAAATGTAAAATAGTAAATAAGGCTTTCTTTTTAACAACAGCCCTCGTTCCTTTAGCTGGAGAGAATTTTTAGAAGGGAAAACCCCCATGACTGCCAGTCTCCTAGGGTATGTCTACGCTACGAAATTAGGTCGAATTTATAGAAGCCGGTTTTATAGAAATCGGTTTTATACAATCGATTGTGTGTGTCCCCACATAAAATGCTCTAAGTGCATTAAGTCGGCGGACCGCGTCCACAGTACCGAGGCTAGCGTCGACTTCCGGAGCGTTGCACTGTGGGTAGCTATCCCACAGTTCCCGCAGTCTCCGCCGCCCATTGGAATTCTGGGTTGAGATCCCAATGCCTGATGATGCAAAAACAGTGTCGCGGGGGGTTCAGGGTACATGTCGTCAGGCCTCTCCCCCTCCGTCAGAGCAACGGCAATCGATTCACGCCTTTTTACCTGGGTTACCTGTGCAGACAACATACCACGGCAAGCATGGAGCCTGCTCAGCTCAGCTCAGCGTCACCATATGTCATCTGGGTGCCGGCAGACGTGGGGCTGCATTGCCATACAGCAGCAGCTCCTTGCCTTTTGGCAGTGGATGGTGTATTACGATTGATATCCGTCATCGTCATATTCCTCAGTGAGTTCGGTCAGAGGCACCTGGATAGACATGTTTTGTCTCCTGGAGACTCAGTCCTGCCGGCAGTCCTATTGAACTGTCTTGACGATGATGGCTAGCAGTCGTAATACAGCATTTTCTGCCAAGCACCCAGAAGATGCCGATGGCTATCAGTCATGCTGCACCGTCTGCTGCCAGGTTAAGATGTAAAAAATAGATGGACCAGGTTTTTTCTGTATTCATTTGCTTCCCCCTCCCTCCGTGAAATCAACGGCCTGCTAAACCCAGGGTTTTGAGTTCAATCTTTGGGGGGGCCATTCTGTGTGACAGTTGTTTGTGTTTCTCCCTGAAACACAGCCACCTTTGTTGATTTTAATTCCCTGTACCCGTAAGCCATGTCGTCACTCGCCCCTCCCTCCCTCCGTCAGACAATAGTTTCGCGCCTTTTTTCAGCCCAGACACCATAGCACTGGGATCATGGAGCCCACTGAGGCCTGGTCTACACTACGGGATTAATTCGGATTTAGCAGCGTTAATTCGAATTAACCCTTCACCCGTCCACACAACAGAGCCATTTAGTTCGAATTAAAGGGCGCTTTAAATCGATTTCTGTACTCCACCTCGACGAGCGGAGTAGCGCCAAAATCGATTTTGTTAATTCGAATTAGGGTTAGTGTGGCCGCCACCACCGAATTAATGTGGTTAAAATTAATGGGGTAGTGTGGCCGCACACCACCGAATTAATGTGGTTAAAAACCGAATTAATGTGCTTAGTGTGGCCGCGCACAATCGAATTTATACAACCTGTTTCCCAAATTCGAATTATCTAAATTCGGATTAATCCCGTAGTGTAGACATACCCTCAGATCACCGCGGCAATTATGAGCACTATGAACACCACGCGCATTGTCCTGGAGTATATGCAGAGCCAGAACATGCCAAAGCAAAACCAGGCGAGGAGGCGATTGCAGCGCGGCGATGAGAGTGATGAGGAAATTGACATGGACGTAAACCTCTCACAAAGTACAGGCCCCAGAAATGTGCAAATCATGGTGTTACTGGGGCAGGTTCATGGCATGGAACGCTGATTCTGGGCCCGGGAAACAAGCACAGCCTGGTGGGACCGCATCGTGTTGCAGGTGTGGGACGATTCCCAGTGGCTGCGAAACTTTCGCATGCATAAGGGCACTTTCATGGAACTTTGTGACTTGCTTTCCCCTGCCCTGAAGTGCCAGAATACCAGGATGAGAGCAGCCCTCACAGTTGAGAAGCGAGTGGCGATAGCCCTGTGGAAGCTTGCAACGCCAGACAGCTACCGGTCAGTCGGGAATCAATTTGGAGTGGGCAAATCTACTGTGGGGGCTGCTGTGATCCAAGTAGCCAACGCAATCAAAGACCTGTTGATATCAAGGGTAGTGACTCTGGGAAACGTGCAGGTCATAGTGGATGGCTTTGCTGCAATGGGATTCCCAAACTGTGGTGGGGTGATAGACGGAACCCATATCCCTATCTTGGCACCGGAGCACCAAGAAACCGAGTACATAAACCGCAAGGGGTAGTTTTCAATGCTGCTGCAAGCCCTGGTGGATCAAAAGGGACGTTTCACTAACATCAACGTGGGATGGCCGGGGAAGGTACATGATGCTCGCGTCTTCAGGAATTCTGGTCTGTTTCAAAAGCTGGAGGAAGGGACTTTCTTCCCAGACCAGAAAATAACCGTTGGGGATGTTGAAATGCCTATCTTTATCCTTGGGGACCCAGCCTACCCCTTAATGCCATGGCTCATGAAGCCGTACACAGGCAGCCTGGACAGTAGTCAGGACCTGTTCAACTACAGGCTGAGCAAGTGCCGAATGGTGGTGGAATGTGCATTTGGACATTTAAAAGCGCGCTGGCACAGTTTACTTACTCGAATAGACCACAGCGAAGCCAATATTCCAATTGTTATTGCTGCTTGCTGTGCGCTCCACAATATCTGTGAGAGTAAGGGGGAGACATTTATGGCGGGGTGGGAGGTTGAGGCAAATCGCCTGGCCGCTGATTACGCGCAGCCAGACACCAAGGCGGTTAGAAGACTACAGCAGGGCGCGGTGCGCATCAGAGAAGCTTTGAAAACCAGTTTTGTGACTGGCCATGCTACGGTGTGAAACTTCTGTTTGTTTCTCCTTGATGAACCCTCCGCTCCCTCCCACCCCCCGGTTCACTCTACTTCCCTGTAAACTAACCACACTCCCCTCCCCCTTTCGAGCACCGGTTGCAGTGGCAATAAAGTCATTGTTACTTCACATTCATGCATTCTTTATTAATTCATCACACAACTAGGGGGATAACTGCCAAGGTAGCCCGGGAGGGGTGGGGGAGGAGGGAAGGAAAAGGACACACTGCAGTTTAAAACTTTAACACTTATTGAAGGCCAGCCTTCTGATGCTTGGGCAATCATCTGGGGTGGAGTGACTGGGTGGCCGGAGGCCCCCCCACCGCGTTCTTGTGCGTCTAGGTGAGGAGGCTATGGAACTTGGGGAGGAGGGCTGTTGGTTACACAGGGGCTGTAGCGGCGGTCTCTGCTCCTGCTGCCTTTCCTGCAGCTCAACCATACGCTGGAGCATATCAGTTTGATGCTCCAGCAGCCGGAGCATCGACTCTTGCCTTCTGTCAGCAAGCTGACGCCACCTATCCTCTTCAGCCCGCCACTTGCTCTCTTCAGCCCACCACCTCTCCTCTCATTCATATTGTGCTTTTTTGCACTCTGACATTGACTGCCTCCACGCATTCTGCTGTGCTCTGTCAGCATGGGAGGACATCTGGAGCTCCGAGAACATATCATCCCGAGTCCACCATTTTCTCCTTCTAATCTTCACTAGCCTCTGTGAAGGAGAAACATTTGCAGCTGGTGGAGGAGAAGGGAGAGGTGGTTAAAAAAGACACATTTTAGAGAACAATGGGTACACTCTTTCACGTTAAATTTTGCTGTTCACATTACACAGCACATGTGCTTTCGTTACAAGGTCGCATTTTTCCTCTTATATTGAGGGCCTGCCGGTTTGGTGTGAGAGATCACTCACACAGTGCCAGGCAACAGATTTCGGCTTGCAGGCAGCCATGGTAAGCCACAGTCTTTTGGCTTTTTTAACCTTCTTAACATGTGGAAATGGTTTCAAACAGTAGCACCCTCATTTCCCATACCAAGCACCCATTGGGTTGGCCATTTAAAATGGGTTTGCAATGTAAAAGGAGGGGCTGCGGTTTCCGGGTTAACATGCAGCAGAAACCCAACTATTCCCCCACACACACCCAATTCTCTGGGATGATCACTTCACCCCTCCCCCCCACCGCGTGACTAACAGCGGGGAACATTTCTGTTCAGCTGAGCAGGAACGGGCACCTCTGAATGTCCCCTTAATAAAATCACCCCATTTCAACCAGGTGACCGTGAATGATATCACTCTCCTGAGGATAACAAAGAGAGATAAGGAATGGATGTTGTCTGCATGCCAGCAAACACCGGGACTATACGCTGCCATGCTTTGTTATGCAATGATTCCAGACTACGTGCTACTGGCCTGGCGTGGTAAAGTATCCTACCATGGCAGACGGGATAAGGCAGCCCTCCCCAGAAACCTTTTGCAAAGGCTTTGGGAGTACATGAAGGAGAGCTTTCTGGAGATGCCCCTGGAGGATTTCTGCTCCATCCCCATACACGTTAACAGACTTTTCCAGTAGCTGTACTGGCCACGATTGCCAGGGCAAATTAATCATTAATCATTAAACACGCTTGCTTTTAAACCATGTGTAATATTTACAAAGGTACAGTCACCAGAGGTCCCTTGTGCGCCCTCAGGGTCTGGGAGCACGCCTTGGGTGAGTTCGGGGGTTACTGGTTCCAGGTCCAGGGTGATAAACATATCCTGGCTGTTGGGGAAACCAGTTTCTCCGCTTCCTTGCTGTGAGCTATCTTCATTGTCTTCATCATCATCTTCCTCATACCCCGAACCCGCTTTCCTGTTGCGTGATTCTCCATTGATGGAGTCAAAGCACACGGTTGGGGTAGTGGTGGCTGCACCCCCTAGCATGGCATGCAGCTCCACGTAGAAGCGGCATGTTTGCGGCTCTGCCCCGGACCTTCCGTTTGCCTCTCTGGCTTTGTGGTAGGATTGCTGTAATTAGCTCCTTAATTTTCACACAGCACTGCTGTGCGTCCCTGTTATGGCCTCTATCCTTCATGGCCTTTGAGACTTTTTCTAATATTTTGCCATTTCATTTACTGCTACGGAGTTCAGCTAGCTGATTCGTCTCCCCATATGGCGAGCAGATCCCGTACCTCCCGTTCTGTCCATGCTGGAGCTCTTTTGCGATCCTGGGACTCCATCATGGTTACCTGTGCTCTCCACGCTGGGCAAACCAGAAATGAAATTCAAAAGTTCGTGGGGCTTTTCCTGTCTACCTGGTCAGTGCATCTGAGTTGAGAGTCAAGTATCAGGGGGTAGCCGTGTTAGTCTGTATCTACAAAAACAACAAGGAGTCTGGTGGCACCTTAAAGACCAACAGATTTATTTGGGCATAAGCTTTCGTGGGTAAAAACCTCACTTCTTCAGATGTATCCTTGTTGTTTGAGTTGAGAGTGCTGTCCAGAGAGGTCACAATGAAGCACCGGGGGATAGCTCCCAGAGGCCAATAACGTCGAATTCCGTCCATACTACCCCAAATCCGACCCACAAAGGCCGATTTTAGCGCTAATCCCCTCGTCGGAGATGGAGTAAAGAAACCGGTTTAAAGGGCCCTTTAAGTCGAAAAAAAGGGCTTCGTCGTGTGGACGTGTCCAGGCTTAATTCGATTTAACGCTGCTAAATTCGACCTAAACTCGTAGTATAGACCAGGCCCTAGATGGTATTAAAGATATCTGTTGTCCTTTTGGGGAAAAAGAGAAGAGTCCTCTCCACTCAATACTTAGTCCTGCCTTGAGAGCAGGAGACTGGACTAAAAAACTCTTGAGTCCCTTGCAGTCCTACCATTCTATGATTCTATAAATTAGTTGAGATGGGCTGGAGCTGTTATTGCTGCTGCTGTTAAAATTTGATCCCATTTCTAAAAAGACAAAACAAGAAAAAAACCACTCAAAAGGTGTGGGTGAGGAGGAGGGACGAACAGAAAATCTAGCTTCTGACTCTGGTGCTAACTTTCACTTGCAACCTCATTACTGGAGAAACACAGGCCCAGCACACAATCTTATCAGCCACTCTGAGATCTGGCAAACTTGTACCAGCACTGGGCTTTGTAGGGCATCCCTTTTAGTTGCTTCTTTCTGGTCACAGGTTTAGCAGTGTTGCAAAATATGCAGGCTTGGATGGGTAAGCCAGACTCTTATTATATAGAAGGAAAAAGGAGAGGGATAGAAGAGAGAAGAAATAAGGCAGGGAAGGAAAAAGAACACATGGGAATGGTGCAGGAGAGAGATAAAGTCTCTCCTTCCAGGTGTGTTCAGGTTTCAGCCAAACTGATGGAGGAAGAGATGTCATCTGGCTCCCTCTCTCTGGCATGGTTTTGTCAGGACATCTTTCAGGATCGGGACGACAAAGGGATAAGGTCCCAGGAGATAGTGGAAGTAGCAGCCATGATGATAAAGCTCGCTCCAGTAGCCAATTTTTCTCCCAAAGTCTCTTTTTTAAGTCCCCCAAAATGGAGTGATGGGTAAAACAGCCCATTCCCTCATTATTTTTTCCACCAAGTAGGCATAATATCCAGCACACCAACTTTGGTTCACTGATTTCTGGATCCACATTCTTCTTGTTTACCAAGCATGACCTTAACACAGCCCTTAAGTTATATCTATAACCCTTTCTGTTTGGACTAATTCAGTCTGTCTCATTTTTGCATCTTTTCTCATCAACATTTGTTGATATAGGACAGTTATTGTGATATTTATGAACTAATACTCTCTTTTTACAGTTGAGCTGACAATTGAGTAAATTTGTAGACCCAATTATCACAACAAATCTCTCTTCCTTCTCTGTGTAAAGGGGTATGTGGCAACAGTTGGCAGGAAGAACAGGGAGTTTTGAGAAGGAGATTGCATACAGGAAGCTGTTAATGTTCAAACCAAGAAGAGGAGGGGAGTTTACAGAAGGCACCTCCTCTATGGAGCTCCTAAACTTCACTGCAGCAGACCCTGCTCTGCCAAGATTGGGAACTCCATAGGGCACACATCCCCAGCTGTGGAGCTCTTAAGATGTACACCTTAAGAGCCCCACAACTGAAGTTGCTTATCCTACAGAGCTACTAAGTTCTGCTGGGAAAGTCCTTCTTCCAAAAACCTTCCCTTGGCTGTATCTCCCCAACTAATGAGTATCCCCATCTCTGCCCTACCCACCCAGCTGGCCATTAATGCACCATATAAATGAATGTATGTGGCACCTCTACAAAAAAGGGAAATTATGCAGGTACTGTATCTGTGTAGTCACAAAACTGCAGAGTGAGCAAAGCCTTCCTTGTAACACGGGACAATAATTCTATTGACATCCTAAACCATGAAAGCAGAGCTCATCCCAAAATGTCCCCTTCCCAGATATGGAATTTCCTTGTATTAACTTGTAGATATTTAAAGTAATTTAATGGGTGATTTTTAGACTCATTCTTATCCCTTCCTAGATTTTTCTTCCTCCCAACAAGAGCTCCTGCTCCTTCCCTCTCCTTTATGAAAGAAGAGCCTTCCCACTTTGCTAGCCTTTCTTGTGCACAATGCCACAAAACAACCCTCTCCCAATGGGCTGTCAGCCTCATGCTGCCTGCCCACATTCTCTTTATCACTGGACTTGCCTTCTCCTGTGCTGTGTTATTTCCAGCAGCATGCCTCCCCCTGCCAATTCCTGTGGGAGAAGGAAGGGAGATCTTATCTTAAGAGAAGCCCTGTGGTAATAAACTGGGCTTAGTTCTGATATCAGGTATCAGCCCCATGCCAAAGATGGCTCCAGAGGTGATCCAGGGTGCTCTGTAAGAGTGTACCTCAGGCCCATAATCGGCACAGTGGTTGGTTCTAGAATCTTTGTTAGTGCCGATTTGCTGTCATTCCCACCTCAGCAAATGACTTAGAACAGTGGTTCTCAAGCAGGGGTACATGTATCCTTGGGGATACACAGAGGTCTTCCAGGGGGTGCATCAACTCATCTAGATATTTGCCTAGTTTTACAACAGGCTACATAAAAACCACTAGCAAAGTTAGTACAAACTAAAATTTCATACAGACAATGATTTGTTTATACTGCTTTATATACACTATACACTGAAATGTAAGTACAATATTTATATTCCATGATAAAAATGAGAAACAATTTTTCAGTAATAGCATGTTGTGACACATTTGTATTTTTATGTCTGATTCTGTAAGCAAGTACTTTTCAAATGAAGTGAAACTTGGGGTTCACAAGACAAATCTCTTCTCCTCCTTCCGAGATGGGTGTTGCCCAATGTTTGGAACTATGTCTAGACTCTGTTTGGCTTCGCCTTTCAGCCTCACCCATTGGTTCGGACACAATTGCTGGCTCCAATAATGAAGTTGTCTGTGCTAGAAGAGCTGGAGTTCAGGCCAACCTAATGTCAGCTGGCCTCAGTGCCAGTCTACCAATTTTGACAGCGTTTTTTCCCCTTCTTTTTCCATTCCTGATCAACCCTGTGGTGTGGTGCCTACTAGAAGGAGCACTCACTGAAAAGTACTCTCTTTGTTCTTTGGAGGTAGTATTCTCTTCCGGGTCCTAGGTGGTGTACATTGATTGTTCAAGCAAGTACAGTTTCAGTCATGCGTCCCTTGACCTCCAAGTCCTTGAGAAAGATTTACAAACCACATACACCTCTACCCCGATATAACGC
>NW_020665369.1:782366-787379 GCF_002925995.2 Terrapene triunguis
ATAAGCAGCAATAATGTCCATCAACCAGAAAGGATGAGTAAGTCACAGATCAGACAGGGTTTAAACCTAGAAGATTTTAAGTCTGTCATAGCAGTAGGCAGAGAGTGCCTAGCCCCATTGTGTGGGGTAGGAGTTGGTTTTAGAATGTCCAAATTGAAGAAGAAAAAAAATAAGAGGGCGAACATAGATTTCTTCACAGAATTGTTTGAAAAAGGTTGAGCTCAGTAGGAGTAGCGGGTCAGAGACTCACTGGATTCCACCTTGCTACTATGGGCAGCAAGAAAGAACTGAAGGAGGGAGGGTTTGGCCACTCCACCCTTTATGCCCTTGCACAGGACACATGCACTGCCCCAATGAACAATGCCATTAAAAAAAAAAAATCAGATTTGCGCAAATAAGGTGCATGCATAACTACTGGGGGATCCACAATGATGCATACTTGAAGACCCTCTCTTTCAATTGCTAAGAAGTGTATCCAACATATTCAGTGGGGATTGTAATTTTCCTCTACATAAGAGCATAAGAAGGGCCATACTGGGTCAGACCAAAGGTCCATCTAGCCCAGTATCCTGTCTTCTGACAGTAGCCAATGTCAGGTGCCCCAGAGGGAATGAACAGAACAAGTAATCATCAAGTGATCCATCCCCTGTCGCCCATTCCCAGCTTCTGGCAAACAGAAACTAGGGACACCATCCCTGCCCATCCTGGCTAATAGCCATTGATGGACCTATCCTCCATGAATTTATCTAGTTCTTTTTTGAACCTTGTTATAGTCTTGGCCTTCACAACATCCTCTGGCAAGGAGTTCCACAGGTTGACTGTGCGTTGTGTGAAAAAATACTTCCTTTTGTTTGTTTTAAACCTTCTGCCTATTAAGTTGGTCTCTGACCAAATGTTTTAGTTTTCTAAACTGTAAATTTGAAATAAGTCAGTTTAATTGTTTTTCCAGTTATTTAGGCATAACTAAAACATACTTTTCATATGTTCCAATCTGGATAACTTAGAAATAGCTGAAGAAGAAACTGTCACCTATTCCTGTTTTGCAGCTCCCACTGAGCTTAAAAAGCAAGACAAGAAAATAGGCTAAGATGTTCAAAGAGATGAACTCTTGAATGAAGATCAGCTGACTCTTGCTCAGTGGTTCTCAACCTGCAGCCCAATCAGCACAGAGCTGCAGCCCATATGAAATCCTCAGGGCCATACAGGTAGTATTGGATGTGACCTACATAACACATTGCGGGCCATATATGTGGTCCACAGTGGTAAATAGGTTGAGAACCACTGTTCTAGCTGAAGCCAGGCAAGACTGAAGTGATGCTGATTGGAAAGAGAAAATACTTTTAAGAAGTAGCCAAGACCCTGTTCTCCCTTTCAGTGAAAGCAGAGAGCCCCTAGTCAAAGTTGTGCAAAGCCTAAGGCTGATGTTTGACTCCTCACTAGGTATCATCGGTGTCTAACAAACCTTCTTTCACCTCCTGCTCTCTAGGATATTTCACCCCTTCCTCCTGGACGAGAACTTGGCCACAGTGATCTATGCATTTGTCATCTCCACGCTGGATTACTGTAATTAGCTGAATATGAAGGCAATGCACCAGACTCCACCTGGTACAGAATGTGGCTGCTTGCCTCCTCCATAGTCTAGGTCACTGTGAATACATCAGGTCCATGCCCAAGTCCATCTACTGGCTCCCAGTCAGTTTCAGATGCCATTTTCAGACCTTGGCCCTAACCTTCAAAACAGTTAATGGATAAAGCCCCAGATACATTAAAGACAAAATTTAAACCTATAAATGTCCAAGACAGTTGCTCTCCTTTGGGACAATCCAGAACACAAAACCCGGCATGAAATATGTGAGAGTTGGGGACAAAACGTTCTCAGTTGAGAGCATTCAGCAATGGAATAACCTTTCCGAGGAGATTATCCAGGGACACCTGATTTATTCTCTGCTTCTATGGTGAAGCATTTCACAGGCCACTTTAACAGAAGAAAGCAACTATTTAACTATCGCCTCCATAGTAGCAGAATGACACTGGAGTGTGCATTTGGCCATTTGAAATGAAGGTGGCACTGTTCATAGAATGGGTTGAAAGCTGCAGAAAAAAATGTAACTAAGATTATAGCAGCACGTTGTATTTTGCATAATATTTGTGAAAGTAAGGGAGAAAGCCTTGGGTTGGAGGCTGAGGCGCTGAGACTTGCTCAGCAGTTTGAGCAGCCAGCAAGACATCCAACACAAAATGGAAACAGCCAGGGCAATACTGTCAGGGTTGCCTATTGCTTTTACTTTGAGTCTCAGGCCTGGAAATGTGCAGCTGCATAACCAGCTTTTAACCTTTGGAGAGGGTGGGAGGGATGGATTGTGAGTAATGCAAAAGTTCTCAAGAAACTAAAATATGAAACTGCAGAAATACTAACTCTGATATGTAACCTATTGCTTAAATCAGCCTCTGTACCTGATGACTAGTGGACAGCTAACATAATGGTGATTTTTAAAAAAAGGCTCCAGAGGCAATCACAGGCTGATAAGACTAACTTCAGTACCAGGCAAATTGGTTGAAACTATAATAAAGAACAGAATTATCAAACACACAAATTAACACGATATGTTGGAGAAGAGTCAACATAGCTTTCATAAAGGGAAATCATGCCTCACTAATCTATTAGAATTCACTGAGGGGGTCAACAAACTTGGGGTGATCCAGTTGATATAGTGTACTTGGTCTTTCAGAAAGCCTCTGACAAACTCCAACACCAAAGACTCAAGCAAAACAAGGAATCATGAGATTAGAGGGAAGGTCCTCTCATGGATAAGTAGCAGGTTAAAAGATAGGAAACAGAGAGTAGACATAAATGGTCAGCTTTCACAGTGGAGAGAGGTAAATAGTGGGGTACTGGAATGTGCAGTTCAACATATTCATACGTAATCTGGAAAAGAGGGTAAACAGTGAGATGGCAAAGTTTGCAGATGATACAAAATTACTCAAGTCAGTTAAGTCCAAATCAGACTGCAAAGAGTTACAATTGGATCTCAGAAAACAGGATGACTAGGCAACAAAATCGCAGCTGAAATTCAATGTTGATAAATGCAAAGTAATGCACTTTGGAAAAAAATCAAAACTACACATACAAAATGATTAAGTCTAATTTAGCTGTTACTGCTCAAAAAGAAATCTTGGGGTCATGGTGGATAGTTCTCTGAAAACATCTGTTCAATGTGTGGCAGCAGTCAAAACAGCTAACAGAACATTAGGAACCATTAGGAAAGGGATAGATGATAAAACAGAAAATATCATAATGCCACTATATAAATCAATGGTATGCTCACACCTTGAATACTGTATGCAGTTCTGCTTGCCCCCATCTCAAAAAAGTTATATTAGAACTGGAAAAAGTACAAAGAAGGGCAACAAAAACTATTTGGAGGCATGGAATAGCTTCCGTATGAGGAGAGAATAAAAAGGCTGAGACTGTTCAGCTTGTAAAAGAGATGACTAAGGGGAGATACAATAGCGGTCTATAAAATATAAAATTATGAATGGTGTGGAGAAAAGTTGTATTTACCCTTCACATAAACACAAGAACCAGGAGTCAGCCAATTAAAATAATAGGAAATAAGTTTAAAACAAAAACATTAGGAAGTATCTCTTCACACACCACACAGTCAACCTTTGGAATTGGTTCCCAGGGGATGTTGTGAAGGTCAAAAATATAACTAGGTTCAAAAAGAATTAGATAATTTCTTGGAGGATAGATCCATCAATGGCTTCTAGCTAAGATGGTCAGGGACACAATCCCATGCTTTGGCTGTCCCTAAACCTCTGACTGCTAGAAGCAGGGGCTAGACAATGGGATGGATCAAGGAAATTGAGTAGTCCTGTTCATAGGTGCCGACTTTTCCTGGTGCCGGTGGGTGCACGACCCCACCCCAGCCCCGCCCCCTCCCGCCCCTACCCCCCCATTCCAACCCCTTCCCCAAAGTCCCCACCCCAACTCCGCCATCTCCTTGCCCCTATTGGACTCCTTCCCCAAATCCCTGCCCCGGCCCCGCCTCCTCCCCTGAGTGCGCCTTGGTCCCGCTCCTCCCCCCTCCCAACCAGCACTTGCCACCGCGAAACAGCTGTTTCACAGCGGCAAGCGCTGGGAGCTAGGGGGAGAAGCAGGGACCCGATGCGCTCGGGGAGGAGGCAGGGTGGAGGTGAGCTGGGACGGGGAGCTGCCAGTGGGTGCAGAGCACCCACCAATTTTTCCCCATGGGTGCTCCAGCCCCGGAGCACCCATGGAGTCGGCGCCTATGGTCCTGTTCATTACTTTTGAAGCACCTGGCACCAGCCACCGTCAGAAGACAGGCCACTGGGCTAGATGGACCACTGGTCTGACCCAGTATGGCCATTCTCATGTTCATGTTTAGGGGTGGCAGAAGTGGAACAATGTGGCAATCCTTATTTTACTTTGCACCTGTGCCTAGATAACTCATAGGGTTTTTCAGAACTATTTTAAATTTAGGGATTTTTTTTAATGTAAAATGCATTGATGACTCTTTTATGAGTGAATCTTTTACAGATTTTATTATTAAACAGTCTATTATATAACACCAGAAATAAATCTTTAATTAAAACAATAATAAAACAAAATTCAAAGTGACACAATGCAGTGAAGGGCAGAACACAAGAGGAGGGGGGTAAGCCACAAGCAAGTATATGCCTGGCCTCTACCTCTTCTTGTTCTTGGGCCTTCCGGTGTTGAGTAGCAAGGCTTGCTAGATAGCTCAAAAGAGCTCAGCTCCCAGGAGCAACTGTTCTCACTTTCCTGAGTGTGGGTCTGTGCAGGGCCAGCTCCAGGCACCAGCTTGGCAAGCAGGTGCTTGGGGCGGCCACTCCGGAGATGGGTGGCAGGTCCAGCTATTTGGCGGCAATTCGGCGGACGGTCCCTCACTCCCGCTCGGAGCGAAGGACCTTCCACTGAATTGTCGCCGCAGATCGCGATCGCGGCTTTTTTTTTTTTTTTTTTTGGTT
>NW_020665369.1:787479-793580 GCF_002925995.2 Terrapene triunguis
TTTTTTTTTTTTTTTTTTTTGGGTGCTTGGGGCGGCCAAAACTCTGGAGCCGGCCCTGGGTCCGTGAAGGGAAAGACCTCTGCAGCACGGCTGCAGGGAGCAGATGCTGATGTTCCCAGTACCCTATGTTGCCCAGGGACTACAGGACATGGCTGTGTCCTGGTTTAGAGCACTGCATTGCCTGCTGCCCAACAGCAGCACATGCTACAGCAGAGCATTCTGGCTGTGTATTGTCTCTACATCTCTGCCTTTCTCCACAATGTCTTTTGCCATGGTAACACTGTCACTGGCAACTGTGATGCTGTCTTTGGCCAATCCAACTACTTCTCTGGAGAGCTTCATTTCTTTTTCCCTCTCCGACCTCAAGTACAACATCCACCTCTCCATTGATCTAGGGGGTCCTGGGGAGTCTGCAATAAGGTCTGCGAACATTTAATCCTGAGTTCTCTGTCTCCCCCCACCCCGGTTAACCAGCTGCTCAGTGTAGTACTTTGTGCTCATCTTTATTGAATTTCATCTTGTTGACCTCAGACCAGTTCCCCAATTTATCAAGGTCATTTTGTATTCTAATCCTGTCACTGAAGTGCTTGCAACTCCTCCATCTTAGTGTCATCTGCAAATTTTATAAGCATACGCTCCACTCCATTATCCAAGTCATTACATAATCAGGAGAAATTTATTTCTAATAGACCATTTCAATTCCAGATGCTTCACCTGCCCAAGACTTTCTTACAAAGCAAGAGACATTACAACCCTCTTGTTAAATAAAAACAGCTTTGAACACCAGCTTAGAATAATAGAATCATAGGGTTAGAAGGGACCGCAAAAGTCATCTAGTCTAACCCCCTGCTAAGATGTTGGATAAATCAGCTTCTTGCATTCTTGTTTCAGATCTTACTTTCCAAAAGCAAAAATACTTTCTGTAGGATGCATTGTGTGATGGGTTTAGTCACAGAGACCCCCTTGGGACTGTCACCTGATATGCTGAAACTACCTCTGAGCCAGTTTTCTCTGCCAGTTTGGGCCTCCAGAATCCTGTCTTGTTCAGCCAGATACACTAAACTGCTGCAACACAGACCCAAGGTCTGAACCACCCGCCCCAAAGCTGCAGACTTAACTGAAAACAGCTTAAGAAGTGCTTCTGTCTCCAGCACCCAGACACCCAGCTCCCAATGGGATCCAAACCCAAAAAATCTGTTTTACTCTGTATAAAGCTTATACAGGGTAAACTCATAAATTGTCCGCCCTCTATAACACTGATAGAGAGATATGCACAGCTGTTTACTCCCTCAGGTATTAATTACTTACTCTGGGTTCAATAATAAACTAAAGTGATTTTATTAAGTATAAAAAGTAGGATTTAAGTGGTTCCAAGTAATAACAGACAGAACAAAGTAAGAGTTACCAAGCAAAATAAAACAAAACACGCAAGTCTAAGCCTAATACATTAAGAAACTAATTACAGATAAAATCTCACCCTCAGAGATGTTCCAATAAGCTTCTTTCACAGACTGGACTCCTTCCTAGTCTGGGTCCAATCCTTTCCCCGGTACAGTTCTTGTTCGCTCCAGCTCAGGTGGTAACTAGGGGATTTATCATGACTGGAACCTCCTTTGTTCTGTTCCACCCCCTTATATAGCTTTGGCACAATCTTTTGTCTCTCTGGGCCCCCATCCCTCTTTCTAAATGGAAAAGTACCAGGTTTAAGATGGATTCCAGTACCAGGTGAAATGGTCACATGTCCTGTGAGACCCCAAGCCTTCATTCTTCCTGGCCTGGCTCACAGGAAGACTTGCAAGTAAACAGAGCCATTTACAACCAATTGTTCTAGTTGATGGGAGCTATCAAGATTCCAAACCACCATTAGTGGCCCACACTTTGCATAATTACAATAGGACCTAAGAGTTATAGTTCATATTTCTAGTTTCAGATACAAGAATGATACATTTATACAAATTGGATGACCACACTCAGTAAATTATAGGCTTTGTAATGATACCTTACAAGAGTCCTTTTGCATGAAGCATATTCCAGTTACATTATATTCACACTCATTAGCATATTTTCATAAAATCATATGGAGTGCAATGTCACACATTGTAAAGGTTTTTAAGTCACCAAAACTCCCACCACAGTCAATCCAAGAGACACACCTCACCTTTCAAGCCTGCCTGTTCAGCTTGTGTATACATCCCCAAAAGGAAGTAAGTGCATGCTAGGTTCACCCAGACATCAGGGTTGCAACCTGGTTGCTTGGTCAAAGCCTCATACTCCTGAAAGACAGAAGGTTTTTGAGACACTTTCTCTGTGATGTCCCAGACATTTGACAGCAAGACAAGCATTATGTAGACCAGAGGTTTCCAAACTTTTCTTATTGCATACCCCCTTCCAGATCTACCAGCTGCCCACATACCCCATTCCTTCTCAGCACTGATATTTTACATGTTCTTCTTAACACTACCTGTCTTTAGCCATCTGTCTATATTTCACTGTTACGTACAGATATAGTTATAGTGTGACGTATACAACTGAAAACCCTGACTACGTTCTGAGCTCAGTTATACTGGACAGTTGCTGGGCAACTGAACCCGCACTGTACGGTGATTGGAAGTGAGGGATCTATTCATCAGCGTTTCTGTGTTCTCATTGGTACATCTTGAAGTAAATTAACTACCATATTTTATATAACAAATTCCCACAGAGTTTTAAAGCTTTGTCTGGGTAGCCTATTATGAAAATGCAATAAATAAAATAATTAATAAATGAAATCCACCTATACACAATTTCTCCCGTGTACCTCCCAGAGATGTCTCGCGTACCACCAGGGGTACACGTACCACAGTTTGGGAACCGCTGAGGTAGACAATATTACTCTCCCTTTCTGATACTGGACAAAGTGTTACCAGATGATACAGATCAGCTAATTTTTTCCAAAGTACGAAAAAGTAAGTGAGTGGTATGAACTACCTTTGGGACAGGAATTTGAAGGCAATGCAGGAAAGGAGAGAGAAGGTGGTACAGACAATTCAAGATTTGCAGACACTTGCCAAACAAAAAGGACCTTGTGTGGACTGATAGAAGAGGAGGGTGATCCATGAAACAATATGACCACAAGGACAAGGCAGAGGAAGAGATTGGCTAGTGGTGGTGAAATTGAGTTAACAGGTTTGCAGCATTGGGGAACAAAGAGGAGAAACAGGCAGAAGCTGGGGTGGCAAGGAAGAAAAGAAGGGAAGCCAGTCCCTGCAGAAGAGAGGAAGAGATGCAGATAACCAAGAACTGGAGACCAAGGAAAAATGAGGATAATTTAGAGCATACTGCGAGAGAGAACATAAGACAGATTCATACGAACACCAGGAAGAGACAGATCTATGAGATCAGAGACTCTGAATGGATCAATGATGACCATGCTAGGCTGGGTAAGTCACTTAAAGAAGCTCAGGTGATCTTCAGCAGAATACTTGTCTCTAGAGAAGGGTGAAGAGGTGACAAGATAATGAAGATCAGCAGCTAGCTCAAGGATTGGTGGTATGAGTAAGGTTTTGGGATGATTGACCATTGGGAGACATTCACAGAAAGAAGACTTTTCTTGACTGATGGACTCCACTTGAGCAGCTGGGACATTAACCTTCTGAGATCAACACTGGCACAATTGATAAGAAGGGCTTAAAATTAGGAATGTTGGAAGAAAGTTGAGAGAGACTTGCGAAATTTCCATGCCTGGCTTCACTGCACAGGAGGAGGAAAATCAGTTAAATGAAGATACAGTAAGGGATAAAAGAACATCAGAAAGTAACAGTATGGACAACAAGAAGAAAAGTACAAATATTGACTGCAGTCTGTTAGTGCAGTGGTCTCCAAACTTTTTTGATCGCGCACCCCTATCAGTAAAAAATTTTTGAGCACACACCCCCTGCCATGCCAAAGCAAAAAAAAAAAAAGCGCTCCTCCTGCCACGCACCCCCAAGGATCCTCTTGCGCACTCCAGTTTGGAGACCACTGTGTTAGTGAAAGGACTGTACCTAATCTGGCTAGAAAACTGGGGGAGGTCTAAGGGAAACAACTGACATGGTTGTACAAGAATACAAGAAATCTGGGTAATAAAATGGAAGAACTGGAACTACTGGTGGATGAGGTCAAACTGGATATTATAGGGATTACAGAAACATGGTGGAATAGTAATCATGATTTGAATACATGTATTGAAGAGTGTGTGCTGTTTAGGAAAGATAGAAATAAAGGTAAAGGTGGTGGAGTAGCAAAATACAGCAATGATGCAGTAAACTGTACAGAATTAGGACGTGATAGCATGAACAAAACAGAATCTGTTTGGGTCAAAATCACTTTGGGGAAGGATTGTCGAAAAGGTTCTATTGGGACAGTGTTAGGGATCTGCTTATAGACCCCTCAGGATTGGACTGGGATATGGATAGAGATCTCTAATATTATTCGGAAAGATAAATACAACCAGGAACAGTATCATAATGGGAGATTAACTTCCTGGATATAGAATGGAGAATAAATACTACTAATATTGATAGGGCCCAGATATGCCTGGATGTGATAGATGACAGTTTTCTTCATTTTATAGTAAATGAATTAACAAGAGGTGATGCAATTTTAGACTTGGCTTTGGTAAGTGGTGAGGACATTGTAAAAGAGCTGGTCATAGGAAGTAACCTTGGATTGAGTGATCACATTGTTTAAGTTAAATGGAAAGATAATCAAAATCAGGTTGTCAACTATGGATTTTTATTTCAAAGGGGAAGCCTAGGGAATTAGTTAAATAAGTCAGCTGAACTTCACTGATACTCAGTTAGATTATGTGAGAATGGTCATCTGTCAGGCAATTGTGGTGTTGGTTTTTTATAACGTTCATGGTGGAAAACCCAGATTTGCAGAGGTACATTAATCTGAACAGATTCTGGCTAGTCTGAAACTGGTCAGCATATTGAGTCCCGAATTCACCAAGTGTCACTTCTCTGAATTTTACCTTCAGGACATCTGAGCTCTGGAGCCTTACAATTTCTAACTTAAAGGCACCTTCATCAATTGAATCAAGAATGTTCTTTGCTTCAGAAGGGCAAGGTCCAGCGACAGAGATAACAAATAGATCACAAATAAATAAAAGCAAATTCTTTGGAATTTTTAAATTCTCAAACTGCATTTTAAAACTTTTGATCAGATAGTTTAGGATTTCTTGAATAGTTTTCATCAAAGTTTACTCCTGGGGGAATTCTCCACCACTGCACATGCACAGAATTCACGTCCCCCCCAGATTTCTTTGCTTCCCCGCAGAAAAATGACTTTCTGAAAGGGAAGCAAAGGGAAGCTGGAAGAGCAGTCACACACTACTCCCTAGCAGTGCAGGTACATCGTTTCAGGCACCCGGAGCAGTCGGCGGAGAGATAAATCACCACGGGGATGGGGACACCCCAGCCAGTGGCTCCTACCCTGAGCCAGGATCAGCTGCTAGTCCTGCCTGGGCAGGAAAGGATGGGACTTCCTCTTCCCCTGCAAGGAGTGGCTGAGGCTATGTCAGACCCACCCTCAGAAACCTCCCCCAGCTGCAGGAAGCTCAGCATTCTCTCATGCTTCCTACCCCCATCGGTCCTCAGCTGTTGGGGGAGGGATCACTATATGGGGAGCTGCTCTCCCATCCGCTCAACCTCCGTACATCCGGACCTCCCATACTCAGACACCTCTGCCAAGCCTCACCCGATACATCCAGGACACCCCTAGCCCTCCATACCCAAACCCCACCCCACTGAACCTCAACCCCTGCATCTGGAGCTGCCCTGCACCCAAACCCCCTGCCTCCGGACCCCACCCCTGCACCCCCACTGAGCTCCCTGCACTCAAATCCCCATCCTGATGCCCCACCTTGAGTCCCCACATCCAGACCCCCACACCACTGACCCCCAACTAGCTGGACCCAGACCCCCACCCCACCAAGCCCCACTCCCCCAGCATCCTGAACACTGCCCCCCGCTGAGACCCCCACACCAGACCTCCCTCCGCTGAGCTCCAGACACCTTTACCTAGAAGCCCCTGCAGAGTCCCATTGCCCCTGCACCTGGAACCCCCCCCCCCCCCCCCCC
>NW_020665369.1:793680-794504 GCF_002925995.2 Terrapene triunguis
AGATTGTCCCACAGAGAATCCTCTCACCCCACACCTGGATCCCCCCCCACATTGAGCCCCTCCATACTTGGATCCTGCCTGGTTAAGCCTTCCTGCCCCACATCTGGTGTGCCTGGCGCAGAGGGGCAGGGCCCCAGGGTGTTTCTGGGGCAAGCCCAGGCCTTGTGCTGTGTCAGGGTAGGGTGCAGCCTCACGGCTGACTCTGTGTCCCGGGGGTGAGGTGGCTGCAGGGTGATCTCCCACTTTCGTGCAGCCAGTGGCCTGTGCTCCCCACCGCCACGCTGGAGCCTCTGCATTTATTTATTGACAAATAACAATTGCAGAATTTAAAATATTGTGCGCAGAATTTTTAATTTTTTGAAGCAGAATGCCCTCCGGAGTAACAGTTTCATCTGTAGCAAGAACACGCGAAGTGGGAAAGGTCAACACCTTTCCTGTTAAGTCTGAAAGATTTCAAGATTCCTCTGAAAGGCACACACAGGACAGTCTGGTGAATGATGCAGTGAAGTGTATTTAACTAAGGGTGTATCGCTGTCAAATGTCAAGCAAAACCCTTCTATCTCCTTGTCATGGATTGACCTCCATCTATAACAAGCAAGTTTATTTTCTGCAGATTCAAACCTTCCCCTCCCGTCCCCCCGTCCCCCAAAAGCCTTTTACCTTTTCAAAAATGATCTCTCCTGTGGTGTAGGTTTCTATTAGTTTTAAATACAGGGCCGGCCCACAACATTTTGGCACCTGAAGGCGGGGAGCTCAAATGATGCCCCCATGCCCCCTCGCTTGGGCCAAAACTTTGAAAGGTCTCAATTCTGCCTTCTTCCTGT
>NW_020665369.1:794904-809886 GCF_002925995.2 Terrapene triunguis
GGGTGAATACCCACTTCGTGTCTGACGAAGTGGGTATTCACCCACGAAAGCTTATGCTCCAATACATCTGTTAGTCTTAAAGGTGCCACAGGACTCTGTTGCTTTTTTACAGATCCAGACTAACACGGCTACCCCTCTGATACTTGACTTAACTTTCAAACGCCTGAACAGCAAATGTAACTTTTCTTGTCTGCATAGTAAACACTGACATTTTTATCTGTTTGAATAATCAAAGTGGTGCTTTCCTTGCCTTCTTGGTTGCAAAGATTTGAACTGCTTCCTGCCGACCAACCTCTCCTGTGTCATTGTGGAGCGTAGATGTGTTTTTATTAACTTCAGCTTGGAGAACCTGCGTTCTCCACTGGAAACTGTTACAGGAAGTGTTAGAAGTACGCGCAGAGCAACAAAAGCATTTGGAAAGAGGGTACACATCTTATTTGTGCACATATATTCCAGAACAGCCTTTGGAGTTGATCCTGCTGAAATGTATCTTGAAAGGACTTTCAGTTCATCACCTAAATCACTCGCATCAATATCGCGCATGTCATCATGTGTCAACACTGTCTCTAGTGCCCTGCATTGCTGGTGTAGATCTTCTTCAGGTATAGTGAGGAGTTTTGGAATATCATACAACAGCCCAAATATACTGCTGTGTTCCTTGAGCTGCATGAAGCGTTCTTCATCTGACTGTATTGCACAATCTAGCACCTGGTTAAAGAATTCAACTTTGAATTGTTGTTTGGGGTCCCTTATGGGATTATCCCGTGCCTCGTAATCAAAATGTCTTCTTCGGTGACTCTTGTGTATTCTTGAATGGGTGGGAAAATAGCTTCAGTGTGAAATTCCTCTGCCAACTTCTGTGCACTCTTCAGAACGTTTTGAAATCCCTCATCTGACCAGTAAGGCTGTAGGTATGACTTTGCTTTGTCCAGTTGTTCTATTGCTCCAGATATATCAAGGTCAACACCTTGGAGTCTCTTGCTTACAACATTTATTTCAAACAGTATGTCATGTCACAACACTAAGCCACACAGAAATTTGAAGTTATGTATGTTTCTGGTGATTCCATTTTCCTCTGCCACTGTTCTCCCACGAACAGTTCCTGTCATAGCATTATCCTCCATAATGGCAACTATGGCATCATCTATCTTCCCAATTTGGTATTTGATAGGCTTTATCGCCTCCACTCGACTTTCCCATCGTGTGGCACTCAGTGGTTTCAGTGTCAGAGAGGATGTTCCCAGATGTTGCTTCAAAATTTGCCATCGATGACTTGATGCAGAGAAAAATACATAGATGCTTTGAATTGCACTAAAAAATTCAGCAGCCTCACTAGAAGCTGATGCTGCATCACTGACTGCCAAGTTCAATGAATGAGAACTGCATGGGACAAAAAAAGCTCGAGGGTTTAACTCTTGGATCCGTGTTTGCACTCCTCTGTTCTTTCCTCTCATGTTGGCACCATTATCGTAGCCCTGACCTCTCATGTCAGCTATCGCAATTCCCGTATCTTCCAGCTTTTTAAGAAGCACATTTGTCATACCAGCTCCTATAGTATCATCAATGTCAATAAATTCTAGAAAATGCTCTCTGACAGTCACCATTGCAGAGACATTTTCACTAGATTCTGTTGTTGTTGTTACAAAACGCACCATTAAAGGCATGTGTTCCGTATGACTGATGTCAGGTGTGCAGTCCAGAATAACAGAGTAAACAGACTTCAGATCTGCCACAATCTTCTGTTTGACTTTTGATGCCAGTAACTGTATGATCTCATTTTGAATTGTTTTTCCAAGGTAGTGGTGTGTGTACATTTCTTGGGTGGTGACTCTTCTTAGATGCTCCTGGAATATAGCATCAAACTCAGCCATCAGCTCCACAATTTGAAGGAAGTTTCCATTGTTTGGCACATACAGCTGTTCTGAAGTGCCACGCAGTGCTAGGTTTTGGGTAGCAAGCATTCTCACAATGGCAATAAGCCTTTTCAGAACATTTTGCCAGTAAAGAGACTCTGATGCAATCTTCTCTTGATGTTGATCATCTATGGTGGCCTTTAACCTTAGGCTTGGTCTACACTAACCCCCCAAATCGAACTAAGGTACGCAACTTCAGCTACGTGAATAACGTAGCTGAAGTTCGAAGTACCTTAGTTCGAACTTACCTCGGTCCACACGCGGCAGGCAGGCTCCCCCATCGACTCTGCGGTACTCCTCTCGTCTAGCTGGAGTACCGCAGTCGACGGCGAGCACTTCCTGGTTCGACTTATCGCGTCCAGACAAGATGCGATAAGTCGAACCCAGAAGTTCGATCGCTCGCCGCCGAACTACCGGGTAAGTGTAGACATACCCTTAGTCTCATCTCAAGCTCTTTCCACCTATGGAATGCTCTCTGGTGATTTGCTGCCTTCTCATGGCATGCCAGATTTCTAGCCAGATTTTTCCAGTCTTTTGTTCCTGTAGAACCCAATGTGGCTGGAACATTAGACTGGAAGAGTTTGCAACAAACACAGTATGCAGCATTCTGGGTTTTTGAGTACATAAGCCATGGCCTCTCCACTTTGTCACCATTGGGGATTTCATGCCAGTAATATGTTGGATGGAAACTTCTATTTTCACTGTCTTTGGGGAACATGAAGTTTTTCACTTGCTGTGACCCATGCACTACAAGGAAGTCTCTCAGGCTACTGCTCAAGTGGGTCCACAGTCCTGGATCATCTAGACTTAAGGAACTAAACTCAGCAGCAGCTGTTTCTTGCACCTCCACCACAGACTTCTCTGATCTACACTTTTCTTCAAGAATGTGCATGGTTACATCCATTTGAGATGGAGATACGGATGCTGCAGTAGCTGCCAGGTCACCTGCACTCTGACTAACTGGAAGCTCAGGCATCTCCTCACCACTCACATCCTCACTCGGGCTGGAAGGCTCACCGTGAACATTTGTGTCTATCTTAGGAGAGCTCCTTCCTGCTTAGATAGAAAAGCTTCCTTTGCTTTCTTCCTTTTTCTGAATGCGGCCCCAGAGGGGAGTTTTCTTCTTTCACTCATGACTGCTGTTCTGTGCCAGTTATAGTGGCTCTCAACACTCAAATGAAGGGGACAAATAAGCAGGCTGGTAGCAGGGCCTGAGTGAGGGAAGATATCAGCATCTTAAGGGCCTAACTGACTCCAATTGCCTGTTCTCCTCAGGTGGGTTCAGGGAAGCAGCAGGAAACAGGAAGCTCCCTGAGAAGCTGATGTTAATCAGTCCAGGCTCCTGGGGGTGCTAGAGAGGTACATAAGAGGCTCCTCCTCCTCTCTCTCCCTGCAGCTCCTGCTGCTTTCTGTTATTCCCTCTCACCTTTTCTCCTGCCTGCCTGCTATGTCTCTTGTGCCCTCCTTCCTCCAGCACAGCACTCCACCATCTCTGTGCATCTAGAGCAGTGAGAATACATATGCACCAGAAGCAGACACAATTTTCTACACTCTGGGTCCTAGTGGCGCCCCCCCAAAGTCTGGCACCTGAGGCGGCCGCCTCAGTTCGCCTCATGGTAAGGCCAGCCCTGATTAAGCACAAAAATTCTTCCTTGAAAATTTCACTATCATAAAATCTAACAAACAGCGATAGCTGGGCAGCATCACTTAAATTGCTTGATTCAACCACCACAAGAGACATGTTTTTCAAATCGGAAAACAGTTCTGACAGACAAGCCTCATAAATTACCTCCAATCTTTACACTACTGTGGAATCAGACAGAGGAACTTGCTTCACACGGTTCACAATGTCATCTTTGTTTTGATTTCTGGCAAAAAGCTCCTCCAGCATTTCCAATATGTACTCCTTCACAAACTTGGCATCTAGGAAAGACTTTTTCTTTTTAGCTGGTACCAACATCATCTGAAGAGAAGCAGCCATTGATTTTTTCCCTGTACAGTCACTGATATTGTGAGAATGACATTTGAAGAGTGATATGAAGACTTCAGATTTTCAATTTTGTCACATCTTGCAACACTGCCGGGAGGATAGGACACGTTGAAATGACTGTGTTTTGATTCGAAGTGGTGCCTCACATCAACGACTTTACAGACAGATACAGTGGTTTGGCATATTAAACACAAATGTTGTGTGTTTAAATGAGGTGTCAGAAAGAAAATCTGCGGTCCAGTTTGTGTTAAAAGCTCAGTTTTCACTGTCGACTGTCACATTTACTTCCAATCACATTTATTTTTGACTCCATTTCCATCACTAATGAAAAAATGGGTGGCTCAATCACAGCCCATGCTATCACATGAACTTAAGATCCAGTAAGCAGTGCTTAATTTGTACCAGGGCTTGCCAGGGCTGAGCCACAGCACCTCTAGGCTTGGCAGTTGATAGCCCTGGCACCTCTGGGCAGCAACCCACTGTTCTCTCGCCTCCCAGCTCTGAAGGCAGAGCCACCGCTATTGCCACCCTTACTTCTGCTCTTCTGCTGGCGGTGGTGCTGCCTTCAGAGCTGGGTGCCCAGTCAGCAGCTGCCACTCTCTGGCCACCCAGCTCTGAAGGCAGCACTGTTGGCAGGGGCAGCGCAGAAGCAAGGGTGACAATACAACACAAGCAGCAGCACAATACTTTTGTGCTGCTGCTTGCATTGACGCTGCCTTCAGAGCTTAATACCCAGCCAGCAGCTGCCACTCTCCAGCCACCCAGCCAGTGCTTAATTTGTGCTGGGGCTTGCCGGGGCTGAGCCCCAGTACCTCTTTCATTACAAATTAAGCACTGTCGGTAAGTTACTTACTAAGGAAGTCATAGGCAGATGATTGGCAGCGCATCACAGTTCATGAATTTAATTATAAACATTTTTTAAAGTGAGCTGGCAGGCCACATAGGAAGCCTTGGCGGGTCACATTTGGCCCATGGGCTGCCTGCTGAGTATCACTGACTTAAATGTATAGGAAGCTTTGAATTTCTTTAAATCAACTATACACAAGCTATCATCAATTTGCATCCCGAGCTAGGGGAATGGGGGTGGGGAGAAAAAAAAAACTTGTGGGGAAAGGCTCCAGACCCAGTAGGATGAATAATTACTTCAAAGGTTATTAGGAGTAAGCAGAGAGCCTATAGGTAATGCAAAAAGGGACTGATTAGCAAAAAAGGCTACATCTTGGAGGTTAGAAAATATAGTAATAAAGTGAGAATTGCTAAAAGTCAAGATGGATTAGCTCTTGCCAAGGAGGCTTTTTAGTTATATAATTAAAAAGAGGAGGAGGTTGGGCTGCTTTGCAGTGTGAATGGAGAGGAGATTAAAGATAATCTAGGTATAGTCCAAAGACTAAAACAAATGCTTTGCCTACATTTTCAATATGGATGATAAAATGGAACACAGGCAAAAGGCAGGACAGCTGATGAAAGAGAGTGTACAGATATGCAAATTACCACAGGTGGAAGAAAAACTTAAAGAGCTTAATACACTCAAATTGAGGAGACTGGATAATTTCCAACTCAAAATACTGAAAGAACTGGCATGTGAGTTAAGTAGTCTGGAATCAAGGATTTTTAATAAATTTATTTAGGGTAGTTTTGTATGACTGGAGAATAGCTAGTGGCGTACCTATATTTAAGAAAGGGGAAAAAGTGATCCAGGCTACTATAGAGCTGTTAGTCTAACCTCAGTAGTACACACGGCTGTAGAACAAACTGTGAAGGGAAGAATAATTAAATTCATGGAGGTAAACGGAAGGGGGCTGTAATTTAACATGGGTTTACCAAAGGCAAATCATGCCAGATTAACCAAATTTTCCTTCTTTGAGAAGAAAACTGATTTTTAGATAAGGGAAATGGAGCAGATCTAATATACTTGGACTTCAGTAAAGCTCTGACATGATACCACATACGGAAATTATTAGTTAAATTACAAAAGATGGGGATTAGTACAAGAACTGTAAAATGGATAAGAAACTGGCTAAAGGGGAGAAGGCAACAAGTTGTGCTGAAATTATCAATGGCAGGTGCCCCAAAGGGAATGAACAGACAAGTTATCATCAAGTGATCCATGATCCATGCCCTGTCACCCAATCTCAGCTTCTGGCAAAACTAGGATATATCAGATTGTGTCAGTGGCCAGGATGTGGGCAGTTGGAGCAGGAGTCACGCCTAGTGGTCAGAGCAGGAATCAATACCCAGGAATCGGAAGCCGGGTGCCCAAGCCTAAGGTCACAGCTGGAGTCAGGAGCCATGAGTACAAGTCCTGGGTCAGAACTGGGTTATCTGGAGTGAGGCAAAGCAGGAGCAGGGCTGGAACAAGGCAGGAGCTATCACAGCCATGGGCAAATGCTTTGAGCAGCCTCTGAATTGCTGCTACTGTTGGGCCTAAGATCCAGTCTTCTGACCTTTCCAATCAATCAGGCAGTGTAGCCACTCAGGCAGTCTACTACAGGCCAGCTGCACTCATCAGACTGCCCAGAGACTGGTTCTGCCGCAGGCGCTGCTTCCAGACTAGCTCTGTTGCAGACCCTGATTCCTGACAAGCATAGCATTTCCAGTAGAGAAAGAGAAGTATTAATGCCAATATACAAGGCACTGATAATACCTCTTTCAGAATATTGTATACAATTCTGGTCACCCCTGCGAAAGAAAGATGTATTCAAACAGGAACAGGTGTGTAGAGAACAGTTACCAGGATAATCAGGGGAATGGAGGGCCTATCTTATGAGATGAGATTGGTAGAGTTTGGCTTGTTTAGACTAGCAAAAAGAAGGCTGAGAGAGGATATGATTGCTCTCTATAAATATATCAGGGGAGCGAACACCAGGGAGGGTGAAGAGATGTTTAAGTTAGATGACAATGATAGCATAGGCACAAATGGGTATAAACTGGCCATAAGCAAATTCAGGCTGGAAATTAGAAGTAGGTTTCTAATAATCAGAGAAGCGAGGTTCTGGAACAACCTCCCAATAGAACTCCTTCCAGTTTATGTTTCCAAAAGCTCATGTTTCAGAGCTTCAGTCAGTCCCCTGCAGGTGTCAGGAAGGGATTTTCCTCATCCCCCAATCTATTCTGGGTTTATATTTGCTTGCCTGCTTTTGTGTCCTTCCTCTGAAGGATGTGAGAAGACCACAGATGGAGAGGAACACTGGACAGGGTGGGCCAGTGTTCTAAGGTGGGACTGAGCATTCTCTCCCTCACTGGCATAGCTGGCAGATTCTTGCTCACATGCTGAGTCTAACTGATCATATGCAGGTTTGGGAAGGGATTTTTCCCCAGGTCAGATTGGCAGGAACCTTGGGAATTCTTCTGCAGCAAGGGTTACAGGTCCCTTACCAGGATTGTCTAGCTAGATCTCACTTAATCATTTCCCTGCCACTCATACACTGCAGTTCCTCCTATTATTTGCCTGTGCCACATAATAGTTGGGTCTCTTCTGTGCTGTAATACTTTGATCTAGTGTCAGTGGTTGGGTTTAGTGTGAGAGTGCTGTTGGTGGCCTGTGACATACAGGAGGTCCGACTAGATGATCTGGTGGTCCCTTCTGGCCTCAAACTCTATTACCTTTCTTTCATATTAGATTCTGACATAGAATGTGTGCTACTGGTCCCTCCCTGACCACGTTATAGAATAAGTCAATAGAATGGACAATAGGGGACTAGTAACAGTATAAAAGTTAACTGCGGGGCTATGTAATATATTCTATGTCCCAGATAACAAGGGTAAAAGGGACATCAGCACAAACAACTTTTTTCTAATCTTTTCTGACCCTTTAAAGTTCCCTATTCCATGTCACACCATAGCATGCACTGTTCTGGTGACATCATATCTGCCAGGAAACCCCACTCGATAATGGAACTCATCTGTTGTAGATTCCAGTATATACCTTTTTAAATAACTGTAAGTCGTGGTTTTGCACAGACTAAAATATGGACATAAAAAGACAGTATCAGGAATTCCATAATAGCAAAAATAAATAAAGTAAATGCACATTAAGTATTACAACACCACTGTTGGACACGGGGTCCAAATTTAAGATTTTAAAGTAATCAGCCACAGTTATGCAAAGGTACTGGATATGTAATACCTCACCTCTAACTTCCTTCTACATTTATGTTCATTCCATATGCTTGAATGTTGCCATGTAAACCATTTAATTTCATCAGTCATTTGTGTAGAACAAACACATTATGCTCAGCGCCTTTAACAGATTAATTTTCTTATTTTTTTTTTTTTAAATATCAAGCAACTCTGTGCCTTGTGAAAGACAGCTGTGAGGATAAAAAAAATCACTGAAATCTTCTTTAGTTACATCTGGAAACTATCTGCTTGTGGGGATGGAGAGATACTCAGTGAAAAAAATTGAGACTTCTCTACATGTGCATAAAAAAAATTCCAAGCCACTTTACATTTTAAGTTAAAAGCTGGTCCGCGTGTATATGTATATGTGTATACACACAGACCAGCTCCTAATGCCTCTATTAGCAGACAGCAGAAGAGGTGAATACAAATACTGGCACTTTTTAAAGACCTGAATCAATATCACCGCCTGGTGGTGAAACAGATTTAGACAGACTGGATTATTTTATTTACTGATGTGTTAGGTCCTCTTTTACTCTTGCATCCAAGAGAGTGTTAAAAATTTAAAATCCATCCTGGATTTCCTTCTAGTAATGTAAGCCCCTACAAAGTATTCAATGCAACAGGATAAACTTAACAATTTTTTTTTATGGAATGTCTCTCCATCTCCACAAGCAGATATTACCAGATGCAACTAAAGAAAGTTTCATTACTGCCAACTCATGCCCTTTAGCCTACCCAATTCCAATATTTATGGTGATGGAAAAGGTTGAGGTCTACCAATTCCAAGCATCCCTGGCAATTGTAGAGAAGAGAATTAACCGAGTGAGATATTTCAACCTGCTCCTAACTTCTGTCCCCTGCCCATTGTTCCAGAATAAGGGTAAAATGAAATATCCTCAAAAATCTTGCAGACATATTCAGGGCTGGTTGGGAAGGGATATTCCATCTCCGGGGAACTACAGGCCAGTCAGCCTCACCTCAATCCCTGGCAAAATCATGGGGCAGGTCCTCAAGGAATCAATTTTGAAGCACTTAGAGGAGAGGAAAGTGATCAGGAACAGTCAGCATGGATTCACCAAGGGCAAGTCATGCCTGACTAACCTAATTGCCTTCTATGATGCGATAACTGACTGTGGATGAGGGGAAAGCAGTGGACGTGTTATTCCTTGATTTGAGCAAAGCTTTTGACATGGTCTCCCACAGTATTCTTGCCAGCAAGTTAAAGAAATATGGGCTGGATGAATAGACTATAAGGTGGATAGAAAGCTTGCTAGATCATAGGGCTCAAGGGGTAGTGATCAATGGCTCCATGTCTAGTTAGCAGCCGGTATCAAGCGGAGTTCCCCAAGGGTCAGTTTTGTTCAATATCTTCACTAATGATCTGGAGGATGGTGTGGATTGCACCCTCAGCAAGTTTGCAGATGACACTAAACTGGGAGGAGTGGTAGATAAGCTGGAGGGTAGGGATAGGATACAGAGGGACTAGACAAATTAGAGGATTGTGCCAAAAGAAATCGGATGAGGTTCAACAAGGACAAGTGCAGAGTCCTGAACTTAGGACGGAAGAATCCCAGGCACTGCTACAGACTAGGGACCGAGTGGCTAGGCAGCAGTTCTGCAGAAAAGGACCTAGGGGTTACAGTGGACGAGAAGCTGGATACGAGTCAACAGTGTGCCCTTGTTGTCAAGAAGGCTAACGGCATTTTGGGCTGTATAGGTAGGAGCATTGCCAGCAGATCGAGCGACGTGATCATACCCCTCTATTCGGCATTGGTGAGGCCTCATCTGGAGTACTGTGTCCAGTTTTGGGCCCCACACTACAAGGATGTGGAAAAATTGGAGAGTCCAGCGGAGGGCAACAAAAATGATTAGGGGGCTGGAGCATATGACTTATGAGGAGAGGCTGAGGGAACTGGGATTATTTAGTCTGCAGAAGAGAAGAATGAGGGGGGATTTGATAGCTACTTTCAACTACCTAAAAAGCAGTTCCAAAGAGGATGGATCTAGACTGTTCTCAGTGGTACCAGATGACAGAACAAGGAGTAATGGTCTCAAGTTGCAGTGGGGGAGGTTTAGGTTGGATATTAGGAAAAACTTTTTCACTAGGAGGGTGGTGAAGCACTGGAATGGGTTACCTAGGGAGGTGGTGGAATCTCCTTCCTTAGATGTTTTTAAGGTCACGCTTGACAAAGCCCTGGCTGGGATGATTTAGTTGGGGATTGGTCCTGCTTTGAGCAGGGGGTTGGACTAGATGACTGTCTGAGGTCCCTTCCAAACCTGATATTCTATGATTCCAACCCAAGTCTGGAAACCCATTTAACCCTGTACATGTGAGCAAAAATCTCCATCTAATTCTATAAGGGAAAAAAATCATCATAGTTTCACAGCATAATTCTCTAAAACTATGGAGGGATGTTTTTTCCCCTGTGATCCCTAATTCTATGAATTCACTTTAGTATTTTTCCCAGGGCTAAAGGGAGGTGTGAAAATGGGAGGGTATAGCAACAAATTAATAGGCTGTGAAGGCTCGTTTCAGAATGGCACAAGGCAAGATAGTCAAGAGAAGCAGTCTTAGGTTTTGCTAGATGTCAAGAGAGAGTGATGTGTGGGCACACCTGAGAACAGAGTATGGGCTCAGTGATCCAGGACTGGAAGCAAATTCTATTTCACAGCGGGAGAGGCAGAAGGGTCATGGGGATGATAGTGGGGAGAAGGCAGAATCCCACAGAGGCACCTTCTTACCCAAATGGAGTACAATAGGCACTATATGATGCAAGCAACTTGATAATCTATAGATTATTTGAATAAACATATTTTCTAATAACCTTGACAACTCTTTGGGGTAAAAGGAAGGTTTTATGCAGACGTCAGAAAATTCATATCAATTAAGGGGCTAGAGGGACCGAGAAAAAAAGATTTAAAAGAATTAAATATGTAATACTACCGCTTGGCTAAATAACGAAGGTGGGGATATGATTGTGTTGTCTCTTTTTGACCTGAATGGGTATTCAAAGTTCAGGGCCCTGGGGATGTTCCTGCTGGAAGTATTGAAGATGGAATCTCACAATTCCTGTGTACATTCCTTGTAAATGAACAAGATTGCATCAAAGTCCTGCTTTTCCAAATACACCTCTACCCTGATATAACGCTGTCCTCGGGAGCCAAAAAATCCTACAGCGTTATAGGTGAAACCGCGTTATATCGAACTTGCTTTGATCCGCCGGAGTGCGTAGCCCCGCCCCACCAGAGCACTGCACTACTTTACCGCGTTATATCCGAATTCATGTTATATCGGGCCGCATTATATCGGGGTAGAGGTGTACAGGATTAACCAAAGGCAAAAAGAGGAGTTTCTTAGCTTACAGGTCCAAGCTTCTTTTCAGCCAGCATCCCAGAACCTCTCTCTAAGTTTCTCTCGGGGTCTCATTTGGTTATAGGCTTTTGCTTGGATTTTTCCAGGTAGTCTCTGTGTCTCTCTGGTCCTGTGCATGTGTGCCCCCAACCCCCACCAAAAACAATATTTAGTGCACGCACACACACACACGCCATGCCCATACAGTCCAAACCTGTTCGGTGGGTTCACATAACCCTTTACTTTTAGGTGGGGAGCTGTGGTTAGCATAACTGTAAGGATAAATTAACTGAAGAGTGTATTCATACCCATCAATCGCAACAAGGTTTTAACTCAACACATAACAAGGTTCTACCCAGCTCAAAAATAACTTTCCACATATTATTTTCTGAAGGTGTACACACCAAGTAGGGAAAAGAATGTTAGAACAACTGTCATGAAATTAAGAAAAGGACAATTTAGGCTTTGGGGCAAAGATTAACTAGGATGCTGGACTAATAGACTGTTTCAGTGTAGAAACTCCTATTTCCCTAATCCACACTGCTTTTCTGTATAGTTTGCTCTATTGCTGCTGGATTTATACACAAATGGCCTGGCCCATTTCTTCCGCACCACCAAAAACTCTCTCTCCTGCCTGGTGCCACCACTTTAGGACAACATCCTGATTCTCTCCAGCAGGAAGCAGAATTTCTTCATCTCACCTCCAATGCTCTCTTGTAGTCCCCCAGGTGAAAGGCACAGTATCCAATCCAAAGGTCGGTGTCCTCATCTTGTTCCCCCACATGCCGTTTAAACTTCAAAGAAAAAGGGATGCAAAAATGACACCAGCTGACAAATTTTGTCGGATTGTCTCATGTGAAACAAATTCATTTATAAAATTAATATTAGGATGATTTCTGCTGGCTTGACAACCCTGGACACGGAAGTCAGGCAGTGTCAATATCCCATTTTCAAGGACAGGCAGTTTCTATCCAGTCACATAGTCGCTATACAAATATTTTAAAGCTGTAAACGTAAAGGAGGGCAAGTGATTATTCAGGCGGGTGCAGGGGGCATATCTAGGGTGTGAGAAAGAACAGAAAAGACAAATTAGTTGAAACAGCTAGAACTTTTTCCAAACAGGGAGCTCTGCTGCAATTGGGAACAGTCTGCCAGAAGGAGCCTCATCACCCCAGTCATTGGGAGAAGGGTTTGGGCAAGGCCCCGGGGGCTGTGCTCTGGGCACCAATCCTGCACTGACGGGGGAATGTGGACCCGGTGACCTGCGGCCCCTCCCACTCGCACCCCCGTTGTCTGGGAGACTGCCGGAGTTAGCTCGTTAGCTGCGGGAGCGCAGAGCCCCGTAGGCCGAGCCCCCCTCCCCCGTTACCTCCAGCAGGGCGATGGCGCCGGTGAAGTCCCTCTGGGCCAGCAGCTCCTCCAGCTGCGGGACTTTCTTGCCTTTCTTCTTCCGTTTGTCACCCTGCGGCGGGGCGCCCCCCACGGCCGGCTTGGCCCGGGAGAGCATCTGGAGGGGGCAGAAAGAAGAGGGGAGACCGGGTGAGAGCGGGGAGGCGCTGGGGGGCGTCAGACCTCCCCGCTCCTGGGTCCCACAAGCGGCGACCCCCTCCCCGCCCTGTCCCTCACCATCTTGCCCCTGGGCTCCTCGCTTCTCCAACGACTCCGTTACCCCGGTAACGGCGCGGGGGGGGAGGGAAGAATGAGTGAGTGAGACACCGAATAGGGCCCGGCTGGAACTCACGTCCCAGCTCACAGTTCCGGCCCCGACCCCGCGGCTAGCGCAAAAGAGGAGCCGCTCGATTCTCCGGGGAGAGTTTCAGAACGGGACATTTCCGGTGTGGCTCGCGCTTATCTCCATAGCAACCCAAGGAGCTGGGTGTAATTTTATCGCCGCAGTGTCACAATATTTATTTATTTATTTGTGGTTAATGTCCCAGCTCGTGGGGACGAGCGGTTGAGATGAGACTGTGAGTTTTCATTTATAATACAAGCCCAGCCTGCAGGGGTATGGAGACAAGCTTGAAAACAGGACCCAGGCACGCTTGAGAGGCTCATCAATCACGAAAGCGAAGAGAACAGATTTTTGGTGTCTAACTCCTGCTTTTTCAGTGCCTGGGGTTGGTAATAGTGTGATTGTGCAGCAGAAAACTTGGGGCTGTGGTACAACACCAGTGCTTTTGTCAGGCGAGAACATAGTAACATCCTTTGACAACATGCTTAGAGGCTCTACATAGGATATAACACTAAATAATGAAAATCAGAACCGGGAACTACTGATTTTTGTGCCAGGGAACAAATGATTCAGTGGTGATGTCATGACATGTATCAGCACGTGGTATGTGATGTCATCACTGTACTCTTCACTGCCATCAGTGTGCGCGGACCTTTACAGACAATACAGTAACTCCTTGCTTAACGTTGTAGTTATGTTCCTGAAAAATGCGACTTTAAGCGAAATGATGTTAAGTGAATCCAATTTCCCCATAAGAATTAATGTAAATAAGAGGGGTTAGGTTCCATGGAAATTTTTTTTCACCAGACAAAAGACTATGTATATATATATATAGACACACACACACACACACACACACACACAGAGTATAAGTTTTAAACAAACAAAACTGTACACAGCAATGATGATTGTGAGAGAGAGAGATGTGCATTGCCCCTTCAAGTATCCTGACCTCCCGTAAGTACATTGCCTTTTTAACAGGTTTCAGAGTAGCAGCCGTGTTAGTCTGTATCCGCAAAAAGAACAGGAGTACTTGTGGGTTGTAGCCCACGAAAGCTTATGCTCTAATAAATTTGTTAGTCTCTAAGGTGCCACAAGTACTCCTGTTCTTTTTGCCTTTTTAAGTAGATCAGCAAGTTGAAACAGCAGCTGCTGCCAGAAAGCTCCCTCCGTCCTGAGCCCTGTTGTGTCCCCCCTCTGCTCTATGGAGATGGGGCAAGAGGGGGGCAGAGGGGAGGGGGACACCCTGACATTAGTCCCCCTTCCCCCCCCCCCCGCCATGCACAGCAAGCAGGAGGCTCCCGGGAGCAGCTCCAAGGCAGAGGGCAGGAGCAACACACGGCAGTGTGGGGAGGGACAGCTGAACTGCCGGCAATTGATAGCCTGCTCGGCGGCTGTCGCACAGGGAACTCAGGGGAGCGGGGAGCTGATGGGGGGCCTGTCCACCCTCGTTCCAAGCCCCCATCACTAGCTCTTTCTGCAAGCAGTGGACAAAGCAGGCGGCTGCCAAACAACGTTATAAGGGAGCATTGCGCAACTTTAAACGAGCATGTTCTCTAATTGATCAGCAACGTAAAAAGGAAACAACGTTAACCGGAAGGACTTTAAGTGAGGAGTTCCTGTAGATAAGTTCCTCCCCAAATGGCCCATTAACTTTCCTCCAGGCATAGGGAAGAAAGGAAGTAGGAGAGCAGCTGTCATAACTATAAAGGGAAGGGTGGCAGCTCTCCTGTGTACAGTGCTATGGAATCCCTCCTAGCCAGAGACTCAAAATCCTTTTACCTGTAAAGGGTTAAGAGGCTCGGGTAACCTGGCTGACACCTGACCCGAAGGACCAATAAGGAGACAAGATACTTTCAAATCTTGGGGGGGG
>NW_020665369.1:809896-824967 GCF_002925995.2 Terrapene triunguis
CCCTACATTTGAACCCTAAAGTTCAAAGTGGGGATACAGCCTTGACAGCAGCTGAGGGGGTTGTTAGTGGGTTATAGATTGTTGTCCTTGTCCTCAAAGGAAACCAGCACAAAACTTTAAAAAGACGAGTCTGGGAGCTTAAATTCTTAACTTAGCTAGAAACTAAATATCATGGTCTGAATAGACATTGGCTTTATGGCTTATTAAAACGGTGTAAGTGAAGTGTTAATGGGCCACTTCACCTTGAACGGTCCCTTGAAATATGTGCTAAACAATGTGTTCCATCTTGTCTTTAGCTGTGACACTCTGAATAAGTTCCCCAGACCTGAAGAAGAGCTCTGCATAAACTCAAAACCTTTTCTCTCTCACCAACAGAATTTGGTCCAATAAAAGATACTACCTCACTCACCTTGTACGTCTAATATCCTGGGACCAACATGGCTTCTCCAACACTGCACAAAATATGGACATTTTGCAGTTGTTTGTTGCACCAAAGCAATCAGGGTGTTAACTCATATTATTGACAATCAAAACCCATTGTTTCTGTCGCCTATCACATCTCATGACACAGAGCTTGCCTGGAGAGTGAAACTGAATATTCATGGAAACACTAGTGACTTTTAAATGATCCAGAAGCGGACGTCTAACCTTCAACCCCTCCCAGAATGGAAGTCACCTGACACAGCCCTGATTAGCCCTGAAAGTACTCCGAACACATGGGCCAGAGAAACAACTTACAAAGACCAACAGTATGGTGTGCCCCAATGGTAGTAGTTATAAAGAAAGTGGAAAAATATGAATCTGTGTGAATCTTAAAAGACTTAATGAAGCAACTGGGAGAGAAAAATATGTTCTCCCAACTCTGGATGATTTCCTTCCCAAAATGAAAGGAACTAAAGTATTCTCCCAAGCTGAATGCCTCGAGCCAACTCTGGCAAATTCCTCTAGCCAAAGAAAGTGCTGAACTGACACATTTATCAACCCCTTTGGGAGATTTTACTTTCGAAGATTACCTTTTGGGATTACCAGTGCACCTGAAATTTTCCAAAGAAAGATGGCAGAACTGTTAACGAACACGAACGGAGTTGTACTTTTCATGGACAATGTTTTGATATATGGATCTTCAATGGAAGAACACACCAAAACCTTCAACAAAGCCTTAGGCCTAATCAGACCAGACCAGACTGAAGTCAAAGAAAAGTGTGTTTTCCGCCTACCCCAAATTGAGATTTTGGGACAGTCAATAAAGAAAAATGGAATCAGTCTGAGCCCTGAGAAGCTAAAAGGAATCTGAGAATGGAATGCACCAACAAATGTACCAGAACTGAGAGCGTACTGGGCATGGTAAATTACCTTGGTCGATATCTACAAGACCTTTCTACAGTGACAAAATCACTGCATGAACTGTCCAATGCATCTTTTGCATAAAAGGCAAAAGAAATTATTTCAGCAGCTCCAGTCTCAACATGCGAACAAACCCACAATGGTCAGTGTGGATGCAAACACCTCTATGGCCTAGGTGGTATACTGTTGCAACAACACAAATCTGTGTGGAAGCCAGTTGTGTTTTGCTCTCGCACACTCCCAGAAGCAGAAAAGTTATACAGAGTGAATGAAAACAAGGGCCTGGCAAGTGTAAGGGCATATGAAAACTTTTACAGATATCTGTGTGGATTGGATTAATTTACAATGATAAAAGACCAATAAACCCTCATCAATGGAAAAGGGTTGGCTCAGGCCTGCTGAGATGTCCACGTCTATTAATAAGGTTAGTGTGATTTAACCCAACTTCTAAATATGTTCCTGAGAAAAATCTGGTAGCAGCAGACACTCTGTCATGGAACCCAGCATCACACTGTGATGTTACCTACGGTACGATTTGGACTGTTGAATAGCTGAGCCCCTTCAGTTCTCTAGCCGGGGGTGCCCTTTACACTGCTTTGCTGTATAAACAGCCACTCCTGGCCTGCTCACACAATCTTCAGCACGTAAATTCACTCCCAACTAAATACATGAGCACTCTGACCATTCACTCATGAATTACATATCGGGCGATACTTGCAAATTCTTAGTCCGAGCCTTGTTCCTGAAATGTGCATCTTGTGCTGCTCAGCACCCTCCTGAACAGTACAAGTTCATAGAAAGTCCATCATTTCATCAAAGAAAAATGAAAATGTGCCAGCCTTGTTATCTGAAACACTGGTTAAGACAAAACAATAAGATATGTTTAATAAGTACAGAAAGATAGATTTTAAGTGATTACAAGTGATGATGCATAAAAGTCAGGATTGGCTACAAAAGAAAATAAAAGAGTAAAACGCAAATTACTACCTAATTTAACAAGTGAACTTAAAAGCAAAAGATTTTGTCTCACCATATGCTGCAGTAAATTTCACAGACTGGATCCTCTTTTCAGCCTGGAACTCCTCCCTTGCCCCCTTCCCCCTTGGTTCAGAGTCTCTCTGGTATTCATTGATGTCATGAGCAGAGAGATGGGAGGAGGAGAGGTGAATTGGAGGTCACTGTCTCTCATCCTTATATCCCTCTCCCTTCTTTGAGGATTATCCTCAGCTGGGGTGTAGGCGACAAGCAGTCTCTTGTGGATGCGAGGCTTGAAATGTTCCTGTGATGCAATGTAAATTTCGCACTCACACCTTCCTCCTGCTGAAGAATGGCCGTTTAAGCAGCCATTGAAAGCATTGTAATTCCAAATGAAATGACAGAAGAAATATTAAACCTCATCCATGAAGGACATCAAGGATTAACTGAATGCCATATATAGGGCAACCAGCCAGTGCAGTGGCTTGGCATCAGCAAGGATATAAACAATAAAGTATCTGCATGTGAACATTGCAGAACTAATAGACCAACACAACACAAAGAACCTTTAATAACAACACATTACCAAACAGACGTTGGAAGAGACTAGCTTCAGATTTATGCGAATACAGAGGATATCATTACCTGGTCGTAGTGGACTATTTTTCCATGTATATAGAAATAATGTACTTGAGAGACATAACATGGCACAGTGTTATCAAAAATTGAAGTGCATTTTTGCTCATTTTGGCATTCCAGAACAACAAGGGATGGACAATGGACCACAATTTACTGCAGCAGAATTTAAGTCATTCTGAACAAAATATGATTTTGATCATATTACTAGCAGCCCATGTTACTCAGAAGTGAATGGAGAGTAAAGCCAAGAAAACCCTAGAACAGAAAGATATATTCCTTTTTCTCTGAGCTACAGGTCAACACCAGTAGCAGCTACGGGATAAAGCCCAATATGACTTCTGATGGGAAGACAACTTGGAACTACTGCTCCAACTTTAGAAAAGAATCTATTTCCAAAGTGGCCAGACATGAAAAAAGTAACTAAATCAGATAAAAAAGTAAAAAGAGCTTATAAACACGTTTACATCACACAATACTCAGCGAACTGCTGGGTCTAGAATCTGGTGACCATGTTAATGTCAAATTGGATATAGAGAGAGGATGAACACTTCAGCTGTCATAAAGAGAAATAACTTTAGAGCCCAGATATGTGACTGAGACCAACAGTGGAGAGTTCAACAGAAACCATTGGCATCTAAAGTTTGTTCCTCAGAGAGAACAATCAACAGAGAAAATTCTACAGACAGTGGATTCCAAACTGACCACATTCAGTTGCTGCAACTAATGGACACCCAGATGACCAAGCTGTACGCGTTCAGGTTGTGTAATTAGAAAGCCAGTATGATTCAGAGATATTTAACAGACTAATTGATACTGAACTTCAAAGATACATGTAGGTCCATTTTGTAAATGGTAGGAATGTATTAAAGGGGGAGATGTAATGGAATGCTAAACTGTATTATGCTGTTAAGCCGTGAGGTGGCACTGTGTGCAACATACCTTATTTCAGCTAACCTCAGCCTTACAGGGCAGAGCATAAAGGATCTTATGGAAGATGCATTTCTGGTGTATCTCTCTGAGAAGGAAACTCTGTAGTCATTCAATAAATGACAGAAGTTTGACCTGCCAGTAGCAGCCCTGCAACCTACCATGTATGAAGTGTAAATGACATCTGCCAAGTCTGCAGACAACATGTAGCAAAGGGAGCAGCAGAAGCCATTAGAGACAGGGAAGAAACCATCTGGCTACACTCATAACCAGAGCAAACCTGGTCCCCACTTCTCTGGAAGTGAAGGTTGGCTGGATTGCCGAGCTTTGATGCCTTACAAGCTCTCCAATATTGGCTCAACTCATTGAATGGTGCATGTGTGCCGAGCTGGTGCCTGTGGGATTGGCTCTCCACTGGTTGGGCTCACATGCATCTGAATATGCTACTGTCGCTGTGACCTTTTGCTTACACTGGTCTGCTCGTGGCATCAAAGGAGAAACTGTTCACAGTAAATTGTGCAGGTCTGTGATCAATCTTCTCTTTTCTTATTTGTTTTGAAACAGCAAGTTAACCATGTTGACAATTAAATAATCAGCATTGGTAAACTGAGCCAACACATAATTGAGATGAATGGGGCAGTTCATATCTTTCAGAATTATTGTTTTATGTTTTCTGGAGATGCAATCAATCATCTTGTCATCACTGCATCCGTTTATACACTCATTTAACATTTTCAGGGCTTTCTTTGCAACCATAAGAGTCAGAGACTTTTTTTTTTAATGAAAGCTGAGATTTTGGAGAACAAAAAGAAAAAGTGCTGGGTCACTGAACCAGTGAGACTGGTCCAATTCTAGGCTGAGTTTGGCACATCCACCTCCATGCGAGTCCAAGGGCAAAGCCTCACTCATCTGTATAATGCTTATTCTGGCAGATAGTACATTTTGAAGTGAATTGGATTGAGATTGAGGGCCTTGTGAAATCAGATACCAGAAAAATAATCCCTTTTTTGGAGGGCAGAACACAGGCCGAAGATATTCCCTCAGCCCCACCCCCTCTCTCCTGCCAGGGGACAGGAAGTGCAGGTCTACACTACCCGCCTGAATCGGCGGGTAGAAATCGACCTCTCGGGGATCGATTTATCGCGTCCCGTCAGGACGCGACAATCGATCCCCGAATCGACGCTCTTACTCCACCAGCGAAGGTGGGAGTAAGAGCCGTCGACAGGAAGCCGCGGAGGTCGATTTTGCCGCCGTCCTCACAGCGGGGTAAGTCGGCTGCGATACGTCGAATTCAGCTACGCTATTCGCGTAGCTGAATTTGCGTATCTTAAATCGACCCCCCCCCTGTAGTGAAGATGTAGCCGAAAACCCATAGATGGCTCTTTTTTGGTCTGGAAATGGAGAAGCATTTCATTTCATCTTCAACCCCTCTTCTTCTTGACAAGGGTGTTGAAACTGGATGGAAACCTCAAACACTGAGAGTCATAGAGCAAGTATAGCACTTGGCTCTCTCACTTATAGAAATGCTTTTTTGAAAACTCTTAGGGAGAGAAAATGTCTCTGCTGTCCCCCTGTATCTGCCAATGCAACAATTCAGCAATAATGGATAAGCACAGTTGCTGCATATTTCTTCTAAAATGATCAGTAATGAAATGCTTAACACTGTTGAAATTTAAATGGTCATAATTAGGCTACAGCATTAACACCCCATCAAAGTGAATGGGGCAGTTCACATTTCTCTTAGAACTACTGTTTCTGCCTGTCTGCCTGCAGACTCAGGAAGAGAACACTGTATCAATTTTCATTCAGATGGCTAATTTTGCAAACAAAAGGGCTAGAGATTTTTTTTCATGTACGTATTCCATTTTAATTATATTAACATTGATGAGGGTGCAGCTGTTCTCTATTAGATCAGCCACTGCTCAAAATATTCCCCACCCAGTGCAGACAGATATTTTAATCCCTCTAGGATTTGAAAGTTAAAAAGGAACCAGTTTGGTCATGTCTAGCTCATTTTACATGCCTTCCTCTTATGGCTGCAGCTCTACTACCTGGGGCTGTACTTGTGTGAGTTCTAACATACTAACCAGCGTTGGACCTAGTCAGTATTTGAAAAGAGAATTCAAAGAAAAACTCAGGGAACTTCATGAAGTGGGGTGGTCAATGATCAAGTAAAGAGCATTATTCTGTTTGAATGCCGATTGAATACTGTGATGATATTTAGCAAGGTAGGGGGATTCTGTGATCTTGGAAGTGGCGGACTTGGATCTAAGCAATACATACTTTAGAACATGAGGGGTCCTTAGGAAAGGGTTCAGGAAGAAAAGGGGGGGGCAAGAGGGTGAAAGAGCTGTTGCACTTATGTGAATTATTTTAAATAAGAATCCGGTATAATCCTACTGTCTGCTTGCTTCAGTCAAAATATAACATTTCTGGAATCATGGATTGCTTCTGCCTTTGTCTAGGACAAGGGTCGGCAACCTTTTAGAAGTGGTGTGCCGAGTCTTCATTTATTCACTCTGATTTAAGGTTTTGCATGCCAGTAATACATTTTAACATTTTTAGAAGGTCTCTTTCTATAAGTCTATAATATATAACTAAACTATTGTTGTATGTAAAGTAAATAAGGTTTTTAAAAATGTTTAAGAAGCTTCATTTAAAATTAAATTAAAATGCACAGCCCCCTGGACCGGTGGCCAGGACCCGGGCAGTGTGAGTGCCACTGAAAATCAGCTCGCGTGCCACCTTTGGCATGCGTGCCATAGGTTGCCTACCCCTGATCTAGGTCATTTTGAAGTCTGTATGCTGAAAAGTGACTCAGATGTCTTCATTTTTTCTAACTTAGCCTACATAGCTAGCTGTTCCATTGCAGGAGTGGAAATTATATTTCCCTAAGTACTTGCAAGCTATTTACAGTGATAACTTTTCTGCAGAATGAAAGAAAGCTTTTCTGAGGCATTGTTTGGGACGTGAGAGGCAAAGGGCATTTTAAAATATGCCTGTCAAGCCAGCTGCTTTTCCTGATTCCACAGACTTCGATAAAACAATTCTGGTACCTGGTAAGCACTTTGACTTGCTGATAAATGTTTTGGCAGAACATTATTTTTTCCATTAGATAGTAGAAACCCCCAGAAAACTGACTGCAGGATATATGACTGCATTGTGTGAACTAGCCTCTACATGCTATGTTGATATCCTACCTGACAAAATGATACATGATCAAATAACTGAAAAGACAAATAATTCTAAAATTAGAGAATCATTGTTTATGGGGAAAGCACTCCAACAAGGCTACTGAATTAAAGGAAATGTAATAGCCATTAAAGGTGCAGAATCATTGGCCTGGATCGTCTGCCCTTAACTGACTAGCTGGACATTCCCTTTGCATAATGGAATCCCCATTGGTAGCCTGCCAAAGGCCTCTAGTATAGAGAGTAAGGCAATGGAAAGAGGACATTCCAGAGTGCTTCTGTGCTCCAACAATTCCTGGGTTTTAGAATGATCTCTCAGGATATCCTTGCAGCTGGACACAATTTAGAGCAGTCTTGATGTTCTAATTTGTGCCAGGAGCCAAATTGGCTCCAAGCTAGTCCCAGGATTAAAGGGGTATAAAGGTGATTCAAAACTTTCTATAAGGAAAAACAAGGATTCTTATTGCCGAACTGGGTTACAACACAGTGCTATGCCTCAAGGGCATATCCCTGCAAGAAATCTCTTTAAGTAAAAACTTGGCCTTTTTTTGATAGAGTGCAAGACACATCTCTTTGACTAGGCTTCCCATGGATTGTGTGCTAGTCATTTAGCCACTCTCAGATCATCTTTTGACTGGGCAAATTGGCAGCAGAAGAGAGTGATCTTCTGAACCTCTTAGTTTGAATTGCTAATGGTCCAATTTAAACTATATAAGTGCACCTAGATACCACTGTGATGGATGCCATAATAAATAATTTTTAAAGTCCCTAAGATAAAAGTGGATAGTTTCTCACAAGGTGTTCCTATTTTATGGTGGAAAATCCAGAAATCCATGCATATAAGGCTTCTCTCTGACTAGAATGAACCAATCCTGCATACATCACACTGCAATGCTTCAGATACTGTAACAAAGAAGGTCTTCGATGTGTTTCTAAACTTGCAAGAAATTCAGACATTATATACAATTAAAAAGTATGCAATCTCTGAGGGCCCAAAGTAAGAAACACTCCACTATCAAAAAGAGGATAGTTAATTATGGAAACACAGACCGTGGGTCTGATCCTGAAAGGGAACATAAGAACATAAGAATGGCTATACTGGCTCAGACCAATGGTCCATCTAGCCCAGTATCCTGTCTTCCGACAGTGGCCCAGTGCCAGATGCTTCAGAGGGAATGAACAGAATAGGGCAATTTATCAAGTGATTCATCCCCTGTTGTCCAGGCCCAGCTTCTGGCAGTCAGAGATTTAGGAATGCCCAGAACAGAGGACTACGTCCCTGACCACCTTGGCTAATAGCCATTGATGGACCTATCCTCCATGAACTTACCTAATTCTTTTTTGAGCCCAGTTATAACTTTCCACTTTCACATCTCCTGGCAACAATTTCCACAGGTTGACTGAGTGTTGTGTTAAGCAGTACTTCCTTACGTTTCTTTTAAACCAGCTGCCTATTAATTTCATTGTGTGACCACATAACAAAGGAACCAGGAAAGGGGTAAATAACACTTCCTTATTCACTTTCTCCCCACTGTTCATGATTTTATAGACCTTTGTCATATCCCCCGTTAGTCGTCTCTTTTCTAAACTGACACGTCCCAGACTTTTAATCTCTCCTCATATGGAATCTATTTCATACTCTTAATTTTTTGTTGCCCTTCTCTGTACTTTTTTCAGTTCTAATACACCTCTACCTCGACATAACGCTGTCCTTGGGAGCCAAAAAATCTTACTGCGTTATAGGTGAAACCGTGTTATATCGAACTTGCTTTGATCCACCGGCGTGCACAGCCCCGCCCCCCAAAAGCACTGCTTTACCGCGTTATATCCTAATTCATGTTATATCGGGTCGCGTTATATTGTGGTAGAGGTGTATATCTTTTTTGAGATGGGACAACCAGAACTGCATGCAGTATTCAAGTTGTGGGGGTACCATGGCTTTATACAGTGGCATGATTATATTTTCTGTCTTATCATCTATCCCTTTCCTAATGGTTCCTAACATTTTCTTAGCTTTTTTGACTGCCATGGCACACTGAGCAGATGTTTTCAGAGACCTATCCACAATGACCCCAACAAGAACACTGTTCATGATTTTATAGACGTCTGTCATATCCCCCGTTAGTTGTCTCTTTTCTAAACTGACACGTCCCAGACTTTTAATCGCCTCATATGGAATCTGTTTCATACTCTTCATTTTTTGTTGCCCTTCTCTGTACTTTTTTCAATTCTAATATATCTTTTTTGAGATGGGGCAACCAGAACTGCATGCTGTATTCAAGGTGTGGGAGTACCATGGATTTATATAGTGGCATGACAGTGGCTTTTCTGTCTTATCATCTATCCCTTTCCTAATGGTTCCTAACATTTTCTTTTTTGACTGCCATGGCACACTGAGCAGATGTTTTCAGAGAACTATCCACAATGAGCCCAACAACTCTTTCTTGAGGGATAACGGCTAATTTAAACCCCAATCATGGGGCTTTGTGCTCCCACGATGTTCCAGTGAAATCACTTAGATCAAGCTCTGTTTGATAACATACATGAAACCATTGATTAAGTGGATATCTCCAAAAGTAGTAGCAAAATATCCAATGGACAAATATAAATGTACACAGATATGAGAGACTTGGACTAAGGTGACCAGACAGCAAGTGTGAAAAATCGGGACGGGGGTGGGAGGTAATAGGAGCCTATATAAGAAAAAGCCCCAAATATCGGGACTGTCCCTATAAAATCGGGACATCTGGTCACCCTACTCTTGTAAACAATTCATTGCCATCCCTTACAAAAATAAATGAAATGTTGAACAACCTGAAAGATACTTAATTGGAATTATCATCTGCATATCAACAGATATCTGCTGAATTACCAGGGCATTTCTGTTTAAGTGCCTACATATGATTTATGCACGTAAATATGAAAATGATGATCAAAGTGACAAAGTTCAGAAAGAAATAGTAACACCTGCATCATTTACTCTAGTAGAATTACCAAAGGGCTCATGGGGAAATACAGTCTTGGAGATAAGATAAGGGGTATGTCTACACTACGAGAGTAGTTCGATTTTACTTAAATCGAATATGTGGAATCGATATTGCAAAGTCGAACGTGTGTGTCCACACTAAGGACAGTAATTCGACTTTGTGAGTCCACACTAACGGGGCAAGTGTCGACATTGGAAGCGGTGCACTGTGGGCAGCTATCCCACAGTTCCCGCAGTCCCCGCTGCCCATTGGAATTATGGGTCGAGCCGACAATGCCTTCTGGGTAAAGAAATGTGTCGAGGGTGCTTTTGGGTCACTGTCGTCATCCGTCCGTCACTACCGCCGTCCCTCCCTCCCTGAAAGCGCCGGCGGGAAATCAGTTCGCGCACTTTTCTGGTCAGTGACAGCGCGGACGCCACAGCACTGCGATCATGGATCACGCTGCGACCATCGCTGCAGTTGTGGCCGTTCTCAACACCTCGCAGCTTATCATACACCTTTCCCTGAGGCAGATGCAGAGAAATCGGGCGAGGAGGCTACGGCACCGCCGTGAGGGCCTGAAGTTGGAGAGTAGCACAGAGCTGTCAGAAACCACGAGACCCAGCGCCCAGGACATCACGGTGGCAATGGGTCATGTGGATATTGTGGAACGGCGATTCTGGGCCCGGGAAACAAGCACGGACTGGTGGGACCGCATAGTGCTGCAGGTCTGGGACGAATCCGAGTGGCTGCGAAACTTTCGCATGCGGAAGGGGACTTTCCTCGAACTTTGTGAGTTGCTGTCCCCTGCCCTGAAGCGCAGTGACACCCGGATGCGAGCAGCCCTGACTGTCCAGAAGCGAGTGGCCATAGCCCTCTGGAAGCTTGCAACGCCGGACAGCTACCGGTCAGTCGCGAACCACTTTGGTGTGGGCAAATCTACCGTGGGGGTTGTTGTGATGCAAGTAGCCAACGCAATCGTTAAGGTACTGCTCTCAAAGGTAGTGACCCTGGGAAACGCGCAGGTCATCATAGATGGTTTCGTCGCGATGGGATTCCCCAACTGCGGTGGGGCTATAGATGGGACTCACATCCCTATCCTGGGACCGGACCACCAGGCCAGCCAGTACATTAACAGAAAGGGCTACTTTTCAATGGTGCTGCAAGCACTGGTGGACCATAGGGGACGTTTTACCAACATCAACGTCGGATGGCCGGGCAAGGTTCATGACGCTCGCGTGTTCAGGAACTCTGGTCTGTTTAGACGGCTGCAGGAAGGTATTTACTTCCCGGACCACAAAATAACTCTTGGGGATGTGGAGATGCCTACAGTGATCCTCGGGGACCCAGCCTACCCGCTAATGCCCTGGCTCATGAAGCCCTATACTGGCGCCCTGGACACAGAAAAAGAACTGTTCAACTACCGTCTGAGCAAGTGCAGAATGGTGGTGGAGTGTGCTTTTGGCCGTCTCAAAGGGAGATGGAGAAGCTTACTGACTCGCTGTGATCTCAGCGAAACCAATATCCCCATCGTTATAGCAGCTTGCTGTGTGCTCCACAATCTCTGTGAGAGCAAGGGGGAGACCTTTATGGCGGGGTGGGAGGTTGAGGCAAATAGCCTGGCTGCTGATTACGCCCAGCCAGACAGCCGGGCGATTAGAAGATCCCAGCGAGACGCGCTGTGCATCCGGGAGGCTTTGAAAGCAAGGTTCCAGACTGAGCAGGGTAACCGGTGACTTTTAAGTTTCTGTACAGAGAAGCTGAACCTGCCCCCGTTTCTTTACCCAGTTAAGGATGACTATCCTCTCCAGTTACAGACCCCCTCCACCCCCTTCCAAAAAAATAAAATCAGTTTTATTTTGTTATTGAACACCGTTGTCTTTAGTACTGTTTTCGCGGGAATCTTTGAAACCGGGGACGCAGACTGTGGTGGGGAGCGGGTGTAGTGTACTGATGCAAATGATCCTTCTAAACTCCAGGAATGACAGGATTCGCAGTGGCGGACTGGTTGTTTCAACGGAGCCTGCCAGCCCTCCTGAGCGGGACTGTGTGTATGTGAGGGCTATGTGACTTTATGGCAGGGGGAGGAGGGTTACAGCTCCCCTGCTGCGTGGCTCTGTGATCCAGGACAAGGATCGCTGCATAAGATCTGTAACTGCCCTCCCCCGCCACAAAGTCACAGAGCAAACAACCACCCCCCGCCCCCCACAGAACATGAAAACCACCTCCCAGACTGACCAGGGTAACTAGTCACTGCACTGTGTATGTGCCCTGCTGCTGGACCTGCCCCCGCCTCTGTACCCTGCTAAAGGTGACTGTCCTGTCCAATTACCAAGCCCCTTCCCCCCCTCCAGACAGACTCTCCCTCAAAAGAACCTGACTGAAACAGTAATGAACAGAAACGTATTTTTTATTAACAACCAGACAGGAAACTGGGGGGTGAAAGTCGGACGGGGGCTTGGGTGAGGCGGGCAGGAAAGGACTTTTCAAATTTTGGGGAATGACAGCCTTCTGGTGCTTGAGCAGTCTGCAGGGGTTGAGTGAGAGTTTTCACGGACTCTGCCACCCCTCCTTCTTTGGACTTTGGGAGAGGGGGGTATGGGACTTGGTGGCGGGGGAGTGTGGTTCCTGATAGACTGCAGCGGGGCTCTGTCCTCCTGCCTCCGTTCCTGCAGAACATCAACAAGGCGCCGGAGCGTGTCCGTTTGCTCCCTCAGAACTCCAAGCAGCGTTTGAGTCGCCTGCTGGTCTTCCTGCCGCCACCTCTCCTCACGTTCCATGTGTGTCCGGTGCATTTGTGACAAATTCTCCCTCCACTGGTTCTGCTGTGCTGCCTGGGCTCGGGAGCAGCCCATTAGTTCTGAGAACATGTCCTCTCGCGTCTTCTTCTTCCTCCGCCTAATGTGCGCTAGCCTCTGGGAGTGTGATGCCAAGCTGGGTTGGGAGACAGTTGCAGATGTGGCTGTGGGAATGAGGAAAAGGCAGTGAATTCCTCCGAAAGATAAATGTGGTTGTGAATCAAGAACATAGTTGTTCTCTGTGAACAAGACCATGAACCACACCTATCACATGCGCACTCAGGACAAGGTCGAATTTTCGAACCTCGCCTTCAGTGCCTGGGCTTTTGCACTGCCGATCTGGGAAGCGGGGCAGGACACGGTACTCTCTGTAGCAGGCAAACATGGTAAGCCGTAGACTTGTGGCTGCTTAAAACTGTAGGAGTACCACTGGCCTCCTTTCACATTGAAAGCACTGCCAGTCTGTGCTGCCAGCAATCGGCCAAGCAGGAACTCTGGCCCTGTCCCACCCCCTCGTGGATGAGCCAGGGAAAGATCCCTGTATGCTGCCCCTCTCCCGCCCCCACCGCGTGGCTGTAAACCAGCGGTCACAGTTCTGTAAAGGAACTTGTTGCAAGCAGTCCCAATACTAACAGTCCCCTACCTAATTCAAAGCAGGTCATCATGAGCGACATTACTCTCATGAGGATCCCGGACACCGAGATCCAACGGATGCTTCAAGAAAGCCTGCAGAGACCGGGGCCCTATGCCGCCATGCTATGCAAGGCAATGATACCGGAGTACCTGCTTGTCTCCTGGCGCGGGAACGTCTCCTACTTCGGAGGACCAAGTAAAGCCGCTCTCCCCAGGAACCTGATGAACAGGCTATCCCATTACCTGCAGCAGAGCTTTGTGGAGATGTCCGTGGAGGACTACTGCTCTATCCCCGGACATATAGACAGGATTCTAATATAGCTGCAGTAGCAGGGACTAAAGAGTGGAGCAGCTTGGGCAGCACAATCATGCACAACCGGACACTGTTTGATTTTTTTTAAATAGTTGTTACTGATTACTTAAGCGCCCAGGGGGAAGAAATCATGATTCACAGATTGTTCTTAGTATTAATATTCAAGTTTTGTAAAAAATAAAGGTTAATATGTTTAAAGCACTTACCGCTTGATCCTTCGCCTGAATCTGTGTCCAGGTTACATGCTGCGGAGGGTTGGTAGGGGATCTCTGTAAGGGTGATGAAGAGCTCCTGGCTGTCGGGGAAATCAGCTTGGTAAGCGCTGTCGACTGCCTCGTCCTCCTCATCTCCTTCCTCATCTTCCCCGTCCGCTAACATGTCCGAGGAACCTGCCGTGGACAATATCCCATCCTCAGAGTCCACGGTCAGTGGTGGGGTAGTAGTGGCGGCCGCAGCAAGGATGGAATGCAGTGCCTCGTAGAAACGGGATCTGTGGGGCTGGGATCCGGAGCATCCGTTTGCCTCTTTGGTCTTTTGGTAGCCTTGTCTCAGCTCCTTGATTTTCACGCGGCACTGCGTTGCATCCCGGCTGTATCCTCTCTCTGCCATGGCTTTAGAGATCTTCTCTTAGATCTTTGCGTTCCGTCTTTTGGAGCGCAGCTCAGAAAGCACGGACTCATCGCCCCACACAGCGATGAGATCCAAGACTTCCCGATCAGTCCATGCTGGGGCCCTCTTTCTATTCTGGGATTGCACGGCCATCTCTGCTGGAGAGCTCTGCATCGTTGCCAGTGCTGCTGAGCTCGCCACGGTGTCCAAACAGGAAATGAGATTCAAACTGCCCAGACAGGAAAAGGAATTCAAATTTTCCCAGGGCTTTTCCTGTGTGGCTGGTCAGAACATCCGAGCTTGGACTGCTGTCCAGAGCGTCAACAGTGTGGTGCACTGTGGGATAGCTCCCGGAGCTATTACCGTCGATTTCCATCCACACCAAGCCTAATTCGATATGGCCATGTCGAATTTAGCGCTACTCCCCTCGTTGGGGAGGAGTACAGAAGTCGAATTTAAGAGCCCTCTATGTCGAACTAAATAGCCTCGTGGTGTGGACGGGTGCAGGGTTAATTCGATTTAACGGCGCTAAATTCGACATAAACGCCTAGTGTAGACCAGGCCAAGTTAATGATCAGGCAGTAACTCAGAGATATCAATGTTTCTGGCAGTGTCCTCCCTTTCTATCAGCAGAGAAATAATCATACATTTCTAAACAAATGTCTTTGAAGAAAAA
>NW_020665370.1:0-5304 GCF_002925995.2 Terrapene triunguis
GATATTTAAGAGTAGGTTAGATAAATGTCTATCAGGGATGGTCTAGAAGACAGTATTTGGTCCTGCCATGAGGGCAGGGGACTGGACTCGATGACCTCTCGAGGTCCCTTCCAGTCCTAATATCTATGAATCTATGAATCATCTGTCATTTTGTTGCCCAGCCATCCAGTTTTGTGAGATCCCTTTAAACTCTTCTCAGTTTGCTTTGGGCTTACCTATCTTGAATAATTTTGTATCATCTGCAAACTTGGCCACCTCACTTTTTACCCCTTTTTTCCAGATCATTCATGAATATGTTGAAAAGCAATGATCCCAGTGCAGATTCTTGGAAGACTCCACAATTTACCTCTCTTCACTGTGAAAAATGACCATTTATTCATAAGAATATAAGAACATAAGAACAGCCATACTGGGTCAGACAAAAGGTCCATCTAGCCCAGTATCCTGTCTTCTAACAGTGGTGAATGCTAGGTGCCCCAGAGGGAATAAACAGAACAGGTTATCATCATAAGAACATAAGAACGGCCGTACTGAGTCAGACCAAAGGTCCATCTAGCCCAGTATCCTGTCTACCGACAGTGGCCAATGCCAGGTGCCCCAGAGGGAGTGAACCTAACAGGTAATGATCTCTCTCCTGCCAGTGATCTCTCTCCTGCCATCCATCTCCACCCTCTGACAAACAGAGGCTAGGGACACCATTCCTTACCCATCCTGGCTAATAGCCATTAATGGACTTAACCTCCATGAATTTATCCAGTTCTCTTTTAAACACTGTTATAGTCCTAGCCTTCACAACCTCCTCAGGTAAGGAGTTCCACAAGTTGACTGTACATTGTGTGAAGAAGAATTTCCTTTTATTTGTTTTAAACCTATCATCAAGTGATCCATCCCCTGTTGCCCATTCCCAGCTTCTGGGAAACAGAGACTAGGGACACCATCTGTGCCCATCCAGGCTAATAGTCATTGATGGACCTATCCTCGATGAACTTATGTCATACTTTTTTGAACCTTTTCCAATTCCAATATATCTGTTTTGAGATGGGGCAACCAGATCTGCACACATTATTCAAGATGTGGGCGTACCATGGATTTATACAGAGGCAATATGATATATTTTGTCGTATTACCTTTCCCTTTCCTAATAATTCCCAGCATTCTGTTAGATTTTTTTGATTGCCTCTGCACATTGATTGGATGTTTTCAGAGAACTTATCCACGACTCCAATATCTCTTTCTTGAGTGGTAACAGCTAATTTAAATCTAATCAATTTGTATATATAGTAGCGATTATTTTTTTTCCAATGTGCATTACTTTGCACTTATCAATATTGAATTTCATCTGCCATTTTGTTGCCCAGTCACTACATTTTGTGAGGTCCCTTTGTAACTCTTCTCAGTCTGCTTTGGACTTAACTATCTTGAATAGTTTTGTATCATCTGCAAATGTTTTCCACCCCACTGTTTACCCCTTTTTCCAGATCATTTATGAATATGTTGAATAGGACTGGTCCCACTACAGACCCCTGGGGGACACCACTAGTTACCTCTCTCCATCCTGAAAACTGACCATTTATTCTTATCTTTTGTTTCCTATCTTTTAACCAGTTACCAACTGATGAGAGAACCTTCCTTCTTATCCTGTGACAGCTTACTTTCCTTAAGAGCCTTTAGTGAGGGACCTTGTCAAAGGCTTTCTGAAAATCTAAGTACTCTATATGCACTGGATCCCCTTGGTCCACATATTTGATGACCACCTCAAAGAATTCTACTAGTTTGGTAAGATATGATTTCCCTTGACAGAAACCATGTTGACTTTTCCCTAACAAATAGTGTTCAACCTATGTGTCTGACAATTTTGTTCTTTACTATAGTTTCAACCAGTTTGCCCAGTACTGAAGTCAGGCTTACCAGCCTGTAATTGCCGGGATCACCTCTGGAGACGTTTTTAAAAATTGGTGTCACATTAGCTATCCTCCAGTCATGTGGTACAGAAGCTTATTCAAATGATAGGTTACAGATGACAGTTCGTAGTTCTCAATTTCACATTGGAGTTCCTTTAGAACTCTTTGTTGAATATCATCTGGTCCTGGAAAATTATTACTCTTTAGTTTATCAATTTGTTCCAAAACCTCCTCTAATGACACCTCTATTTGGAACAGTTCCTCAGATTTGTCGACTAAAAAGAATGGCTCTGGTTTGGGAATATGCCTCACATCCTCTGCTGTGAAGACCAATGCAAAGAATTAATTTGGTTTTTCTGCAATGGCCTTATCATCCTTCAGTGCTCCTTTAGAATCTCGAACGTCCAGTGGGCCCACTGGTTATTTAGCAGGCTTCCTGCTTCTGATGTACTTAAAAAAAATTGCTATTACTTTTTGAGTCTTTGGCTACTTCTTCAAATTCTTTTTTGGCCTTCCTAATTATATTTTTACACTTCATTTGCCAGAGTTTATGCTGCTTTCTATTTTCTTCATTTAAAGGATGCATTTTTGCCTCTCACTGATTCTTTTACTTTGTTGCTTAACTACAGGTAATTCTGTTCTTTTCTCCAGTTCCAGTCATCATACCATACGTAACTCAGGAAGCCTCTAATAATGATTCCTCAATGTTTAGTTCTCCTGTGAAAAGTGACTATCTCCAAGTGATGCGGTGGAGTTCCAATCTTATTGTCTCTTAGCTACTTCAGAGAAAACTTGCATACATAAAAATAAAAGGAGGCTGTTGATTCTCACAAAAACTCTTTCCTCTCCCCATTACCATCCCTGAAATCTCATCTCGAGATTTCATAGACTTAATGACCGAAGAAACAAAAATGTGCATGCTTCCTGCATAAATGGCCTGAAGTTGGTGCTTACCTACAGACCACTGAAAATTACCTGACTACATTTCTTATAGGCAAACAGAGGATGGTCCCAACCAATAATATATTTATATTTACACACACACCTCTGCTGCTTTAAAAGGGCTAATTAAACAGAGCAAAATTTATTGGGATGAAAAATTCAGACAGAAAAACCCTTATTTAGAACTAGAATTTGTTTTAAAAAAGGTTTACTAGGTGGCCCAAAAGCCACCATTCCACATTTTTGAGAAAAGAAAATGTTGGTTAAGAGCCCATCCTGGTGAAGGGGGGAAGTTAAAGTAGCAGTTAAAATAGAAACAAAAGTCTAACGAATGGAAAAAAGGTGAAGTAGATAGTGATGAATACATATTAGAAGTTATGAAGTGTAAAACATTGATAATGGAAGCTAGAGACATCAGGGAAAAATCCATCAATGGCAGGGCTAAGGAAAATAAGAAGGACATTTTCAAGACAATCTGGAAAAAAGAAATCATAACAATGGTACAGGCCTGTTACTAAATGGAGAGGCTAAAACTACTGATGATGTAAAAAAAAGAAAAATATTCAATAGATATCAATGTTGTCTATTTGAAAAAAGAGCCAGTATTGACCATTATGTACTGAAAAAAAACATTGAGTGAAATGTTTTGACCAACCCTACTGAGTTTTCTTACCAGTGTTCAGGAACTCATTGTGTTGGGTGCTGTACAATCATACAGACACTGTTCTAAACAACTGGAAACCTAAGAAAGGAGCAGCAGATGCCGTCAAATAGGTTGAGGAGGTAAACAAGGAAGATGGTGGTGATGGTATTTTGAGCCAAACATTAAATAAGAAAAACTGTATTTTTTTCCACTATTTTCCTCAGGGCTGTTTTCACTTCTTTGTTTTTCAGGCTGTAGATGATGGGGTTTAACATGGGGGTCAAGATGCTGTACTGGATAGAGAACAGCTCATCTAAAACAAATGAAGTGACTGAGCTGGGTTTCATGTACTGGAAAATAGCCATCATGTACAACAAACCCACCACGATAAGGTGGGAGCTGCAGGTGGAGAAGGCTTTATGACGGCCCTCCGCAGAGCGTATCCTCAGGATGGTGGAGATGATGAACATGTAGGAGACCAGGGTGAGGAGGAAGGAACTGAAACCAAATATCACAGCAGAAGAAAGAAGAGCTATTTTGTTGGTGAAGGTCCCAGTACAAGATAGTTGTAATAGGGGAGGGAGCTCACAGCTGAAATGCCTGATTTCATTGGGCCCACAAAAGTGTAACTTTAACACAAGGACAGTGTTGACCATTGAACACAAGAGCCCCATTGTCCATGAACTGCCCACCAACTGGCTGCAGACTCGTTTGTTCATGGTTACTGCATAATGCAATGGGTGACATATGGCAGCGTATCGGTCATAAGCCATTGCTGAGAGTATGAAAATTTCAGTAACAGCTAAGAGCAGAATGAAGAATATCTGGGCAAGGCAACCGTTGATATAAATGGTTTTGTGCTTTGTTAGGAAATTCACTAACATCTTAGGGACAACCACTGAGGAATAGCAGATATCGACAAAGGACAAATGAGACAGGAAGAAGTACATGGGAGTGTGGAGGTGAGGATCTACCCTTATTACCAGCATAATCGCCATGTTCCCCACTAGAGTGATTAGGTAAATAACTAAAAATACCAAGAAGAGGAAAATTTGGAGGTGTGGGTCATGAGAAAATCCCATGAGAATAAACTCAGTCACATTGGTTTGGATTTCCATTCACATATAGTGACCTGTAAAAAGAGAAAAAATAAATAATATAATATAATATAATATAATATAATATAATATAATATAATATAATATAATATAATAACAGTATTTGAAAATTCCATGAGAGAAAGAAAATCCAAGTGAGATTTTCAAAGGCACCAAGTGGCTTTAGATGTCCACATTCTAATTCCACACTCCACGTGAATTGAAAATAGGGTTTGTCCTATTACATTAGGGTTTACATTAGTATTTTCTTTAATTACAAAGGCATCAACACCTTCTCCGAGGTATTTATCATATAGTGACCCATAAAACCAAGATCCTCTTGTGGACACCTCCTGCACAACCCATTTTCTAAACCAGATCTTATATCATCCATTCCATATGTCATAACTATAAAGGGAAGGGTAACAGCTCTCCTGTGTACAGTACTATAAAATCCCTCCTGGCCAGAGACTCCAAAATCCTTTTACCTGTAAAGGGTTAAGAAACTCAGGTAACCTGGCTGACACCTGACCCAAAGGACCAATAAGGGGACAAGATACTTTCAAATCTTGGGGGGTGGGAAGGCTTTTGTTTGTGCTCTTTGTTTTGGGGGTTGTTCGCTCTTGGGACTGAGAGGGACCAGACATCAATCCAGGCTCTCCACATCTTTCTGAACAAGTCTCTCATATTTCAAACTTGTAAGTAAACAGCCAGGCAAGGC
>NW_020665371.1:0-2968 GCF_002925995.2 Terrapene triunguis
ATGTGAACAGACAAGCTCCGAGAAACAGCTGAAGCTCAGCACACAGGATTGACTCCACTGTGAGAGAGCTGCCTAAATCCAGACGCTCTGCACCGCTTGAAACAAACAGGGTTTGTGGGGAGTGCTGGAGGGAGCAGGTTTCTCACATGAAGCCAGAAAACTCACTTTCCTTTTGCAAATCAGGCCCATAGCCAGCCGAGCAATACTACATAGAGGTGAGGGGAGAGAATATGACTTTGGTGGAGCAGCCCCATCCTACCAGGGGCCTGATTCAAAGCCCATTAAAGTCAATGGAAATACTCCCATTGACTTAATAGGCTTTCAATCAGGTCCTACGTCCTATAGATTCTATTATTTATCCTTAAGGTAAAATCTAAAAGGGCTAGAACTCAACAGGCACTATAGAAATTACACTAAAAACCTATAGGACATAACAGAGGGTGATACCCCTTCCTTAGACAACTGGAATCATCCCACTGAATTGTAGATCAGGCCTGTACTCAGGTCTATAGGATTGTTCACCTTAAATACATTCTATAGGTAGACAGACCAAGAGGGAGACTTTTTCAGCTTAGCAGAACGAGGGTTCCCTCATCACTGGAGGGAGAAGAAATGCAATCCCACTAGATGTCTGTTGGGGGGGAGGTCAGCTCCATTGCGTTGTTCCCCCTTTCCCATGAGACTCTGAATGGCCCTCGTTGGCGTGCCCAGTGAAGCAAGGAGGCCACCAGTCCATTGCCATGCTCCACAGCATTGCTCCTCTCCACTGAGCCCTGGGACTAATTGGACTCAGCCAGGCTGAATTTATCTGCTTTCCCCTCCTGTGGTCTCCGCCCTCCACTCCAGTGGGGTAGCTCCAGGGGAAAGTGACCGGTGTTGTATGTGGAGCCAGGAGCCATTATGGATCTTGGGCAATAAGATGGTTTCAGGGGTCCTTGGATTCTTCCATAAGAGGAACGACCCAGTCTCACCCCCACCTGACAAAAGAGTTTGTATCTAACTCTGCAAGTGCAGTTCACTGAGTTTCCCTCTATCCAGAGTGACCCAGCTACAGGGCAATAGGATCCTTCTAATGAGGCCTCAGAGGGTCCTTCCCTGAGCACTGTTTGAAAAACAAGGTACAATTTCCTGCATTTTAGAGCATTTCACACACATACGCTTAGACGATTGTCATCTGGAATGTGGAACTCGCATAGCTTGCCTGTGGCAAATTCCACCGTGTGAAATACCAACAGGCATAAAGCAGAAATCATCACCAGGCCCCAAGTACGCTGAACACCCCTCAGACCAGCTTGGCTAAGTTCTCCACTTTGTTATTTTCAATTTGAAAAGGTGAAGAACTCTGAAGGGTTTGGTCTCACTCAGCATGTGAGGATTTGCATGTACACCACACACAGCCAGCCTTACACAACAGGAATCTACTGCACCCCTAACTCACTGTCTAGAGCTTGCAGATCTTATTTGATACTTACAGTGAGCCCACTCCCCACAGATATATGAACTGTTTGAGGCTGACAGGATAGAAGAGGGCATTTGCTTTGGCCACTATGCTTTGACTTTGGCCACTATGCTGGGAGGAGGATCCCAGATTGCCCAGACCTCGGGATTGTTGGGATCTGGGGTTTTTGTTCAGGCCCATTTCTGATTTAGAATCATCATCTACTGTATTTGCATATGCAAATAAAATATACAGCTGTCACACGGTGTGGTGAAATGCTACCATACTGCAGAGGGCCTGAACCCATCCTTCCCAGAGATGGAAAAGAAATCTGTCAAGAGGAAGCTTTGGGATCCTCACTGCTTGGGATTTTTTAAAAAAAACTAGACAACACTTTGCAGAAAGCAATGCTGCGCAGGAATAGAGATGGGCTAGAACCAGTGTGTGGGGAACAGGCCTGAGAGCCAAACACCTGGGTTCTATTTCTGGCTCTGCCTGTGACCTTGTGCAAATGATTGCACCTCAGTGCCTCAGTTTCCCCACGGATCTATAGCTAAAGAGGACTATGGATTAGTGTTTAAAGCTGTCATTTTCAAATGAGACCACTTACACTTGGGCACCTGCCTTGACACACCTCCGCTGTGATTGTCACAGCTGCTGAGTTCTCATTGATTTGGGGTGACCAGAACCCACAGTGTTTCAAGTTGGGCACCTGAAGTGGTCTCCTTTGAAGATAACAGTTGGAAGGACTGCAGACCAGACTCCGATTGTCCTACCAAAGCACTGAGAGGGGAGAAAACAAATGGGAAAGGAATGGAGAGGCCTCAGTATCATTGTATGGATGGGTCCATAGCCCAAAGGGCATACACCTCCTCTCCATCACACTGCACATGCTTTCTGGGAGCACCACACATCTGGGGAGGTGCGAGTGTGCGGATGGGCCAGGCTTGGCCAGGCTAGGGAGCTGTTACTCTACCTGCCATGCTCCCATAGGGAAAGGAGGTCAGCTCAATGGCAAACTGCTGCATGACCCACTGCAGAACGGGGAGGAGTGCGCAGCTAAGATCATAGTGCGGCGAGTGAGCCAAACCCATCCTGCTGGGAAGACCAGGGGAGTTCATCTCCACCTCCCTAGCTGGGGATCTATGCAGCTGGGGCCCTAGTCTCCCGTGGATCCCCAGCCTCCACAGATAATGCTGCTCATCTCCTGCCTCTCCCACGAGGTTCCCACCCTCACCTCACCACAGCGAAGGGAGGCTGCACCTCAGTTATCCTTCCTGGGGTTGGACCAGTTTTCCCCTTCTGTGGTTTTTCCACAAAGGTGGATAAGTCTTGACGCTGAGCCATTCCTGCACACTGTGAACTTTCACCTAGAACCGGCCTAGTTTTTGCTTTCACATTGCTTTTCCAGGCTACACCCACTTGATGGCAGTATTACCATTCATTATTACAGGACGCCAGCTCCTCTGCGCTAATGACATTCCTCTCTCTCTCTCTCTCTCTCTCTCTCTCTCTCTCTCTCTCTCTCTC
>NW_020665371.1:2978-42165 GCF_002925995.2 Terrapene triunguis
CTCTCTCTCTCTCTCTCTCTCTCTCTCTCTCTCTCTCTCTCTCTCTCACACACACACACACACACACACACACACGCACACTCCACTAGCTGTTAGCAACATTGGGATCCCTGGCGTAGAAAGGACCACAAGCTCCTTCTGGTGTTTTAGGCTCTGTGGCATCCAACCTTGCTCAGAGCAGGTCTAATTGTTATGATGCTTAAAATGCCAGTGGGCGGCACAGCTGCATTCGGGCTCTCCACATTGCTAATGCCAGTGGAGCTGGACGGGTGTTGGCAATAGGGGGAAATTTTTTTTTTTTTTTTTTTTTTTTTTGCAGACTGTCCCTAGCATGGAGAAGGTTTAAAAGTAACAGATGCGACAAATGGATTCAAAGCTAGAGGAGCCCTAAAGTATCAGTGCATCATGGGCTGGGGGTAAAATTATGCTCAGTGGTAGGTAATGCAGGTTGACAAGAAAGAGCTTACATTCCTTCTGCAAATAATTGAGAGCGTGAGGTCCTCCTTAAAAGCCCATGAGATCCCTCTGTCTCGCCCAGCACAATTAATGAGTGATTCAGTCGCTAACTCTGTCATCCTGTAGTAGTCAGCTGGTGAAATTATGTTAAACACATTCAGCAGCTCTACACCCACAGGGCTGAAGAATGGAAATGCAATTTATGACAAAGCAGCCTGGGCGCAGTAATGAAATAAGATAATTACTCTGGAGTTTGTTTGTTTTTTTCTGAAGCATTCCTGTTAAATTTTACCAAAAACCCAGTCAACATATGTTGGGGGTTTCGCTGTGACGTGGATGTAGCAACACTAAGATCCACCCAGAAATTGCTATCCTACAGCCCCGGTGTTGCTTCTTGAACTGAGGACCTGATCCTGTCCCGACATGCACGTGCCTCTCACCTGCGAATGGAGTGATCTCCACAGCCTGACGGGCACACAGCAGGCTATATGGCAGACAGACTGTGCTTTTGCACTGTGCGATCCTGGTGTCCTTCGAAGTCTGTATCAGGGCAGCTATTTGTGTCTTTCTGATCTGTGTGCAGAGGCCCACAGTGGGTGTGGTTTGACCTGAAGTAGCGAGTGTTAGCTAGGGAGACAATGCTTGGGCTTGGGGCCGGGAAGGAGAAGGGACAGCATGTGTGCCTTTAAACAGCCACTGGGCATTCTGAGGCAACTTGGGGCCCACCCTGCCCTCAGCATAAGCCAGAGCAGCTTCAAAGAGAACAGACAAGAGTGCAGTGGGTTCTGGCTACAGCCCTTGCCAGCCTGCCCCCTTGTTCCCCTGGCACATGCCCTACTCTTGGGCTGGGAGCTGGACTTTCAGGGCCTTTGTTGCCAATTCTACACTAGCCACAGAGGCCCCTGCAAAGGAGGATTCTCCCAGGGGCTATATCTGCCGTCTTTATGCTACCAAAGTGGTATGAAAGAGGCTTAATACTGAGAATCAGGCCAAATGGGGGGGGAGTTAAATATAATTTTGTCTGTAATAAGAAATTTAATCTTAAATTCCATTAGTTTCTCTCCCCAGAAAGAAACCTTAGTTGTGACAAGCTAGCCTGATCCATGCTATCCTTTGTCCTTCCTCCCACCAGCCCCTCAAGCGTGGCCTCTGACTTCAGGAACTCCTCCATAGTACCAAACCCCTTAACCTGAGCCATCCTGGCTTTTGAGAGCTATTCATTACATGGGACTTAGATCAGAAATTTTTTCAGAAGAGGAACCAAAGCCCCTGCTGGGGTAAAGAGGTTGCCGGCACTTAAAATGCATGAGCTCTGACCTGGTCAGATAGAACCAGAAGAACTGAGAGCAATGAATCACCGTCCCCATGTTCTGACTGAGGAGGTTGCTACAACTCTGTTGGTCATGCCTAACACCGTTCATAAAGCTATTCTCCGCTTCCTATATCTACAGACCACTAGTTACTGGGCTGAATGTAGTAATGACGGGGTGAATTTCTGTGGCCTGTGTTATGCAGGAGGTCAGACTAGATGATCAGAGTGGTCCCCTCTGACCGTAGAATCTCTGAATATGCTGTAGCTTGGCGCATGCTTCTCAATGGCATAAATGTCATTGCCCAGTGGGCCGTGGCTTTCATTTCATGTGCGTGTCACAAGCCACAGAATGCTGCAGCCTTTACCACTGGAAGTTCATTTCCTGGTGTCAGCAAGTTTGACAAAGTAGGAAGATCAAGGAATGTTTTATTTGGAAAATACGTAGGACAAAACGGGCCCTACCGCAGACCACTTGGATAGGCAGCCGCGCACAAGGAAGAAGCCCTCCAACAGCCATGTCTCCAGCTGTGAAATACATAGATCCGAATTCTGCCCATGTGTCTGAAGACAGCGCTCAGTCCGCATGAGAACCATCCAGGGTGTGACACAAACCCTGTTGTCCCATTAACACACAGGGGCTTTCTAAAATCTTTTACCTGGGCGCTTTCTCCTCCAGAGTCTGGAACTAGCCCTCAGGAATAATGAACACTAAAAGGAAAATGTTGCAGCTTTTAAAAACTCCAGCTGCAGCTAAAAGTGTCACCCTCCAACCCCGTGGTATAGGGCCCCTGTGTGCTAGTTATATAAAGCAGCTGCCAACTCACGGAAGGGTGAGCAGACAAACACAATGAGCATGCTACTAACCTAACAGTGCATGCATCGACCTGTTAGCAGCATAGCTAAGCAGCTTGCTGTACAAGTGCTATTAGGCGTTTAGTCCTACTCAGCATCTCCCTAGCGCTAGTTTCAAATGAAAGATCTGCCACAATTTTAAAGATGCAAGACATTTGTCATTTATCCCCTCAGGACCAAACTGTGCCTGGCCCGTATGTCGGTGCACACTGGGGGCGGGGACAGGAACACCACGTACTCTTCCCCCTCCCCCCCCGCCAGCCTGTGTAAGAGCAAGGCAAAGTGGCACCCCTGCACTCGAGAGAGCCGATGGACCATTTCCTCTCTACTCCTCCAAGGGCAGACGGCAGGACCATGGCTCTGCACCACCCATACACTGACCCACAGAGGTTGCTGGCTGCATGCTGGGAAGTAAGTATTATGTCCCTTTGTGGGGTGCCAGGCAATACGTGGTGCCAGGCAATACGTGTGCTCTGCACACCTAGGAGCCTAAGGCAGAAAGCATAAGTGTACCTCCACTGACAATAGCTATGTCTAAATGGCACCATCTAGTCCTTAGTTATCTGGGTACCTTTGGGAGGTGGAATCCTCAGTGTAGGAATGCTCTCAGCTCTCCACATTTTCACTTGGAACTCCACCGTGGAGGTGTTGTTCCCATGTAAGCCTGATGCGTGCATCCAGCCTGACTCTGTTGGGTGTAACTTTCATCTCTCACGGGGCGTGGCTCCTGTGATTTAAGAAGAGACATAGCTCCTTAGTCAGGGCTAGCACCAATTCCTGAGGGCAGGCATTGGGTGAGGGTGTTGAGTGATGCAGTCCCAGAGATTAAAGCGTTAGCACAGTAGCAAACTCACTTCTCTCGCCCTCCCATCCATCACCAATCCTTGCTCTCAACTGTAAACAAACCTTAGCTATTGGCCCAAGCCCAAATCTGAAGCAGCTCAGACAAAATGCAGAAGCCAAACCCAGCCCCCAAAACCTCCAGCTTCCTTCTATTTTGTTTAATTTACTGTCCGAGGAAGAGAACAGAGGCAGGTCTGCATCGCCATGCTATTGGTTACATAAGGAGCTTTGGCAGCAGCACTTACCAGTGGTACTGACTAGCAATTAGGTACCTAGGTCACAACTTTCCCCCATCTCTAGCACCCCCTGCTGGTGGTCGCTCTGGTGCAGTGGCAGTCTCCTCTCTAGTAGAGGGTGATTCAGCCCTCCAATCTGGTCACCAATTGAGTCCACCCCCTTCCGGGGATTAACAGAGTCCAACAAAATATACAAGTCCAATGTTTCCCCCCCAAAAAAAGTCTTCAGCCCACATCCTGGGCTCTGCGGGCTACCCACCCTCACCTCAGGGCTTAGTGTCTCTATTCCCCTCATCTCCAGTTTTGTGCCTCCTTCATGGGAAGGTGGTTGGTAGGGGAGGCCAGGCCCTCCTTTTCCACCAAGCTCTGGCCCAGGGCCCCATGGGAGGCAATGGTATCAAACACGCAGGAGTGCTTTGTGGCTGCTTCCCTTGGCAACTTCCTACCATCTGCCCTCACGGTCCAGGGCATGGTCAAAAGCCTCCTAAATGATCCACCAGAAGATGGAGTGAAGGGTTCCCTAGTCCTAGGAAAAGGCTAGTCCCTCCTCCAGGCCTGGGGGTAGCAGCTGGACCCTTATTCAGGAGCTCTCTCCTCCTCTCCTGTCTGCCCCCCTTCTGAGCTGTCCAGCTTTCTCTTAAGCTCCTCCTTCAGCTGGAGCAGGCTTCGCAGGTGTGGTAGGCCAGACCTGCTCCTCAGCCCTATCTATCCCAGTCCTGGGGTTATATACCCCACCACAGGGCCTGAATTAATCCTTGGTGCAACTCCGCTGACATCAACATAGGTACAGCAGGGATTATTTTGCCACATTATTGGCAAGATCATGATGGCCTTCACTCCACCAGGCCAGGAGTGTGCGTACAAAGCTGCGCAAAGGCAGCCTCTGAGTCCCTGCTCTTTGTGGGGGAAGGGAGCCACAGGGACTGTTCCTTCCTGCTTCCTTCTGGCCAAAAAAGATGCTGACAACATGGGTGTGCTGGTAGTGGGGTCATTGGTCTGCCAACCTGCCCTGCCCTTCCCACACTGCACTGGCTAATGATGTGGGGCTGCTGTGCCAGTTCCATCCTAATGGATGAAGCAGATTACCTGTAGACAAACACACCCCTCTGTGCACATAGCGAAATCTGGGAAGAGATTGTGCCTCAGGCAGACACAATGTCCCAGGTGCAGCTCCTGAGATAGTCAGGCCTACGCTGGGCTGTGATGGAAAAGCCACAGTCTAGCCCTGTGATTATATAAAGATATGAAACAGACAAGCCAATCTGAATGTGTTGCTTAACATAACACTTCTGTGACTGCAACACTGGGTTGAGTTAAACCAGCAAAACCTAAACTTCACTGTAGGACTCCCACCATGTCAAATTCTCCCTGCAATAATCCCTAGAGCAGATCTTTTAGAAAAATCATCCAGTCTTGACTTAAAAGTTGCCATTGATGGAGAATCTGCCACTACCCTTGGTAAATTGTTCCAATGATTAATTATTCTCACCGTTAAAAATGTAACCCTGGTGCTAAGAGGGTTGGGGCCAGCTGATCACAAACCTCCATGAACGTTTGTTTCTTCATGTGAAAGTTTTGGATCCACTGCTGGTCATTGGTCTCCACGACGATGTGATCCCCCCATCTGTGCTTGTGGCTCTTCTCCAGAAGCACTGGGGAATCTGCAGCTAAAGCAAAAGGCATAAACAGAACCAGCTGGGTTGCAGCTGGCATCGCAGTGTCCCTCTCTGAGAGGTGCCATTGGCAGGTCAAAAACTACCACCGAAATGTCCACCAGCACCTCACAGATGCACTTTCTGATTCTGTTGATGGCTCCTGTTGCTAAGAGCCTGCGGACACAAAACGGCTCAGCTGGATGTGTTTGCGGGCTAAAACCACCCAACACTCTTTTAGTCAACTCCCATGGGATGGCGGTACAAGTGCTTCCACAATCCCCTATGAAACAAGCTCTGGAGTGGCTAGAACTGAGGAGGGTGCTAGGAGCCCTGAGAGACACAACAGAAGCTGAAGCTCTGAGTTGGTCTGAACAGTGCAGTACAGCCTGGTTATAAGGCCCAGGTTTCCAATGCAGTGTGGATGCTCAAGAATGGGCTTGAACACAGCAAGTCTGCAGGTGTGGGTCACATAGACCCAGGCTTAGTGTGTTGTGTAGACATATCAAATGGCCTGTAAGGTCTAGCAAAATATGTGCCATTCACAGGTTGTTTTCCAAACCTCTGTGCCATGATCTGGTGCCCTTGCCACACCTCAGCCCTTTTTGTCCATTTTATTTTTTTGCCTCTACTGTTGATGCTGACTGGGTGGCGGCTTGGGGAGAACAATGGACATATAGGAAGTCTGTAGCAGAACCTGGAGTAGGGCTCAGAACCTCGGAAACCCACAAGATCACCTTTTCCCCTATGTCTCAATGGGATTTCTGCAAGTAGAGCATTTGCAACATGAACCCCATTCAGTGTATTGCGATAGGGATGTTATTTGATTTGCTATAATACTCAGTATGTGTTTGGTCCAGCATACTCTTACTCACATAGAAGCTAATCCTATAAATAAGGATTCCTCACAGACAGACTAGAGCCCATCAGCACCTTCTGATGCAGTACATACTCCTCTGATATTTTGTTACTAAAACAGAAAGTTGCAAAACCTAAGAGGTTGGTATTATAACAATCCCTGCACTCTATTTAACCACTGACCCAGTTTGGTAATTACAACATGGTCAAGTCCTTCTTGGATCTGGCACTGGATGTTATATGCCTGAATGATGAGTAGCCCCAGCTGTTGTGCTTCACTTTATTTATTTAACACAGAGTCATGCAAATTTAATAACGTCTAATCTATTGAGCGCTGAATGAATCATACAGAACAGGCTGAAGAAATCCTAGATATTACTTCAGAGTTTACAAGTGATTTTCCTGGAAGAAGTTTCATGGAATTTCATTAGCTAGGAGTCTTGCAGGGTTTTGTGGAGGAAGCTTTTCATCAATGATGTATTGGTTCACTGGGGAATGTAAAATGTGTTGCGAAAGGCAGTTGATGCAATTCTCATCCCTTAACTTGACATGATAAAACAAAGTTGTTTCTGTTGTAAGGCGCTTTATTTGAAAAATGGACCATCTATTCATTACCCCTGTCTCCACTTTCGATGACCTCTTCATAAGGTTATAGGTTGCCAAACACTTTTGCTGACATACAATGACATCACAGCTCCTATAATAAAACTTGGTGAGATAAGTTATGGCCTCATTGGGAGGCTCCCATACAGGAGAGAGAGGAGGCTCATGGAAAACCTTCCCATTCACAGCACAAGTCTGTCTTGGTGTGGTTGCTAGCACTCCAGGAGCACAGGGTGGGCGACAACTGACCAGGGCTGACCACAGCTCTCTAGGGCTGCCTCTATTCTACCATCTATTGCCCAGTGCCAGGGAGGAATAGGGTCATGGCACAGATTATCCCATGCCATACCTGGATTATCCCTTCTGAGACCTAGGCTATGTCTACACTATGAGCTAGCTCATACTCTCACTAGCTCTCATTGGTTTCAGGTGGGTTTGTACTTAGCATGGCTCAGCAATGCCTCTGGTGCCTCTACCCATTCTCCCATGGCAACACTGCTATTTATGCTTGTGTTAGCTCAATGAGAGCTAGAGAGGGTATGTGTACATGAACCGAGGAATCACACCTCTCACCCATAGCATAGACGTAGCCTAGGTCTCAGAAGGGATAATCCAGGTCAGGACCATGACCCTATTCCTCCCTGGGCACTGGACAACAGATGCAAGGCAGTACTGGGAGGGACCAGAAGCTACCCCTGTAGAAAAGCCGTATCAACTGAGGTTCCCGAGTATGTTCCCCAACAGTCCTAAGATATTATGTATCAATGTATGCTCCCCATTACACCTGCAGAATCAAGGGATGCTCTTCAGGGAGTGCTCTTCCTTTTATCCCCTAAGATGGCCCTTATAAAAGCTATACTGTGATAACATTCCTGCTGGAAATAGCCTGTGCCTCCTTAGAAAGGGGGAAGCATGAGGTAGTATCTGAAAGCATATGCTTGTCAGATCTTTGCTCAAGAAACCATCTCTGGATTTTGATGTTCTGGAATGGGCAGATAGCAGCAAGTAACCAATGGTCTTAATTGAATCATAGAAATGTAGGGCTGGAAGGTACCTTGAGAAGTCATCTAGATGAGCCCCCTATGTTGAGGCAGGACCAAATAAATCTAGACCATCCCTGACAGGTGTTTGTCTAACCTGTTCTAAAAAATCTACAGTGACAGTCACAACCTCCTTTGGAAGCCTAATTTAGTAATTAACTATCCTTATTGTTAGACAGCTTTTCCTGATATCTAATCTAAATCTCCCTTGCTGCAAATTAAGCTGATTATGTCTAGTCCTTCCTTCAGTGGACATGGAGAACAATTGATCACCATCCTCTGCATAATATCCCTTAACATATTTGAAGACTGTTATCAGGTCCCCCCTTGGTCCTCTTTTCTCTAATGTCCAGGTTTGGTTTTTTTAAACTTTTCCCATAGGGCATATTTTTAAACCTATCATCATTTCTGGTGCTCTCCTCTGGACTTTCTCCAGTTTGTCCACATCTTTTTTAAAGTGTGACACCCACAATTGGACATAGTACTCTAGCTGAGGCCTCGACCCCCGCAACAGCCCAGGCCCTGCCCCCACTCCGCTCCTTCCCCCAAGTCCCCACCCCGCCTCTTCCCACCTCTGCCCATCTCTGCCCCTTCCCAGCCCTGCCCCCGCCTCTTCCTGCCCCTGTTCCACCCCTCCACCCCCAGCACCTCCTGCATGCCGCTGAACAGCTGATCATGGTGGGCGGGAGGCACTGGAAAGGAGGGGGAGGCACTAATGGGCAGGGCCTGCCGGTGGGTGGGAGGGCTGGGGGTGAGGGGGAAGACCTGATCCACAGGGCTGCCAGTGGGTGCTGAGCACCCACTATTTTTTTTCCTGTGGGTGTTCCAGCCCTGGAGCACCCATGGAGTTGGCACCCATGTCTGAACCTGTTCTTTCGCAATTTTGGCTTGCATTCATTCCCCCTTTTTGTTAATATTAATTGTGCTAAATATCTGGTCACAATTTACCTTTTTACCAAATAGTGAAGCAAAGCAAGCATTAAACACCTCAACCTTCTTGATGTCCTCCATTATTAGCTCTCCTTCCCTACTAAGTAGAGGACCTACGCTTTTCTTCATCTTTCTCTTGCTCCTAATCTATTTCTGGAACCTCTTACTATTGTTATGTCCCTTGCTCATTTTGTCCCTTTCAGATTTTGTCCCTACATGATTGTGATATTCTTTTGTCCTCCGCCTCAGCAATTTTTCGATGTTTCCACTTTTTGTAGGATTCCTTTTTGATTTGAAAGTATTTAAAGAGCTCCTGATGGAGTTATAGGGGACTCTTACTATTCTTTTTATCTTTCCTTTGCCTCGGGATTGTTCGCTGTTGTGCCTTTAATATTGTCTCAGAAACCGCCAGCTCTCCTGAACTCCTTTTTCCCTTGGATTTTCTTCCCATGGGACCTTAACTACCACGTCTCTGGGTTGGTTATAGTCTGCTTTCTTGAAGTCCATTATCTTTTCCTTTCCTTAGAATCATGTTCACTTTCTGAAGGTGGAAGGCAACTTGGGTGATTCGCAACCAATTCCTCTGCTAGTCAGAATCACGTCTAAAATGACTGTTCTGGTTACTTCCTCCACCTTCTGAAACAAAAAGTTGTTGCCAATACACCCCAAGAACTTATTGGACATTGTGTTTTGCTGTCTTAGTTTTCCAACAGATGTCTGGGTAGTGAAAGGATTATTTTTCTTTTCCACCTGTGATTGTCCAGAAGACTGCAACCTCACCTCTTGAATGTGAACCCTGACACAGTGATCCATTTGCCTGTGTTGCTTCCTGACGTGCTCCAACCTGTTCTTAGCTCATCACCTCCATCTTGTGTCACCGTAACTCACTGTATCTGGAACCAAATGTGGATACAAAGATGCCTATCTCCATAAGATGGATTGCTGTGAACATATCACCCATGTGCTCCAATCCCTCCATTCACTCTCAGTTCACTTCTATTACCCGTTCAAAGCATTGTACCAGATCTTCAAAGCCATCAGTGGCTCAGGACCCAGCTATCGCAAGGATCATGTGCCAAAGAGCTGGAGATGTTGGTGAGAGGATTTGTTTGTGGAACAAAGTTTCAGAGGAGACTAGATTGATCCAGAAACTATTTTCCCCCATGGTGCTCTGCAGGACCCTCCTTGTTTCCACTTTAAACAACATGATGGTGATTTAAATATATATATATATTCCTAGTGGAGTCTCCTTATCCAAGGATGGAGGAAGAGCAGAAAACTCCTTCTAGTCCATGGGGGACTTTACCATACAGAGCTGATTCACCTGGGAAGCATTTAGACTACATGACAATGAGCACTATAAAAATCCATAAGATCTTGCCAGTTGTAATTGCTCTTATTAGCACCCTGATTGTCACTCACAGCAAAACAACTTTTCCAAGCCCTCGCCCAATTTCACCAACATCCAAAACTCCAAACACTGAATTATCTTCTCACCCCTATTAGTGGCTGTTCCTGAGCAAGACTGAGGTACATAGCTGGGGTGGGGAAGTTGAGTATTTGTGGATAAAAAAGTGACTTCAATCTCCAATGCTGTCAGGCTAGTATTTAGTCCTCACACAACAGATCAACTATGCTTCAGATCTAGTCTAACCACTGACCCTCTGATTATACAAATGAACATCCTCAATCTTTGCACAAATTTTCATTGACAGCAATGGGACCCTCACACATGGAACAAAGGTAAGATATGGCCAGATTAGGAAGAAAGAGAAGCTCCTATACTATGATCTAACTCAATCAGAAGTTATAGGCTTGATGCAGGAATTACTGGGTGAAATTCTATGGCAGGGGTCGGCAACCTTTGGCATGCAGCTTGCCAGGGTAAGCACCCTGGCGAGCCGCGTGACAAAGGTTGCCGACTCCTGTCCCATGGCCTTAATTATTGCAAGAGATCAAGGGCCATAATGGTCCCTTCTGAATTTAGAAGTCTATAAATCCATGCTCTCTCACTCTGTCTTTCTGGGGAAGTCTCCAGTTTTGACCAAAGTGTACCATATTTACTAGTTGGAAGCAGGATAGAAGTCCAGCTCAAATAGTAAATTTAGAGAGACCTTATATTTGATGTATGCATTAAAAAAAAAAATCACACTCTGGATTAAACAGAGCAAAGGGTAGACACTGATAATTTTCCAAGCAATCACTTATAAGTTTAGCAAGCTGCCTGCATTTTTATACATTCCAGTCTGTTCTCATTACAGACGTGGCATAAGCTTTGTAGTAAATTTGGAATTCGCTGAGTGAGAAAAAGAAGATTTATACAAAGCTAAATTGAACAAATGGTGAATAATTGATTTAAGTGACCTGACAGCTCACACTGTGCTTGTAAATAATGCATAGCTTTTCACTATAGTGATCATTTAGTATTCTGTGCATCTTGATTCCTTCCTGTAAGATCCTTGACCACCGCAAAAAAAGAAAATATGCTTTTCTAGCAGATTTCTCCACTTCTTGGTAGCCATGGACTGCTGTGGTCCAATGAGATGCTACTGAAGTCCCTTCTGAAGGACTCTGCTCTTTGGTCTTGTGTCTCTAAAACTGCTAAGGAGACGACCTGGGTTTAGTCATTCACAACCATTCTGTTGGCTGCATTCTTCTAGACTCATTCAGCGAGTTCCTCAGCTGGGGGGGGAGGGAACTGGAACTGCCCCGCTGAGATCAGTAGAACTATTCTGATTTACACTAGCTGACAGTCAGACCCATTCAGTTTTATTTTCAAGTTATGTTTGAATCTATCTGTAGCTCATAATTATGTAGCACATTGATTAAATTGGCTCTTAAAGCATGTCTACATATTTAAGCTGATATAAGGCTATCATTATGATCTGGCAGCATTTTACATGAGTGTGATTGGTTACAAATGTGCAAATCACTGGCAATTCCAACCCACTCTGTATAGGGATCAGTTCACTTACTACTGAAATGCAACCACCCCTGGGGTGGAATTCAGTAGCTGTTTAACACTGCAAAGAACTATTACACAACAGTTTAAGGTGGGAAGTTAATAAAGATACTGTATCCAAATACAAATTATTTACAGATACACATAAACACTGACAGCCATATACTGACTTGGGATACAGAAGGGCTCATAGTGAAGCCAACGGGAGCCACATGTGCATCCAAAACCAGAATATAGTCCTTGTTTTCAAACTGATGAGACATACACCATACCATTTCATTGAAAACATTACCCAAAAAATCTTAAATGCAAAAAGTTACCATTAAAGGAGTTTTCTGGATGAGATTTTAAGCGCATACAAAGTCAGGAATGTAAAGTAGAATTCCCAGAGCAATTTTAACTTTAGCTGTTGCACTTATTCCATTTCAATGCAGCATATGCTGCTGATTATTGTAGTATGCACATAGTGGGGCTGACTAATGATTGATGCAGAAACTCTCTGGGTTTGATTTCAGCTGCTTTATCTGAAGGGAGAAGAGACCAGCCTCGTCTCTCCAGAGATGGTGCTGGTGGAGAAACTTAGCAAGAGCCCTCACTGCCCACTTCCTCCTCACAGACCCCTGTTCTCCTAGCGACATTTGCCTTCCCAGTCTGACACTGACCAGGCTTCATTCTAAATGCTAGTGCAAGGGAGCACAAGAGAAAAGGGGGGGGAATGGGGATTATAGAGTTAGTCAATAACTGGATCGAACGACACTGGTTTGACTCTGCACGAAGACTGAACAGCCAGTATCGGAGTGACCAGATTTATGATGAGCCAAAATACTGTGAAAGCTCTGATTCTATGAGGCCAAAGCCGAACAGCCTGTGCCCACAAGACAAGCTAATCTGGTACTTAATAGATAAGGAAGAGAGAGACTGTTATAGAAGAAAGAGCTACTCAGGTCTGTTCTTCCTGTGGGTGGCCTGAAGCAGTGACCTGGAAACTCGCAAGCCAGCCTGGCCTCTCCCTCTGACAGGAGACCAGAGGAAGAAGTTTCTGAGCCAGTATCTCTTCTGCCCCTCCTCTGAGTTTAAAGTCACCAAATCACAAGCCAGGTAAGCGTAGCCAGAGTGTGCCATACCCTCTACAATCATGACTTCGAAGGTCTCCAGTCCAGCCTGGGATCCCCTTTCTACCCAAATGGCAACACTGGGGTGAACACTGTGCCATTTTGAGAAAGCAGATGCTTTCTACAGAAGCTTTCAAACCCTCCGAATGAGTCCCAAATACACCGTCTGCCACAACGAACAGCACAAGAAAATGAGGAGCAAGACAACATTCAAATAATGAGATTCCCAGAGAGGTGAATCTAGTCTAACACAATGAAGGGGATGGCAGGGGGAAAGGATTCTGGAGACATTTTAATATTGCATAGCAATGTACAGCACCTCCAGTATTTTACTGCTCATCTTAAGGCAGGGTAACTAGTCGGAAAGAATTCACCTTAGCCCAGTAGTGAGGAGGAGTCATAAGGATCCTTTGCACTTCTGTAGCACTTTTCACCCAAAGGTCAACATGCAAATTACCTTCTTGCTACATATGGGTAAACTGAGGCATACAAGGTTGTTGTTTTTTTAATTATTTGCCCAAGGCCACAATAACAAGCAAGAAACAGGGCCAGGAATATAATACAGTTCTTCTGATCCTCTGTCCTATGTTCTAGATCACGGTGCCTCTGCTCTATACTCATTGCTTCCCTCTCCTGCCAGCACAAGAGCGGTTCCTCATCCCACACCTGTGGCACTGGCAGGAGGATGCCATTTTCTGTGGGCTCTCAGTGACCGATCCGAGTTTAAGTCTCCCTCGCAATTCCAAGGCAAGACTGGGTGGCTCGGCACCTGCCTAGTAGGACTGAACACGTGATCAGGGCAGCGTTCCTACTGACTCAGACTCTACACAGCAGGGGGGTTCTGCGGACTCACATTAGAGTCTGAATATCCTTGTTTCAGTACTGGCTCTTATCCAAATTAAGGTGGCTCAAGCCAACACAGCAGTCCCCTGTTGGTTAGTCACGAGGCATGATCAGAGACACCCCATAACACAGATCCATGTCGGGATGCTGAATTCCAACACAAAAAGCAGCAAATGGCAAGCCTAGCGCTGAGCTGCAGGACACCAGAGAATCACAACATGCACTGGTGGCAGCCATGCTTCCAAACCCCTTGTGTTAGGAGAGGAAAAGCATCCCCATCTGCTCAGGCTGTAGGTGAGGAGATGTTGGCAGGTACATACTGCCCAGACCACCTTTAGAGGCCCTTCTTCTCCCTCGCCCCCCAGTCTGCATGCGATGGGGATCACTTACCTGCATCGGATGCAGCCTGAGCCATGCCTCAGTTTCCCTTCAAACAGGCAGTTGAGTGTTCCAAGGAGCTGGCAATTTGGCCGTGCAGTCAGATCAAACCACCCTCCCCTGCCAAGGCAAATGAAAGTCCTCAAAAAAACAAAACAAAATGAAATGATTAACCCTCCTTTTGAGCCAGCTTCTTGACTGGATTCCAACCCACCTTAGAGGCCCATCCACCTTCTTGCCTCTCCAGGGTAGGACAGTATTTCTCCCAGTCCCTTCCTCAGGAGACAGCTTGCACTCATTCTCTTTACCAAGTCACAGCCCTTCCCAGAGGCTTGGCTTCTCCTCCTCTCTCCAGAGATCACAGCACTTCTCCAGTCTCTCCCTCTGGCCTGGGTCACAACTCCCCTTGAGGGATCTCAACCTCCCCATCTTGATGCAGGGAAATGAGAGGTGAAGTCTCCTCTTACCTTCTCTGGTAGCTTCCAGTCTGGGATATTAGACAATCCTCAGACACCCACTCAAGGCTCATGCCCACCTGACTTTACTGGTCCAAAGCCATTTTCCTTCTTCTGCCCTCTCTACAGATCCTTGGCCTTCACCCCTTCATAAGAGACTAAATCAGACAAAACCAGAGCCTTCTTACAGCCTGTCTCCTCCTGGGTCTTCTCCTGACTTCTCTCTGACAAAGCAAGTACAGTATTGCCAACCCCAATGTTCAAAAATCATGAGTCCTGGCCCCAAAAATCACAAGACTGTCATAAAATTCATGAGCTTTAAAAATAATATTTTTGAGTAATTTGTCGTGTTTTCTGAACCTTTAGGGTGTACTCAGGTCACATTTTCATGCCTTTCCCTGCCACCATAAGACTAGAAACTTACTTTTTTTCAATTAAAGCTGAGCTTCTGGTATATTCACTTGACTCCAGCAGCTGGGGCTTTGAGAACAACACTAGCTATTGAGAGACTTGCAATAAAATAAATAGAACTGGCAATGCTGCAAGCTGAACAGCAAGACAAGGAACAAGAACAAAGTAGTTATGTGTGAATGAAAAAAACTAAGCTAAATCAAATGGGGATGTGAGTTAAGCAAATCAAATCAAAATAAGGTAACCCAGTGTTAGTAACAGCAGTTAATCAAAAAGTAGCACTGTGTTGAAAACTGCCCAATTTATAATGATAGCAGCAAGTGTGGGATAAATTTAGATGAGATACAGAATTCCTACAGTTCATCTGAAAATCATGTCAAAAGGTATTTAGCGTGCACAGCCAGAATGGTGTAGCTAACAGTTTTGAACATTCTAAAATTAAAAATAAATAAGGTATTGAAAGTGTTATGAGCCAACATTAAAAATGAAACACAAATTATGCATAAAATATTTCCTGCAGGGGAAATCAGGGGTCGTTAAAAGGTTACTGTTCTAACTAACACTGCTTGATTGGTTGTTAGTGTTCAGTTTCCTCTGAAGTGACAACTAGTTAGGGTGACCACTGCCCTCTCACAGCAATTATCAGTGCTCTCGCAATTGCACTCAATTTCAATCAATTAGAATCCTGAATGGCGCTTTTCTTGGTTTCAAACAAAAGAGCTAAGTGTTGGGCCAGAGATGTCCACTTCTTTTTGGCAGCTTCCTGTTTTCTTTTGGAAATCTTTCAGAGACCCTGTGCGTTTTGAAAAAGATTGTAAGGCACGAATCTAGTCTCTGCTAGTGTGTGGCTCATTATGACCCACATTCCAGCGGAAATTAGTGTAATCAGCGTTAAATTGGAACATAGGAATGGCCAGCCTTGACCAGATCCAAAGTCCATCTAGTCCAGGATCCCATCTCTGCCAATGGACACAGCCAGTAGCCGATGCTTCAGAGGAAGGTGTAAGAACTGCACAAGAGACAGCTGTGTGATAATCTGCCCTCCACAGTAGGTGTTGTCCTGATGTGTAATACTTAAAGATTGGCTTACGCCCTGAAGCATGAGCTTTAATAACTAGAGCTAGTTGGGAGTTTTTCAACACAATTTTTTTTTTTAACTGGAAAACGCCAAGTTTGTTGAATCTGGAACTTTCATCAGGAAGGTTTCTTAGGCCCATGGAGAGAGATATCCCCAATAGCCAAGGCACTTGGGAGGCCTAGGGTGAAATATCTACTTTGCCTGATTCAGACAAGGCATTTGAACCTGGGTCTTCTATAGCCTAGGTAGACACTCTAACCATCAGGCTAATGGCTATTATAGGGTGGGGCTCTCATAGTCACTCCTGTTAGAGATGTTCCACTTTGTATAAATAGTTCAATATATGTTGGAGCAGAGATGTGAATGTGGATCTCTCACATCTCAGCTGAGTGCCCTACCCATTGGCCGAGGGCGGGGGGTGGGGGATGGGGTGATGTCTCTCTCTTGTTTTTCATGAATAATTTTGAATGGTCTCTTTCGTCCCATGGGGAATGAGAAATTTTTTGAACCCTCAAAAATTTTCGCAAGAGAGACAAACCTTTTTCCACCCAGCTCTGTTACTAATGCTTCTATTAGCATTAATTATAACAACACAAGATAGTCTTGTTATCTGTATAAATGTGCAATTGCTTTTTGAATCTTGCTAAGTTCTTGGCCTCAGTGACTCCCTGTGACAATGACTACAGCAGTCTGAGTAGGCATCGTGTTATAATATCAGGAGAAGAGACATCTCTGATCTATCTTTTTTATTCCATTCATTATTTTATATACTTTTATCAGGTCCCCCCCCCCCCCCTCATCTGCTTTCTACGTTAAACAATCCCAGCCTTTTCCATCTGTCTTCATATGAGCACTTTTCCAGGCCCTTGATCATTATTGTCACCCTTCTTTGAACCCCCTCTACTTCTGCAAGTATTGCATAAGTAGCACACCACGTGGGAACACTGCCTTAGGTTCTGAGCCTGCATTACTGAAGTCAATGGGTGTTTTGTCATTGATTTGGATGGGAGCAGGATGAGGGCCCTTTACTACAATAGCTCTTGCACACAACTCAGTCTAGATGTCTCCAGCCCCAAACTAAGGGTTTAATCTTTTAGCCCTTACTCGGGTGCAAATGGCCACTGACTGCAATGAAAGCTGTCCCTGAGACTGGAGGATCTGGCCCTAAATTATCACTTCTGAGAAACTAAAGGTGGAATTTTCAAAAATACTCAACACTGGCTTACCTCTGCTCCCATTAAAACCAGTGGAAGTTTTACGTCAATAGACAGAACATAGGACATGAACTAAGGACCTACTGGGTCATCAAGTCCAGTCCCTTGCTATCATTGGCCAACCAGTCATATAATCCTTAATAAGCTTATCAAGATCCATTTTAAAATTAGTTAGGTTGTTTTTCCCCAGTCCTCCTATTGGAAGGCTGTTCCAGAGTTAGATCCGAACTGAACACTGCTGAAAATTCTCCCCAAAGTGTAATGGGATAGTTAATAAAAAACAAAACTTTATAGAAAGGTTACCATTTTCTATTACATTTTATAGGACTTTCCCAAAAGGGGAAAGGAGAGGAGACAAGTTTTATATAGAGCTATATAGAAATGACGTTAATATGTATAATACTGGGACAGACATAGCACAAAGGAAGTAAGACATGCAGGAGTGAAAGGTCTAGCCAGAACTTCCAGAAGTCCAGAGCTGATTGAAAATTTTCCGTCAGAACTTTGTTTTGGATTAAAAATGCTTTTCCCCCCCACCAAAATGGAAGTCTTTGTGGAAAATGTCTGTTTGGGTTGGAATTTTTTGATTTAAAAAGGTTTTTTTAAATTAGCTTTGTTTCAGGGGTGAGGAGGGAACACAAAACACTTACTTACTTCCCACCTCACCCCTTTTTTCCAGGGCAAAAAGTAAGTGAACCGAAAAGTTTTTTTTCTCCCACTGAAATGAAATTTTAAAAATATTTTGGAATCATTTTGAAATTTTTCATTAAAAAAATCACAAAAAATCAGTTGAAATGAAACATTTTCAAAGCTTTTGAAATGTTAATGAAATAAACTTTTTCTTATATATAACCCAGCTCTAAAAATAATCACAGAAAGAGCTCAAGACTAGAAGCAGAACCGCTGGGACTCTCTTCTCTAAATTTACAGCCCAGTTCCACAGATACAAGTGGTCTATACTACAGTATTATAGAACTTACAGGATATTTCTACTATATACTTACCGTACAAATACACAGTATATAGACACACAGAACATATATATGGGTATGTAAGAGGCTTCCAAGGGAGACAGGAATCCCTATCTTTGGAGGCTTTTAAGAACAGGTTAGACAAACCCCTGTCAGGGATGGTTTACTTAGTTCTGCTTCAGCACCAGTGGGATGGTCTAGATGATCTCTTGAGGTCTCTTCCAGTTTTACATTTCTATGATTCTATGTTTGTTAGAGTCCAACCTCCAGTTGCTCCGCATGTGTCAATCTTATTGAAACCAGTGGAACGGGCTTTCTGGATTGGGCCCAATGTTTTCATGCTGCCATAGAGTACATGAGTGTATAAAAGCTGGAAAGTTTGAATTTGTGAGCTATAGCAACTAGATTTTGATAAAATCTCATTTAATAGATGAGGAGCTCACAAAAGGATAGATATTAATGGCAAAATGAGAGATGAGGTAATTACGCGCAATTACTTTCCAGAAATAAAACATCTCATTCTTCTTTCTTTACTACAGCACAACTTTTCCTTAAGGTTCTTTGCTGCCACTGGAGTACCACGTTCCTGGGAGACAGCCTGCTTTTTCTGAAGAATCCATTAAAATTAATTTAGCAGCATAATATTTAGCAGGCATGGGCACTCTCAAGATCACACACGTGCTTGTATCTGGAAAACCACTAGGAAACTCAAAGGTTTTAAAATAACTCTTGACAGAGGCGATTTACAATTTGCACATATAAATGATTGCTAGGTAGCTGCCTGAACATTCACTGTCATAGTCCTGCTCCATGGATGGAGTAGTAAAGATGCAGCATGTTGTGTTTCAGGGTAATTTGAGTCTTTAATTAACAAATGAGGTATTAGGAAGTTGATTGAATACACCTGGTACTTTTGGGACTCCATCTGATGCCAGACTGGTTAAAGATGACCTGCAAAGAGTAAAAGGGCCCCTTGTTTGCTTCTTTATGGTGTATAATGGAAGTCTAAAAGATTATTTATCACACAAATAGGGTTTTGCTGTGCTTGTTTTTCTACCTTAGCAATATTAAAGTCTTGTCTTCTGTGTTTTTATGGTATTCTCGAAGGACCCAGAAGAGTGGATTAGGAGTTTTTTTCAGCCCTTAATTTAAGTGGGTTTTATAGATTCATAGATTTGGGGGGCCAGAAAAGACCATTATGATCATCTAATCTCCTGCATAACAGAGGTTTAGTAATTTCATCAATAATTCCTGCATCAAGCCCAATGATCTGTGGGTATGCACCTTGGGAGTGTTGATTCTTTAACAAAGAAAACCTTTCCCCCAAATATTTTGTGATGTTGTGCAGTCTACATGGTTTTATAAAAATATAATAATAAGTCAATATAATGTAACTGGGATAGATTTAGAGAAAATACGGTAATAAGTGAATATAATGTACTGGGATATGCTTCGTGCAAAAGTTCTCTTGTAAGGTATCATTACAAAGCTTATAATCTACTGAGTATGATAATCTGATTTGTATCAATGTACCACTCTTGTATCTAAAACTAGAAATATAAAACATAACTCTGAGGGCCTATTGTAATTATGTAGAGGGTGGGCCATTAAGGATGGTTTGGAATCTTGATGACTCCCATTGTCTGCAGATGGCTGTATTTACCTTTGAGTCTTCCTGTATATGTGTGTGCTGGCAAGTGAGTAATGAAGTCTTGCAGTGACATGTGATCATGTCACCTGAACTGGAATCCATCTTTAACCTGGTGCTTTTCCAGTGAGGGGGGGTGGAAACCCAGAGGGACAAAGGATTCCCGCCTTATGCAAAAGATATATAAAGGGGTGGAAGAGAACAGAGAGGGGAGAGGAGCCATCATGGAGAATCCCCTAGATAACACCTAAGCTGGAACAAGAGTTGTACCAGGGGAAAGAATTGTGCCCAGGCCTGGAAGGTGTCCAGTCTGAGAAAAACTTACTGAAGCATCTCTGAGGGTGAGATTATCTGTATTTAGTTTGATTAGGCATAGATTTGCGCATTTTATTTTATTTTGCTTGTGACTTACTTTGTTCTGTCTGTTACTACTTTGAACCACTTAAATCCTACTGTCTGTATTTAATAAAATCACTTTTTATTTAGTAATTTACTCAGAGTATGTATTAATACCTGGGGGAGCAAACAGCTGTGCATATCTCTCTATCTGTGTTATAGAGGGCGAACAACTTATGAGTTTGCCCTGCATAAGCTTTATGCAGGGTAAAACGGATTTATCTGGGTTTAGACCCCATTGGGAGTTGGGCATCTGAGTGCTAAAGACAAGCACACTCCTGTGAGCTGTTTTTGGGTAAACTTGCAGCATTGGGACAAGTAATTCAGACCCTGGGTCTGTGTTGAAGGGGACTGGAGTGTCTAATTCAGCAAGACGGGGTGCTGGAGTCCTGAGCTGGCAGGGAAAACAGAAGCAGGGGTAGTCTTGGCACATCGGGTGGCAGCTCCCAAGGGGGTTTCTGTGATCCAACCCGTCACATATTTGTTAGACATTTGTGTTTAATAGCCAGTATAAAACAAAAACCCACCTTGTCAGTGGCTGGAAAGTCCCAGAAGAAAGAGGGATTGTTTTCATAAATAATGTGCAGCTTTGTGGGATAGAAGAGAGACGCCCTGAAAGGAGCTAATGAGTGGGATAAGGTGCTGCTGTCCCACTGACATAGTAGGACTTGCCCCTGGGAATAGGGAAATCCTTTTATCTTCATGTAATATTTCACTAGCAGTCCTTGTTGCCTGAGTTATTCTGTCTTTACCACATATAACAGGCCAGTTCCTCAGCTAGTATAAATTAGCACAGCTCCACAATCTGGCGCTTTGTTGTGAAATGCTGATTTAGCTTCTAAATTCACAGTGTGATATCGAATTCCCTTTGATAATAAAAAATGACTCCCAATAAAATAAATGCTAGGTCTTATTACTAATGTAACATGGTTTTATGAGCGAAGCTGTGTTCCATCCTATGAATAAATATTAAAACATCCCCTTTCATGTATTACAGTCCACATGTGCATGTGACATATTTTTTGGAATGGAACACTCAACTCTTTGAAGGTAAGGATGCAGCTGCGCAACAACGCTTTGTGCTCATTGTGCCCTTCCAGAGAATGAGACGTTAACACAAGAGATTTTCAAAGGCAGTTGGGCACTCCCATAGAAATGCAAAGCAGGTCGGATGAGATAATCACAGTGGTCCAGGGACGTCTGGCCTTAGAATCTATGGGTGTGTCTACGCTGGAGCTGAAAGGTGTAATTTCCAGTTTGAACAGACATACCTGCGCTAGCTCAATCAGAACTAGCATGCTAAAAATAGAAGTGTAGCCGCAAAAGCAAGAGCGGTGGGAGGGGCTAGCCATCTGGAATCATACGAGACTTACATATGGCAGGCAGCTAGGCCTGTCTGCCTCTTATGCTGACGTGACTACACTTCTGTTATCAGCACACTAGCTCCATCAACTCTAGTGCTGGTATGCCTACTTACGCTGGAAGATACACCTCCCAGTTTCAGTCTAGCATACCCTATGGACCTCAAGGAGTCATCAAGTCCAGCCCCCTGCACTACGGCAGGACCAAGTAAACCTAGACCATCCCTGACAGGGGTTTGTCCAACTTGTTTTTAAAAACCTCCACTGATGGGGATTCCACAACCTCCCTTGGAAGCCTATTCCAGAGCTTAACTACCCTTAAAGTTAGAACGTTTTTCATGAGCAGGAAGAAGACTGGGAATTGCAGACTAATGGGGAACTTCATGATTTTGCAAAGACCCTCAGCTCAAATGTTCAAAATGCTGCATGACTTCACTTGCCATTTTCTTTTAATTAACTCTGAGTTCTCCGAAGCAAATTTAGCTCTAGGTTAACAACCTGGAACCTATGTTAATAACCTGCGGAGTAAAGCAGAGCTGTTTAAATTAGGACAGAGCCTCAGCTGGTGTAAACTAGTATAGCTCCAGGGTCAGCGGAACCAGGAAGTTGCAGGGGGCTAACACCTCCACAATGGAAATATTGCTCAGTGCTTCACTTCCCGCCCACACACACACACACACATTCACACACACACCCATTCACACACACACACACCAGCCCCATTCACCACCACCCCCATTCTCACACACACACACACACACACACACACACTCACAGGAAGTTTCCTCCCCCACTGAATAGCACCTTTATGGCATAGTTGATGTTTTAGAGGAGGAAGGCTTTACTTTTCATACACTCCTCATTTTAAACCAGCTGAAGGGATTTTCCTTAAACTTTTTCTCAAAAATCCATCTTTGGTCAGGAAACATTTTAATCCAAAAGGACAATGATCATTTGTGACAAAGTAATGGAAGTTATACTGGAAAATGTCTGGTAACCTGAACTATCGGTTCACTGCCAAGCAAAGATTATAATAAACTATCCGCTCTGAAATTCAACCATTCCACTGAGGAATACTTGGGCCAGTACACATGAAACACACTAGTGATCATTTATGTGCAGAGCAGTGCTTAAAGAATGTCAATCTTACCATAAATAATTAGATACGACAACAGAATCACCAGGATTCCCTTGTACTTCCTTACACTTGCTAGATGATGTGTCTTGAATCCTGAGGTCAGCTTATTAATTATTATTATTTATATCATAGTAGCCCCTAAGGCCATAAATGAGATCAAGGCTCTGTTGTACCAGGCACTAGACAGACATATAGGCCCAGATCCTCAAAGGTATTTGGGTACCTAACTCCCATTGATTTCAATTATTTGAATGGGCGTTAGGTGCCTAAAGACCTGTGAGGATCTGGGTTTCAGTAAGAGACAGCCCATGCCCCAATCAGCTCCCAATCTAACCAGACAAAGAGTGGGAGGGGACAGACTGGAAAGATGTTTTCTGTTAGGTCACACAGCATGTCAGTGGCAAAACCAGGTCTCGTCCATCACCTAATCACCTGTCCATGTGGCTATGGAAAGCTGTACGTTTTTAAGTACCATTACTGTCTGGGTCTGCTCCATTGACTTCAATGGCTTTGGATCAGTCCTTGCCTGAAGGTATCCTAAGACAAATAACTCAGACACGTCTTGCTTATACTACTGGATCCCCAAAACCCAGCTGCGGGATCTAGAAGTTTTACCTCTAGGTTTCCACTACCAACATTTTTAATGCGATGGCACTTTTGGTATCTGATCCTTTCCGTTGACTTCAGTGGGCTTTGGATCAGGCCTTTTCAACCATTTTCTGCAGAAAAAAGGACAGTGGCAACCTGCCTGCATTCTGCCTTTGGACTGCCACTGTCAACAGTCACCTTTGCAAAATATGGTATCACGAAAAGCAGCAACATGCTGACGACCTGCTGATGAACTAAAAGGAGGGAGGGAAGAGGCAAATATTCTTAGGAGGTGGGAACAGGATATGCACTTGCGTCTGAGAAATAACTCCCGCAGACCAAAGGAAATTTTAACATATGCAGCAGAGTCAAACTGGCATTCGGTGACCTTCTGATTGTGCAGCATTCAGCACGTGTCAATTTCTTTTCACCATAGGCTACTAGGATGGGGTTAAGGGGTTCAGAGGAGAGGAAGGAGAAAGAGGGAGAGAGAGTAAATTTCCTTTCTAAGAGCAAATTATTCTTCCGGTGGAAACAGTGCATTGTTTCTTGAAACTGACAAAAGTTATTTTCTAACTGCCCTGTATCCTGTCACCTGGCCCTTCCTTCCCTTTCCTGACATACAAACACATACCAGATATGCATTACTTGCATCATGGCAGGATTTATATTTTGATCAAGAATGGTGATTTATGCTACTCGGATTTTCCTACTGAACACATTCCAGATGTGGAATGTATTCCACTGTCATTTATTGTTCAATGGGGGTGGTTGAAGATGGTTTTCCTTTATACTCCTTTATACTCTTTATAAACGATGGCCACATAAACACCACCCTATACCAGAAACCTACTGACCGCTATACTTACCTACATGCCTCCAGCTTTCATCCAGACCACACCACTCAATCCATTGTCTACAGCTAAGCTCTACGATACAATCGCATTTGCTCCAACCCCTCAGACAGAGACAAACACCTACAAGATCTCTATCAAGCGTTCTTACAACTACAATACCCACCTGCTGAAGTGAAGAAACAGATTGACAGAGCCAGAAGAGTACCCAGAAGTCACCAACTACAGGACAGGCCCAACAAAGAAAGTAACAGAACGCCACTAGCCATCACCTTCAGCCCCCAACTAAAACCTCTCTAGCGCATCATCAAGGATCTACAACCTATCCTGAAGGACGATCCATCACTCTCACAGATCTTGGGAGACAGGCCAGTCCTTGCGTACAGACAGCCCCCAAACCTGAAGCAAATACTCACCAGCAACCACACACCACACAACAAAAACACTAACCCAGGAACCTATCCTTGCAACAAAGCCCGTTGCCAACTCTGTCCACATATCTATTCAGGGGATACCATCATAGGACCTAATCACATCAGCCACACTATCAGAGGCTCGTTCACCTGCACATCTACCAATGTGATATATGCCATCATGTGCCAGCAATGCCCCTCTGCCATGTACATTGGCCAAACCGGACAGTCTCTACGTAAAAGAATAAATGGACACAAATCAGACGTCAAGCATTATAACATTCAAAAACCAGTTGGAGAACACTTCAGTCTCCCTGGCCAGTCGATTACAGACCTAAAAGTCGCAATATTACAACAAAAAAACTTCAAAAACAGACTCCAACGAGAGACTGCTGAATTGGAATTAATTTGCAAATTGGACACAATTAAATTAGGCTTGAAAGACTGGGAGTGGATGGGCCATTATACAAAATAAAACTATTTCCCCATGCTTATCCCCCCCCACCCCAGTTCCTCATATCTCCTTGTCAATTGCTGGAAATGGGCCGTTTTCATTACCACTACAATCAGTTCTTTTTCTCTCCTGCTGATAAAAGCTCACCTTAACTGATCACTCTCCTTATAGTGTGTATAGTAACACCCATTGTTTCATGTTCTCTGTGTATATATATATCTTCTTACTGTATTTTCCACTACATGCATCCAATGAAGTAGGCTGTAGCCCACGAAAGCTTATGCTCAAATAAATTTGTTAGTCTCTAAGGTGCCACAAGTAGTCCTGTTCTTTTTGCGGATACAGACTAACACGGCTGCTACTCTGAAACCTTTATACTCCTGACATTTACGCTCTTGTGTTGCTTCCCTTTTCCTTACAGCTTTCATACCATAACAACATGTAACTAATGGGGAAGTGCTTTTGGGGAAGGACATGCAGAACATAAATCCCCTCTTATTAATAAAAATAATAGATAATTTCTAAACAATGTTTAGTTTACTTTCTCAGGCTTTGACTCATGTTTGCAAATGTTGTGGGGTCAGCATTGACTTTCTAGCCTGTGTGTTTTAACAAGGGCACTTTAATGGGCCCTTATGAATCGTCAATGCCATAATGGTTGACCCTTAAATGTTCCCTTAGAAATGAAGGGGAGTTGGAGTTTTTTGGCTCAGCCCTGTGTAGGGGGCATTGTGTAGCCATCTTAGAGGGAGCCAAGTGATTGCAGATTGTAAGGGAGCCACAAAAGATGGTTTTATGGTTAAGACACGGGACTAGGACATGGGGCATCTAGGTTCAACTCCCTGCTCTGCTACAGATTTCCTGTGTGACCCTGGCCTACACACTTAATCTCCCTGTGCCTCAGTTCCCCCTGTCAAATAGTGATAATTCTTCTTCCATTCTCTCACTCTTGTCTTGTCTATTTTGACTTTAAATTCTTCAGGGCAGGGACTGCCTATTGCTATGGCTACACTTGGAGCTGGAGGTGTAAATTCCAACTTGAGGAGGTCAAGCTAGCGTCCTAACAATAGAGTGTAGCCATGGCAGGGCATCCGGCGGGAGAGGCTGGATGCCTCGAGTATATACCCAGGCAAGACGCAAGGCACATACACAGGCTGGCTAGTCCCTCCTGCTGCCACTGCAGCTATTCTCTATTTTTAGAGAGCTAACATGATCGGAGGTAGTGCAGGTATGTCTCCTCCAGCTGGGAATCACACCCCCAGCTCATCCCCTAGGTGTTTGTACCTAAAATAATGGGTCCCGTAGGTGTTACCGTAATGCAGACAGCAATAAAATCTTTTGGTTCCAGTTCACACCTGCTGAGATTAGCTTTGAGTTTCTCAGTTTGAACCAAAAACAAACTTTAGACCCCATTTTGTATCATTTCTCACCAGAATCTGTCCCGTGCTCATTTTTCAATCCAAATATTGAATTTAGTTATGAAAGATTTCGCCAGCTCACAAAAAGAAAGGGCCAAAGCCCTGTAATTGTGGCCTAACGCCAGTGGGACATAAGCTAAAGAAGGTCTGGGAGTCATGCTTTATACTGCATCCTCCTGTTAGTTACTTTTCCTGCTGCAGCTCTCTCCACCCCCCTCAGCATGTATGTTAAACTCAATGTGCACATCTACTGAATGCCTTGAACTCAAGTTATCTGGACATCCATAAACATCCATCCTGTCTCACTCAGGATCTCAGCTCTGTGATTTTTATTGAAATGACATGGGGGTGGGGGGACCCAGCAAATGTACACACTACAATCTAACTATGGAGCTTGATTGGCAGGAGGTCCATAAAATAATCAGTTTAAAAACACACATGAGAAATGTTCCTCCAAAGCTCAGTTTAAGGTTTCAAAGAGATTTGTGAAACAACAACATTTATTTTAGCTTTCCAGCCCTCATTGAGAAGGAATGGGCAGCTGTTAAATTCCATCTCGGCGAGCGTCAGTCACTGTAACCCTATGCTTCGTTCAGAGTAACAGGGACATGATAGGAGACGAAAACTGCATTTTTGCCTTTTCAGATGTGCACGTTGTTTGCCAGGAGATAATTTTTTGGTGACAAGCACTATCAGTCAAATGAAAAGCAGCAGAGGGTGCTGACCATGACTAAAATGGGGGACAAGGAAATCCTGGAGAGGAAACTGATTTGATAAAGTCAGTGGAAGACATAGGTGCTGGAACTAGGGGGTGCTGGGGGTGCTGCTGCACCCATGGCTTGAAGTGGTTTCCATCACATACAGGGTTTACAGTTTGGTTCAATGGCTCTCATCACCCCCACTATACAAATTGTTCCAACACCCCTGGTGGAAGATGACAAAGTGGATCACAGAGCTGTGCAAAACTTGGTGAGTTTGGTTCACAGGGTCTCCACAAACCTTTTAATCAGTTTTGATTCACATACTGTAGCAGCTCTTGCAGATCTGCATTGTGGGAGTCAGGGTTCTTTCCAACCCAGCATGGCAGAGGCCAAAGTCGAAGTCAGAAAGGCAAGTGTTGTAAAGCTCAGCATAGTGGACAGGTTTGGGACGGATTGTTCCATGGAAAGGCCTACCGTACTCATGAGAAAAATGGCCCAAATTTTCATTTTGAAACTAAAACAAACATATGGCCTTGAATCATGTATTTGTCCAGGGAGAGCAAATGTTTTGCTTTGCATTTACTAGAAAGGCTCCTGGGCCCACAGATGTTTCATGCAAAACTTTGCTTGCCCCACTTCTCTGTTATTATTTATTATGCACCATTTACAGAGTATGCAGATGAGCTGAGTCAGAAGATTAGGCATATCTCTCACTGAAGTCAGTGGGAGTGTTTCCATTGACTTTAATAGAAGTTGGGTGAAGCTGGGATGGTGCATTCAAAGCCCAGAAACAAAAATAATAAAAGAAATGTAAACCTATTTTCAGATATGGCTCCTTTAAGGTGTGGTTGGATTATGCATGGGCTAGGCTCTTAGGAAGCAGAAAATAACTAACTGAAGTTAATCAGGGAAGAACTCCATATGGGAGCAAAGAATAAGCATAAACAAATAGGTAAATGGAGAATGGCCAGGATAAGGAGAGCAAATCAGAGAACCATTTATAAGATTTGAGAAAGCAGACTGTGTATGGGTTTAACTCTGATGGAGCCATTAGCTAGAGGCAATATTGAGTTTAAAAGGTCAAAAATCCCTGTGACAGCTGAGATCAATGAGAACCTGTTCTCTTTGGTTTTTACTGTATGAAGGTTAGGTTAGTGGATTAACTTGTCAGATGAAACAGATAGCTGGTACATAGGGTAAATACTAGCCGTCAGGTAAAAATATTAGTTGATTTGTTTGCTCATGACTCAGCCAATTAAAATGGCCAGCCCTTTCCGCCACATTGCTTCCCAGTAAAATAAACAAAGCGTGTGTGTATTTGTGTGGAACGATTTCTTTGTTTATGAACTAACAATCCATGCAGAAAGTGAATTAAATCTATATCCATTAACAGCATGATCAAGACTCCCTACATCTTAATTCTATATGCTTTTATTAATTTTAATAATAATTCGTTTTCATAGATTCATAGATTCCAAGGGACCAAATTGATAATCTAGTCTGACCTCCTGTCAGGCCAGAGAACTTCCCCAAAATAATTCCTAGAGCATCGTTTTTACAGTTCTGTCACACTAAACACTGCTAGTAATTTCGGTGGTCATGTATGTGACCAGTGTATGACAGGCATTGTTCTTGTATCATCATGTGCCGCAGTAGTTAGGATGATCCTGCATTTAGAGCGTGCTGTGGAAGTAGTGCCATGGGACCACTAAATACTGGGAAATGCACAAAGCTGTCAGCAAACTGAACAAATAGGGGGTTTGGTTTTTGACATGAAAATTCCAGCAAATCTGGTGTTTCTAATCTTGCCCAGAAGGACATTTCAAAGGCAGGCAGCTGGGAATGGGTGACAGGGGATGGATCACTTGATGATTATCTGTTCTGTTCATTCCCTCTGGGGCACCTGACATTGGCCACTGTCAGAAGACAGGATACTGGGCTAGATGGACCTTTAGTCTGATCCAGTCTGGCCGTTCTTATGTTCAGGAAGGACAGCAGCTGACCGTGCATGCTATAAAGCCAATAGAAGCAACCAACACTATTAACTTTGGGAGATTTTAGGGATCACTAAGGAATATACAAAACAATATGCTTGCTGACATATATAACATGCTAGGGCAAGATGATTACTTCTGAATTTTAGCCTTTGAAGATAGCAAGCAGGAGCTAGTGCAACTGGAACATTTATTATGGACAACAGAATAGTGGCAATACAAGAGAGTATAGTTTTCAGGGGAAAGTTGACAGGATTACAAGAAACAAGAAGATCTGGTATTGTCAACCACAAATGGAAGACAAACTTTGGGCTCTACAGGCGTGAGCCCTGGATTCAATGTATGTAATAAATGATGTACAGATATCAGAGATTAACATAGTGATACTCAGCTCTCAGTGGTTCAGGAGCCAAATTAGTCATCAACATTACCCAAAAGAGCCACACCAGTGTGAATCCATTGTTTCGATAGCACTATTCATATTTAAACAGTATGATAAGGGAAATATTTAGTTTTTATATGCAGTATGTGTATTATTCTCACAGCAAATAAGTTAATAACTTAGTGCAAGTTGATAACTTAATTGGCTAATAACATAGTAAAAGCATCCTGATTGGTTGATAACTTAGACTGGTTCGTAATTAAATCACACAGTGCTTTAATATCATGTGCTGCAAAGAGCTGCAGGAGACACATTAAAGAGCCACTTGCAGCTCGCAAGCTGCAGTCTGATATCACTGAGTCTGAGTATAACAATTCTTCCTATAGCTCCTGAACAACACATGCTAGAGGGGTATCTCCACCATCCTTATTGTTATTGTTAGCATTACCATCGCTCCCCAGCACCCCAGTCATGGACCATGGCCGCATCGTGCTAGGTGCTGTACAAACACAGACCAAAAAGACAGCCCCTGTGCCAAAGCGCTTACAATCTCAGGAACCCTTGTAGAGAGTGTATTGTGCTTTCTGTTCCACTGGGCAGTGCAGAGAAAGGAGCATGGCCCTGCTCTTACTCACCCTTCCCTGCCCTCTTGCAGCTAGATAGGTAGGCCCCATAGGGTGTTAACAGGAAGCAGGCACAATACCGCTTCTTCACTTACAGGGGTGGTGAGGTATATCGGCCCGTGCTGCCCCATGCGCCTCTCCCGGAATGTCCCATGGCCCCGCCTGCCTCCCCTGCGCGCCTGCCCCGGAGCATCCACCGGCCCCGCCTGCCTCCCCTGCGCGCCTCCCCCGGAGCATCCCTGCCTGCGCCCTGGGCAGCGGGCGGCTCCCCTGTCGCTCCGTGCTGTGCTCCCTCACTGGCCGCTGCTGGCTACAAAAGGGAGCGGTGCTGGTGGCAGGCTGAGGCGGTGGCACAGCTGCCGCCTACGGAGGGGAGGCGCACATGTGATGGCAGCCCTCCTCCCCTCCAGCACCCACCACAGGTGAGGCGAGGGGGCTTCCCTGACCCGAGAGGGGCCCATCCCCTAGGAGCATGTGCAGTGAAGGTGCCGGGTGAGTGTGCTGCCGGGGGTCGGAGGGCTGGGGGGACTGTGGAGTCCTCCTCTCTGGCCTCAGCCCCGGGATAGCCTGCCTGCAGCCCAAACTCCTCATCCCCACCCCAGAGCCCACCCCCCCAGCCAGAGCCCTCACCACCCGCACCCCAACCCTCTGCCCTAGCCCTAAGCCCCCTTCTGCTCCAAGAACCCCTCATCCCCAGCCCCAGCCTGCAGCCCTCAACCCCGCACCCCAACCCTCTGCCCCAACCCTAAGGCCCCTTCTGCGCCATGAACCCCTCATCCTCAGCCCCAGCCTGCAGCCCTCATCCCCACACCCCAACCCTCTGCCCTAGCCCTGAGCCCCTCCCACACCCCAAGCCCCTCATCCCCAGCCCCACCCCAGCGCCCTCACCCCCAGCCAAAGCCCTCATCCCCCCACACCTCCCCAAATTGTGCAATATAGGGAAACTGTTAAATGTTTGCTGTTTCCAGTCCATTTTTACATTATTTAAAAATATATATATCGGCTTACAAGGCAGATGTTGGGGGTGGTGGGACTTGGACCCGTTCTGGACACCTCCAAAAATTATACAAACCTGCCGCCCCTGCCCACTTACGCATCCACACAGAAGCCTGACAGAATCAGGTCCTTAGTGAGTCAAAGGACTGCCGGAGGCCGATTCAGTCGGGTGACCCAGAAGAAATGACAGGACAGCTTAGGAGACACTATTTCAAGGATCAAAGGTTAAGCCTAGGTCCATTGTAATACCTGCATTGCTTTACAAACCCAGGCATGTGTGGTGTCCACAAAGCATGAAAGGCTGGGGTGTCTCCTGAAATGCCTTCAGAGTGACTGCCATTTGAAGAAGGTTCAAGTTTGGGGCTATGCAAACCCGGCAGTGCCACCAGCTGTTCAGCATTGAGAACTCTGGACTGGCTTCTCCAATGGGGGAAGAGCCTTTTTTAATCTCCGCAGTGAATGTGCAACTCTGCATGTAAAGCCAAGGTGATAGAATTCAACCTGAATCCTTCCCTCCCAGCAACATGCCTCATGCCGTGTGGCAAGGACAGTGGGAGCATTATTCAGATTCACCTGACTTATACATGACTGCAACTCAACCAGTAACGAGCCCATGTTTATTTATTTGCACTAAACATAGATAAGAGTGTGGGAATAGGAGCACTTAGACCTACTGTCAGGCATCTATCTTACACCACCTTTCATGTCATTTCTCAATTTGTCCGACTGGCTTGATGGGGAGTTCTGCTTGAGTAAAACCCGAATCAAATCTTCGGGATCTGGCACTTAGAGAGGTGCTGAGTAGAGCAGGTCAGAGACTTTTTGACAATGTATTTTCAATAAAAATTGCCATTTTGTCGAAAGTGAAATGTTTCGTGAAAATGTAGAGATTTTGATGGGACAGTTTCTCAGGTGTACGGTGGACTAGCAAGAGAGAGAGAAGGAACACCTAACGTATTTGATCCAAAAACCAGATCTTTTGTCACAATTCCATTTCCACTTTTGAAAAGTTTTGTTTTCCTTCCAACGAGGAACAAAAACAAATTCCGAAACCTCAAAAATGGTCATCAAACAGAACTGTCAATTCCCAGCCTGCTCTAGTGCTGAGCGCCTGCAGCTCCCATTGGTCCAACCCTGAAATCCTTATTCATTTTTACCGAGTTTGCCCGAATAAAGACCTCAGGATTTGGCTGATTTGAATATTTTAAGAGGGTGAATGATACAGAAAACTGTACATCTCCTTAAATATACTGTAAGCTGGCCACTGATTTCATCTTTGCCGTGTGTGGTATGATAAATGGAACTGGAGAAGAGGGCTCACAGTTCAATGGGGAGCTGGACTGGAAGGAGAAGAGGCTCAGGAATGCAAGCTTGGGACTGGCAGCTATATAACACTGGCCTCTCAGCTGTTTCTTACACCTCGACTGCCAGCTGCATCACTTAATGGAACATCCTGTACAAGAAGAGGCAAGCATATTGTGATCATTACATCGGTCATCAGGAATACAATGTTACTTTCATCTGCTCATCCTTTGCTTTGGGTCAGACATGATTGCCATTGTTGTCCATGTCACAAAGACCATGTGGGATTAGAATTCACACGCCTCACACGGACTGAGATTTTAAACTCCTCCTGGATTCAGTTCAAACGACCAGGCATCCTTTTTCCTCTGCTATCGCACTTGGCAAAGCTTCCACATGTTTAAATTTCTCACACCAGTTTAGAAAGCTGTGATTCAATGAGAATGTTCTGATTGAGAACGTGTGAGCCTGCTGTCTTGCCATAACCTGGGGTTTAGTTACAGCATTTTGCCTGACACACACCTGATCATCCTATTACCATTATCGCTCTATTTCCATCTCACACAATGACACACTGTAAAAATACATTACAATGGCTAAAAAGGTTTAGTCATCATCCGTAGTTCATGTTAAGGCTCCATAGCCGACTGCCCAGAAGAAATAAGATCCTTAATTGGATAGTTTTCTATTCCAAAAGGCAGTATGGCTTAGCCTGGATCTTCTCCTAATGAAATAAACAGCCTAGAAATAATGTTCAGGTAGTACAGTAGGTGGCTAAGTAATCACAACAAAACAATTTTATCTACCAGCAATTTACTGTGAACATTTTAAGGACAGTCTCTTTTCCATGCAACATTTATTAGCCATAATAGAGGCTACCCATGTGTGCATTAATAGCAGAATATGTTTCTTTCTGGCCATACAAACGTCAACAGAGTGTGTTTTCAAGGTGATGTGCAATGGCACTGCAGGCATATGGGTATCAATTCTGTTCACAAGTAACTCGATTTACAGTATAAACATGCTTCATATACACTGCTTTGCAGATGTATCTCACACATATTTGTAACTCAATTTGCCTTTGAACTAACCTTTATTGAAAAGCTGTTCCATCAGCATGTGCTGCATGCTGAGAAGAGGGTTCTCTATTCGTATCCAGAACACTATATAAACTGGAAGGTTTCACATTTTATTTTCCCCCTCTCCTCACTGGCTGTTACAGGATAGTAATACAGTGACACTAACTAGGATTTGGCAATCCTACAGGGGAATGACCCCACTCCAATAGGCATTTATCAGAACGAAAACCTCACCCCAAACTCTTTATCCTCATGAACTGGTCAGGCGAGAGAGAATCTGAAAGGCAGCTTTTCAAAAAGTGCTCCCATTCGTTAGGCTAATGCCAAGTGCTTTTGAAACTCCGATCATAAATATACATAAGATAAACAATGGCCATTAGCAATCACTGGAGTCAGTGTCAAATTCCTGGGATTGTCCTGGTCTCTCAAATGCAAATAAAAAAAAAATCGTTGCTTTACAGAACAGCAGCAAAACACATTATGCAGAAAATTTAAGGCCATCTTCTTAAAAGTATTTAGGCACTTAGGTCCTATTGAAATTAAAGGGAGTTAGGTAACTAAATACCTTTAAAAACCTGGCCTTTAGCCCTTTTCCTGTTTGTGACTTGTCTATGACTTACTTGTCTGTGCGCAGGTTGATTTTTACATATTTTGTTTGCTATTTGGAGTTATTCTAGGAAGAATAATTCTTTGCACAAATCCCCGCTCACAGATTGCTCACCAGCTGCGTGTTGCATGTGTCCATTTGAGTACTTGATATTCATGAGTCACAATTTGACTGTGAATGAATCACATGGCATTGCTCCTTTTCCCTGATTGGATGACTTAACCTTTATAAATAGGCAGGGTGTTTGACTAACCTAGTGAGCCTTTGATTCTTGCTGGAGAAAGGATGAGATGGTGAGCATGTGCAGGGGATAAGCAGGCCTAAGGAATTTCAGGATGTATAAACCTATTTCTTTCCTCTTTTACACAGGAAATACACTTAAAATTTGATTAGGTTACACTGATCCCAGAATTCAAACACCTGGATTCCTTCTTGACAGAGAGAGAGAAAGGAAAGACTAAGCATTGAAGCAACATTATCAGTTGTTTACCAGATTCTTACATTCAGTTTCCTTGTGTCACAGTCACACAAAATAATTCTGTTTGCACATCTCTGTGCAGTGCTATTTATGGTGGGCGATGCCTCACACCTTGTCTCTCATTTGACTGCTCTGCCCAGGAGGTCTTGAGGAATCCATCTAGCTGTGCTACTTACATGGCCCCCAGACCCATACCATCTGAGCCTCTCACAGTTCATTTATGCTCACAACAGCCCTGAGAAGTATTATCTCCATTTTGCCAGTGGGGAGCTGAGGCACAGAGAGACTATGTAACCTGCCCAGAGTCACATGGGATATTTGTGATGGAGCAGAAGTTGAACTCAGGTCTCCTACAGCCCAGGTTAGCATGCGAACCACTGGACTATCCTTCTTCTTTCTCTTTATGCTCTGTTAAGTGTCTTACCAACATCATTGCCTGTAGCATCCAGGGAGCTGGGGTGGCTTTTTCTCCCTTCAGTTAATGGCAGTTGCCAGTGCTTCCTGGTATTCTTCCCTGCTGTCATCACTTCCTGCTATTACTGTCTAGTGAGCCTGGCTGCCTGAATGCTTGGCCTACCACACATGGAGGCCTTTTCTTCCTCCTATGTTTGATATTAACATGCTAGCATGCTATGCTTTATGGGATGTCTCAGCTCATGTCTCTTAAGAATAACACCATGGCATCCTAAATTCAAACACAAGAGATGATAGAGGGGAGCCCAGTATGGCCAACGTCAAGAGATCAGAAATCAGGAGGCAGACTTCCAAAAATCAAGAGATTGCACCCAAAATCATGAGTGTATATATATATATATATAAATAAATTAGGGCTGTCAAATGATTTAAAAAAATTAATTATGATTAATCATGAGATTAAAAAAATAATCACAGTTTTAATCGCCCTGTTAAACAATAATAGAATACCACTTATTTAAATATTTGTGGATGTTTTCTATATTTTCAAATATATTGATTTCAGTTACGATACAGAATACAAAGTGTACAGTGCTCATTTTATATTAATTTTGATTACAAATATTTTCAATATAAAATGACAAAAGAAGCAGTATTTTTCAATTCACCTAATACAAGTACTGTAGTGCAATCTCTTTATCGTAAAAGTATAACTTACAAACGTAGAATTTTTTTTTACATAATTGCACTCAAAAATAAAACAATGTAAAACTTGTCCTACTTCTTGTTCCGTCAATCACTAAGACAAACAAGTTTGTTACATTTACAGGAGATACTGCTGCCCTCTTCTTATTTACAATGTTACCTGAAAGTGAGAACAGGCATTCACATGGCACTTTTGTTGCCGTCGTTGCAAGGTATTTATGTGCCAGATATGCTAAACATTCGTATGCCCCTTCATGCTTCGGCCACCATTCCAGAGGACATGCTTCCATGCTGATGACGCTCGTTAAAAAAATAATGCGTTAATTAAATTTGTGACTGAACTCCTTGGGGGAGAATTGTATGTCTCCCGCTCTGTGGTTTTACCCACATTCTACCATATATTTCATGTTATAGCAGTCTCAGATGATGACCCAACATGTTGTTCATTTTAAGAACACTTTTACTGCTGATTTGACAAAACGCAAAGAAGGTACCAATGTGAGAGTTCTAAAGATAGCTACAGCACTCGACCCAAGGTTTAGGAATCTGAAGTACCTTCAAAAATCTGAGAAGGACGAGGTGTGGAAATTGGTATTCTATTATTGTTTAACAGTGCAATTAAAACTGCGATTAATCACGATTACTTTTTTTAATCTAGTTAATTTGTTTTGAGTTAATCGCTTGAGTTAACTGCGATTGCCAGCCCTAATATAAATTAGTCTGTCTTTTGATTTTTGAACTCCCCCCATCTCATCCACAGTGGGTGTGTGTGTGAGAGAGAGAGAGAGAGAGAGAGAGAGAGAATTAGTGTTGTCAATGCTTCCAAATTGATCGGATCCGGTGATTTTGGCTCCTGCTGCAGGAACTCTCACTCCCACATCTGCCTGTCCCTTGCCCAACAATTAATTCTGCCTCAGCCTCCCAATCAATCCTATCTCCCAGTCCCTGAAAAAGTTCTGCCTCCCCCGCCCCCAGTACTCTGCCTCCATCAGCTCTGTTCCCTCCCAACCCCCCACGCCCCATCAGTTCAGCCACTCCTTGTGTCCAGCCTCACCTCTGATCATCCTAAAGTTCTTCACATCCCTCTCCCAGACCTGGAGGCTGCAATATGGTTCACTTCTCCCCCTGACAGCTGGAGCCCCGCCACCCAGGGCTGACGGCCCGACCCTTCCTCACAGAGCTGGGGGAAAAAATCCTGACATTTGAGAATTCTATCCCAAGACCATGAGTGAGGCTTAATTTTACATAGAAATCACGTCTCTTGCAATAAATTGGTGAAAGTTGGCATGTCTGGGAGCCAGGGTCAGTGCCCCCATTTGAATCCTCTCTGGCTGGCCCATCCTTCCCCAGCAGTGCATGTCTCCCGAATATGTACCCGTGTTGGGCCTTCCCCTGGGCTTGTGCCATTGAAGACTCACAGACTGATGGGATCTGAGCTTAACCTGCCACTATTTGGAGGCTTCTTGGAATGGCCTCCAAGCCCTGCTGCCTCCCTTGAAGTTTCCCTGGAGCATGGCAAGCCAATGAGCCTGGATTTTAGAGTAATTTCTATAGAGTCTTACTGGTTTCTTTACCTTCCAATTCTACAAGCCCTTCCCTAAGAGCGACGCTATAGGATACTACTGCTAGTCACTGTGTCAGCTGCCTTTTCATTTGCCCACTTGCACAGCACTATGATCTCTTTGTCACTGCACATGAACTTCTCCTTTAACTTTGGTGAGACTAAACTAATAAAGTGAGCTAAGACAGACACTGTTGGAACAGGCATTTTACAAGTTTCCCCACACAGCTCTGCTTCAACTTGCAGAGAGGTTTCGCTCTGACCAACAATGCCCTCAGCTGCAGTGCTGTTCCAAGTTCCGTCAATATAGACAGTGAATGGAAAAAATCATACTCAGGCTAATAAATCAACAGATCATGTCACTCTGTGGCTGAAATATCAAGTACCTGGTCAGGTTTGTCCAAAAGGTGAGTGGGTCTTTTTAATTGGTTGTTTGCTTACTCTCTGTGGGCCTGATCCAATATCTACAGAAGTCAATGGAAGTTCTCCCATTGATTTCATTGGGCTATGGATCAGCCCATAATTCACAAAGTTCAGTTTGCATCAGTAGCTGAAGTTCACCTGTGTGCAGAGCAGTTCTCAGGGCCCATGTACCACTAAGTCCCTGTAATCTTAAGCAGCCTGTATTGACACCTTACACACTGTTGTAATAATCTTCATGCAAAATATACCTTGTAAGGTGTCATTTGAAAACTAATGACTCATTGATCATTAATATTCTTTCATTACGTATGTATGTGATGTGTATTAAGAGTTATGAACATATGCTGGAATTATGTCTAATGTGTGCGTAAACCAGGCATGTCAAGGGGAATTGTTAAACAGGTCTATTGTAAACAAAGGAATGTGTGTTTACCTCCATTTACATATAAGCAGTCAACAGGACCATCAAGACAGCAGTAGATGGCAGGAAACAGAACAATTTGCATTTCAACAAACAGCAGCAGTGGAAAAAAGAGCATGGAGCTTCCTTCCCCACCAGACTCCATGTCGCTTTCCCTACATCTTCAATGAACTTTGAGGGGTAACCTTTAGAAGAATCTACTTCAAAAGTTCACTGGACTGTAAAAGAAAGGAGCAGAGAACCACAAGTTATTTCTTTCACTGAAGAAGACACAGGAACCAGACCTTGGGGCCTCTGGAACAGATACTGACTGAGGAGGAGGTCAGCCACCATCTTGCTGAAAGACCGTGGGGGAGAAAAGCCATCTTTGAACAAAAATTTAATTCTAGCAAAGTCCAGGGTAAGACTTTTAGAGCTTTGTTTTCCATTTTATTTGCTTATAACCTTTTCTAACTTTATTCATCTTACTTGGCATCACTTCACCTATGTTCTAATATTAATAAATTTGTTTTATTTTTACTAAAAACTAGCTCAGTGCAGTTTTTAAAGGGAAGGGTGTATTTATCCAGTTAGGTGAACAAGCTGTGATGTGCTTTTGTTTTTACAAGAACAAAAAAACCTTATTATTTCTCTGAACTGTCCAGAAGAGGGCTGAACATTACAGAGCACACATTTTTGGGAAAAGTCGGCACTTTGAGTGTGTTGGAGTCAGGTTGTTGGTTGTAACCAAGGCTGGGTGGAAGCCAGAGTGGGGTTGTAGACAGGCTGCAGGGGTCAGAGCTGCTGACCCAGGGCTGTCGAGCACACAGACATTTCAGGGTGTAACCTGCATGCTTGTAGTGTCCCTGGCAGGGAGCTACAGTAGCAAAGCATTGTAAGGCACCCAGGATTGCAGGGCAGGTGGTGACACAACCCCTTACTTGTCTGGGTTGGAGCCAGAACACGACAGTCCCACCTAAGCCTCAGTGGCAGATTAACGCACAGGCCCACAGGGCCCCCACAGGAGCACTGGAACCTGTGTAGAA
>NW_020665372.1:0-14429 GCF_002925995.2 Terrapene triunguis
GGAGGGGGGCCCTGGTCAGGCTGGGGGCTCTGCCCTGGGAGAGGCTCCTGAGGCACAGCAGGAATGTTACTGCCTTACACTATACACCTCTCCTATCTACAGCCAGGGCTTTGGGATTTTGCAGGGAACCGGGATTCCGCACGGCAATGACCAGTTACTGCAGTGAGTGCGATTCCCTTCCTGCTGCCGGGAATGAGGAACTCCATTGATTGCTCCCACTGGGCCCGACCAGTAAAACCCATTGTACTGAAACCTCCCCGCCCCAGACCCTGCCCCTCAGAGCCTCCACGTCCCCCGGCCACAGCACTATGGGGCATCATCCATAAAAGCCACCGAGTCGATGGAAGGACAGAAAGGAGACATCGGGATCCTGGGGAGGGGTGGAGAACGGGCATTTCTATAGAGACCCACAGTTCTTCCAGAGACTCCCCAATATCGACAGTCATGGAGTCCTGGTCCTAGAGAGAACAGCAGGGGACACATTTCACGGTGACACTGACTCTAACCCTAAGCTTAATATATTTTTGTTACAGCTGCCAGATTGCGCCCTCACACCTTTGTGAGCATCGCAGTCACAGACTCACCGACATGACCGTCCCCATATATGACAGGGGTAACATACAATGCTGTCTGTCCGAGTTACATTTCCCTGTGTGATGATGCGGTTCTGGCGGAACCCAACTGAGAGTGCCAACTCAGGACAAATTGCTCAAACAGGGCAGTTACAGCCCAAGGCTGGGGTTTTTTCCACCTCTAAGGCCAACCAAACCAGCCAGACTAAGAGGACTTCGGTCTCACCCCACTGGCTAACCGCAAGTCTCACAAGCAATCTCCTTAGACACTCCAGTATTCCAGGATTACCACCAGTGCCACTCGTTATGGGGACAAATGGTTATGAAAACCAAGACCCCAGTAAAAGAAAAAAGTTCTTCTGATCCCAAAGGACCAAGCCCCAGCCCCAGGTCAATATACAAATCAGATCTTACCCACAAATCACGCTGTTGCCAATCCTTTAGAATCTAAAATCTAAAGGTTTATTCATAAAAGGAAAAAGATAGAGATGAGAGTTAGGATTGGTTAAATGGAATCAATTACATACAGTAATGGCAAAGTTCTTGGTTCAGGCTTGCAGCAGCGATAGAATAAACTGCAGGTTCAAATCAAGTCTCTGGAATACATCCCCCGCTGGGATGGGTCCTCAGTCCTTTGTTCAAAGCTTCAGCTTGTAGCAAAGTTCCTCCAGAGGTATGAAGCAGGATTGAAGACAAAATGGAGATGAGGCATCAGCCTTATATAGTCTTTTCCAGATGTAAGAACACCTCTTTGTTCTTACTGTGGAAAATTACAGCAAAATGGAGCCTGGAGTCACATGGGCCAGTCCCTGCATACTTTGCTGAGTCTGAAGGCATATTTGCCTTCTCTCAATGGGTCCATTGTATAGCTGATGGTCCTTAATGGGCCATCAAGCAGGCTAGGCAGAGCTTAACCCAGCTTGTCTGGGATGTCACCCAGAAGCATAGCATAAGTTTGCCATACAGACAGTATAGAGCCAATATTCATAACTTCAACTACAAAACTGATACACACATATAGACAGCATAATTATAACCAGTAAACCATAACCTTGTCTTAGACACCCCATTTGAACCCCTTTATACAAGATTTGGGTGCCACTTCAGGACCTTGGTTGCAACAATGATTTATATGGTCCCAGTTTATGTCAATAACGTCACACCCCCAACGCAAAATTGATGCAGGAAGGGATGACACAAACATCACTGACTGCATCCCAAGAGCTCCCCATCCTTGGGTCTGTCTGACTACAGCTAGTATTGGGTTAGAAGCCATACCAGTGTATAACAGAAATGGTTTATCAAAGTCATGTTCCACAACATGATTGAAACTCTTTACAATCTCAAGGTAAAACTTAGTTAGAACAATAGTGGATTGGATCTGCTCTGGCAGCATGGTTCTTGTATGTCTCATGTGATCTTGCCAAGAGCTAAAGCAAACAGCTACTTTATTCATACAAGCTCGGGCAAATGTTTGGAACCCAATTAACATCAAATAAATGCAGATATTAATGTTCTTCATAGTACAGGAATCTTGGCATTTAGCCATGAAAGCAATATGGTAGTGTGCCTTAGTCTTTCTTTTCACGCAGCACATTAGGTCTGGAATGTCTTTTTCATAACGTCACACCCTGGCTGGCAGTGCCTAGTTAGGAAGAGATATACACCGGACCCTCGCTAGAACACACGTCTATATAACGCAAACTCCAATAGAACGTGGTCGCGGATCCCAAATTTAGTAACGGTCATTAATTTTCATTGTAATGCGGTCCCCGCTAGAATGCGGGACTTGGCATGGATCCCAAATAGGGTGACCAGATGTCCCGATTTTATTGGGACTGTCCCGATATTTGCTTGTTTGTCCCGCGTCCCGACCGATGTGCGGTCGGGACACTGGACAAACAAGCAATTTTGCCCTCCCTGAAGGGCTCTCGCCCCCCCCACCCCCGACTCCACCCCCTCCTTCCCGCATTGGCTCCCTCCCCAAATCCCCGCCCTGGCCCCGCCTCTTCCCCAAGCATGTGGCATTCCTCTTCCCTCCCAGGCTTGCTGCTGTAATGGCGGGGCAAGCCTGGAGGGAGGGGGTGGTGGCCGGCTTCCAGTTCCTGGAGCTGGTGAGTAGGGGTATCGGGCGGGCAGGGGGGCTGGCAAGGGGGCTGCTCCCCCAGGAGGTAGACGGGGGGGCTCCGGACCCCGGCAGCGGCGGGGGAGAGCGGCTCGGGGCCGCACGAGTGGCCATGTAAAGTTTATCGGCTTGGAGGGGACCCCGGCCGGTTCCTCGCCGCTGTAGGGGGGTAGCGTCCCCGCCCCGCGCCAGCATGTTGCGCCGGCCGCCGCAGGCCAGGTAAGGAGTTGAGTCGCCCCCTCCCCTCTCATCCTGGCTCCTCAGCTGAGCTCCCCCCGTCTCCCTCCTGGGGGAGCAGCCCCCTTGCCAGCCCCCGTTGCCCGCCCGGTGCCCCTACTCACCAGCTCCAGGAACTGGAAGCCGACCACCACCCCCCTCCCTCCAGGCTTGCGCCGGCATTTCAGCTGCAAGCCTGGGAGGGAGGAGGAATGCCGCTCAGCTGAGGAGCCAGGACGAGGGGGGAGGGGGGACTCGGCTCCTTACCTGGCCTGCGGCGGCCGGCGAAACATGCGGGGACGCTACCCCCCTACAGGGCAGGGCGAGGAGCCGGCCGGGGTCCCCCCCCGCAGCCGATAAACTTTACGTGCCCACTCGCGCGGCCCTGAGCCACTCTCCCCCGCCGCTGCCGGGGTCCGGAGCCCCGCGCCTCTAGCTCCAGCGGCTCCTTCCCCATGGGGCAGCGGGACGTGCTGCATGTGCCCGGGGCCCTGAGGGGGGGCGGGGCTGCGGTGCGGCCGGGGCCTGCTAATTCCCCCGGCACCTGCAAAATGGCTTTTTTTTTTTTTTGGGGGGGTTTTTTTTTGGCCCCCCCAACCCCTCCCCCCACGTCCCGATATTTCCTGTTAGTGATCTGGTCACCCTAATCCCAAATCCCGCATTCTAGCGAGGGTCCGGTGTAGTTTAGCTACCGTGTGGTTAGCAAGCAAGGAGAGGCTGAAGTCAAAGAAGAGTTTCTCCAGAGTGTTAACCTCTCCCCATTGGCCCTGGGGACTAGTCTCAAGGTATTTATTTCTCATTGGCCCTTCCCTGGCTTTTGGGAGAGGGTCAACCAAAGCCGCCCCCCCCCATTAAATTTCAGTGAGGGGCCAACAGTCCCCTTACCCATAGACACATCAAAATCATTATAATTTATTTATTGTTAGCTAGTAGCTCTGCTGCTGTTAAAAGTGATATTTGTATGTTGGTTAATATTTTCCACAGCCTCTCAACTAGCGACTTGGGTTGCCAACCAGGTAATATTTTAAAACCAGACACTACAGCAGGAGTGCCAGAACCTCTCCTGCCCTTCTTCTCCCCAAGGTCCCACCCCTACCACACCTAGTCTCCCCAAGGCCCTGCCTCTTCCCCCAAGGCTCTGCCCACATCCACTCCTCTTCCCACCCTCCTTGCCCTGGGTCAGGAGGGATTTGCCTGTGGAGCTGGGGCTGGGAGCTGCAGCCACCCAATGCAGGTAGGGGGCAGCCCTGGCTGAGTAGGGGCTGGTGAAGGTGATGACCCAGTGCCTCCCCACCCGCAGTAGCTCGACTTTGGGTGTCCAGTCAGTAGATCTGACCGGACACTGTCAGGTCCCCTTTTTGCCTGGCCACCTTAACAGCACCCAATGTGCAATGAGTGCTGAGAATGCGTCAGGGACAACTTCTGCTTTCTGATGGTGGGGGAAGTAACCAGGGGGTAGGTGGGTTAGACTCAGTTCTGACCAGCAGGGAGGAATTCGTTGGTCTAGATCAGGGTAGGCAACCTATGGCACGCATGCCGAAGGTGGCACGCGAGTTGATTTTCCGTGGCACTCACACTGCCCGGGTCCTGGCCACCGGTCTGGGGGCCTCTGCATTTTAATTTAATTTTAAATGAAGCTTCTTAAACATTTTAAAAACCTTATTTACTTTACATACAACAATAGTTTAGTTATATATTATAGACTTATAGAAAGAGACCTTCTAAAAACATTAAAATGTATTACTGGCACACGAAACCTTAAATTAGAGTGAATAAATGAAGACTCGGCACACCACTTCTGAAAGGTTGCCTACCCCTGGTCTAGATGAAATTACTAGAAGGTGGGTGCACAACTAAAGACTGCACTCAGAGTAGTCATCTATGGTCTGGTGTCAAACTGGGAGGGGAACGGTGGGGGGCGGGGAGAGAAGCCCCGGGTGGCTTCCTCCACTCTCAGGGGGAACAGCCCACCCAGAGCTTGCAGGGCAGCCTGGCTTCTCGGAGGGGGCTGCTACTGGAGTGAAGAAACTGGGCTCTCAGCTCCCCACACTACCCCTCTTAGGTCATTGGAAGCGCTCCTGGTGAGGACGCACCCTAGCAACCCAAGCAGGATAGGGTGAACATCGGCTACAACAGTCATTACTGTGGTGGCTGTAAGTCAACCTAATACAGGTCAACTTAGGTTTGGAGTGTAGACGTACCCTTACAAGCAAAAGGATTTCTCTCACCCACGAGCTTTCAGCAGTCCGTACTCACTGGAAAACCTTCCAGCTAGGACCACTCCGCCAGCTCAATGATGCTCCTATTGTCTTTCAAGAGATCTTGCTGCCCTGAGTAGAGATGGGGGAGGGGAGATGTCCAGAGGCCTTTTTTCCCCCCTTCTTATACTCTGACCCTTTATACTGGAAAGGTCTTTGCTGGGTCATGGAGTCAGGCAACGCCATGGTGTAGGTAAGATCCAAAGCGTCCTACAGATGAACTGTAAATGTCTTTGTTTACCCCTTTCTTCCTATTGGTAGACAGCCAAATAAGAGTTTCCTAACACCCATGGCCAGTCTTTTGTCGTCTCTGAGGAGCTAGTCTGTGGGTGTTCCATATTTCAATAAGAAATAGGGTTAACATATGCCTGGGACTTACCAGACAGAGCCTCTTTATTTAGCCTAGTGTCTCTGTTCGAGTGACTTTCCCATAACAGCGGGTGGGGGGGGGGGGGGGGGGGGGGGGGTTGCAGAGCACAGTGTAGCTCAGAAACAGCCCTGATTGGTCATCTACCCAATTGGGTTCTTCCCCTGCACCCACAGCTGATTGGTCCATTCCCCTGCATACCTGCAGCTGATTGATTGCTGCCAGATCCCGCCCACCCAGACCCCAGCCCTGAGGAGGGGGTCCCGCAGATAGGCACTGACTGACAGCTGTCACTGCATTGTGGGCTTGTGCCAGCGCCCCAGGGGCGGCTCTATGGTTTTTGCCGCCCCAAGCATGGCAGTCAGGCGACCGGCAGGCCGCCCCCCATGGCTTGCCACCCCAGGCACACGCTTGCTGCGCTGGTGCCTTGAGCTGCCCCTGCAGTGCCCTGACACTGTGACAACGACTGACACTGTCCTCACCTTATGAATACCCCCACCACAACCCCTCTAACCCACAGCATCCTCCCCCCCCCCCAGTCCCCATCCCTCATCAGTGTCCTCTTTTTCGGCACCTGGAATATGGTCACCCTAGTAACAACCATACAGTAAAATCTCACCATTCTACATGCACTGGTGTCACACACATTTCAACGGCACAATATTGAGCAGATCATGAGTTTTCCAATGATCCCTCACCAGGCACACTTTGCACACTATATATCAGAACCATACCCAGTGGTGAACATGGGGCACAGGGGGTTAGTCACAAGAGGGATCAATGTGGGGTGAGTGGGGCAAAGATAGTCTCTGTCATCCCAACACAGGTATATGCGGTGAGGGGCAGGCGGAGACTGGCTGGGCTGTCAGGTTCCTCATCTCCCCCCTGCCTCAGTGATGGGGGTCGGCCTGGCTTCCAGGCTGCCCAGGTGTGTTGACATCCCCGGCTCCCTTCTTCCCTGTGCCCAACCTCGGCATCTCAGCAATATGGAAACGCTACCTGTTACCCAAAATTGGGCCAGCTAGTAAGTTTAGGGAGGATTAATGACCCAGAGTTTGGCAGAAAGCAGCAGGTTTATTATATTGAAATCTAAGTTCCAAAGAAGAGGGGGGGAAAGGGGGAGTAGTCGGGTCACATTCACATCCGCATACTCACGCTTCCAGGACAGACATGGCACTGGAGATGTCAGGATCTTCAGGGTAAGTGTACCACAGCACAGCGATAGATGGTGCGATGAAGGTAAGTCTTCCTGAGGCACGATGGAATGTAACGCGGCGAACCACTGGCCAGGCGGTCCGGGTGAAGAGCCTTCATGGGAGATACAAGCTTGTGAGAGAGCCTGAGCACATGTCCCCGTCCCCTTTTAAAGACCTGATCCTCATGGCTGTGACTAGAGATGACTTGGCCGCATCTGGTTGGTCACACTCCACCTCAGGCAGTGTCCATGCAGTGTCCATGCATTGGGTGTGTGATCGCTGCCTAATTAGAGTTCCAGACACTTTGTCTACCTTGGAGCTCTTCTTATCTGCCAGCTTTTTAAACAGCCCATTCATCCCACAAGCATTCCAGGAGGGAGGGGTGGGGGGAAAGCCACTTCACAGGTATTCAAAGAGGGAGAGGAGACAAAGGGGGATGGGGGATGTAACAGACTTTTTGAGCATACAGATCACTGCTGCTCCTAAAACACTCTGCCCCTTGATCGTTGTAGGGCACAGGTGATCTGTTGCAAACAAACCAAACAATCATAACTAGGTGAATATAACTAAAACCATTATTATTGACTAAACACCAGATATAACATAAACATAACTGCAAACAATCATGATCATAAGTAGAAATATGATAAAACCATCACCATTACAATAATTGGGTACATTGACAAATAAAATGAGGCCCAAGTTTGATGCTGCAATAACCATCAAACAAAAAAGTCAACCCTAGCCCTTAAGTACATACAACAAATAAGATCTGTAGGAGTACCACAGTTGTCATGGAAGGTTAAACTGATTTGGAAGATACATAGGAACAGAGAACTTGGTGAAATCGCTGACACTTAAACTAACATTTAGTTGTTCAGGTTATGGGGGCCCATGAACTACCCTTCAGGGCTTGGGGAAGGAGAACCAGGGTGCATAGAGGAAAGTGTGGAATTAACAATACAAGAAAATCTAACTAACAATACAAATGTATCAATAACAAAAATCAACAATAAAATGATTATTAGAGAATCTAACAAAAAATTAAACCTGGGGACCAAAGTCTTTTGGACAGAGGTGGATGTGATTGATAATTTGGTTGGAGATGGGGTGAGTAGAGAGAGAGGAAAAGACATTTACCCTGTCTAGTGTAGTATCCCGTTTCTCTCTGGACCCAATGCTAGCACAGGACACCCACCAGAGACAGACACAGAACATACAACACAGAGCACTGAACACAGACTTGGTCGCGACACTATAACCATGGTATTTCTGTAGCTCTTCAGCTGGTACCAGCTCTCCTGATGTCCTGATTCAGAGGCTGAAAGATAGAAGCTTAGAAACAAATTGCACAGCGCTCCCACCGCGGCGGACCCTGCTCGTTTGAGTTGTCCGCGGTGTACCCATTTTCCCTCCGGGTTTTATCTATCAGATACACTGTTGCTCCTGCCCTGTTCACCACGGTATAGGGTCCCTCCCACTTCGCCTGCAGAGGAGGAGAGGCGAATTTACAATACGTTACCTGAGTCCCGATGTCCCATGGTTCCACTGCTGACTGCCTCTGGTGCATTTTGACTCTGGCCTTACTCGTGGCTTCCTGCAATTGCTGTGGTAGAGCTGGCTTTTCTTCAGTGAGGGTTTTAGGCCAGAGAATCCAATCCTTGGGCTGATCCTGTGCGGGGGGCATGACCCCTGGGACTGATCGAAGGAGTACTATGGGGGTTCCAAATAACAGCTGATACGGGGTAAGGTGGGAATTGAGGCGTTCTCGGCTGCGGACAGTGGCCAATACAAGGGGCAATTTCTCCACCCATGACCCGCCTTGATGTTCCAGAACCTTACCTAGTGACTCCTTGATGGTCCTGTTCATGCGTTCCACTTGTCCGGAGCTGGGGGGGTGTCGGGGTATATGCAGCTGTCGCCAGATACCCAGTGCTGACAGGAGGCTTTCCCACAACTCCGACATGAACTGGGGGCCCCGGTCTGAGTCGATGACTTCTGGTGACCCCTACCGACATATGATCTCCCTGAATACCACCTTGGCTGTATCCGCCGCCGTGTGTCTGTTCATAGGGAACGCTTCGACCCACCCACTAAAAGCATCAATTATTACCAGACAGCATGTTTGTCCCTGTAGGCCTGGTGGGAGTCCCTCAATGAAATCCAACTGGACCTGAGCCCATGGGCCACCAGGTAGCCGTTAGTGGGCTAAGGGTAACTGCTCCTCTAATCCCCCACCCCCCAGCCCAAGCGTTGTGCATAGCACATATCAGGCAGTTTTTAACCCAGTCTGTTACCTGTTGTCGCTGTCCCGGCCAGCGGGCTATTTCTCGGACCCGCTGGTAGGTGGTCTCTATCCCTTCATGCCCTAGTCCATGGGCCCAACAGATGATATCCTGTCGATCCCACCTTCCAGGTGCCACGTCAGGCAGCTCCGAGGGATCTTCAGCAGCCTGTAATTTGTCTGGTGGTAACAGCGGCTACTACTGGGATCTTAGCCAACACATCCACTTGATGGTTATAGAGAGCCTCCGGGGTAGAGTTGGGGTTCTGGTGACCCCCCACATGTGTTAAATACAATTGCCCCAGATGGGCAGTCACCCACTGGTGCCCAGTCTGCCAATCTTCCGCGTGAGCTAATGGCTTCCCATCTGCACTTTTCCATTGATCTCGAGCCCATTTCCACATCCAGTTCCTGGTACCCTCCACTACATATTTTGAGTCACTAAACACCACTAGGGGTCCCAGGTTTTCAGTCCACAGGCTCAGGCACTCAACTATAGCTTTTAACTCTGCTAGCTGAGCTGAACCCGCGGACCAGCTGCAAACCACACTGCGATTCAGCAGATTCAGACACACGGTCTGAATACGCAGCTGTCCTTCTACTCGCAACGCAGAGCCATCCGTAAACCAGATGTTCTCGGGATGGGGGATCCTCTGTGCCTCGGCCACTGAGGCCACCTGTTTGATTAATTGCTCCGGGGATTGTATCGGGCATTCATGGCTGGCTCCGGTGCATGATAGCAAAGCGGCTGCCGCTTCGGATGCCCCTGGAGTGGATTTGTATTGGACCCTGTGGTTCACCCTAATCCTAACTCTATTGCTTGCGCGGGCATCAATTCGGTCTCTGCCACAGTGTGCCCAGTACTTGGGGCTGCTCCGCCCCCTGTGGGCGCAGGCCCATAGTTTCGGACCACCCTCCGGACCGCTGCAACACGGTGTCTGGGGTCTGGCCATCCGTGGTCCGGATCCGGGGGATCCAGATCACACCAGATATCCCTGTTCCAATCATCATATGGTCCCGCACACCCCCGGGCTTTCACCCCAACGGCGGCGACCCGGGCTGAATAACTTGTTACATCCCTGGGGGATTGGCTGCCTGTAGACACTGGGGATATAATTGGGGTTTTCACTGCTAGATCTCTGCTTACCATAGGTGCTGACTTTTATTTTTCCCCAGAGGGCTCCACCCCTGCTCTGCCCCTGAGGCCCCACCCCCACTATGCCCCTCCCCTGAGGCCCTGCCCTCACTCTGCCTCTTCCCACCCCTGCTCCAACCCCTCCCCAAAGCCACAGCCAATCTGCAGCTTGCTACTCTCCGCCCTCCCCCAGGCACCTCCCCTAGCCACCAAACAGCTCATTGGCAGCCCCGCAGAACAGCTGTGGCTGGTGGGTGTTGAGCTCCCCCTATATTTTTTCCGTGAGGGGTTTGAGCTCTGGAGCACCCATGGAGTCAGCACCTCTGCTGCTTACAGTCATGGGACTGAGCAGTGACCAAGTATAAACAGCGACTTACAATGAGACTTAGCCCACGTCCTGCTGTTAATGGGCAAGTCGGTAAGGCCTAAATTTACAGCAGTGGCCTAATTTTGTGTGTCTCGGTTTATCTCCTCGAAATACAGGAGTTCAGGGTGTTGTCAGATGCTACCAGTAGGGTGCTCTGCTTTCTCCAATGCTGATATCACTCGGCTGCGTGCATGTGTTCCCTCTGTGTGCTGTCCCAGCTCTGCGCAGATAGCTGACCCAGCAAACCCGACGAGAACCCCCAATAACCACAGAGTCTAGTAAGATGCAAAGTCACGTCGACTAGGTTTATTGCGACCTCGGACACAACTGCAGTTCCCCGTAGATTACTTAGTCTACCGGGCATACTACTAATAGGTGCCTCTTGGCAATGGACCCGGCTCAGTTAGTGGCGGGACTTTCCACTACCCCCTTGGCCGGACCCAGACACCGCCCCAGGGATGCATTCTTATACACAGATACAAACAAGTTACACATCACTCCTGACGTATTGAGGTGCAACCCCTCTACACAGCAAGGTACAACCCCTTTACGTAGTAAGGTGCCGCCTCTCACCTTGTACATGTTGGTTCGATCAAAACAACTCTATCCATCATATTCCCCTTTTGGCCCTGTCATTGGGATGGGTCAGCCTGTTCCTTGTTATGTGTGGAATGTACAAGTATTGGAGTGTTCTGATATCTAGTGTTCGGTACTTTTTAGGTATGTACTTTTTGCAGCATCAGACCTTTCCTTGCCAGCTTCTGTGAGCAGGGCCTGCCTCTGGCTCACAGCTTAACTTTGCTTTATGTTAGCAAAGTCTTGACCATTACTTTAGTTCAGGCCTCAGGCCTCGTATTGGGTCTCTGATAAGGGTTTATATCTCAGGGCCTCCTCTTACTACCCAGGGCACGTGGTCCACCTGCATTCGCAGCTGCAGCCGGAGTCAGTGGGCGCTGCGGGTGCCCAGCCCCTTGGAGAACCAGCCCCTCAGCTCTTAGGTCAGTATCCAAATTTGGACCCTAAATCAAAAGAGATTCTTGACGTTTGGACCCAGCCCATCATTGTGCTCTGGTTCCTGTGCCAGCTAGCACAGCTGTTTGTGCCTCCTCCCCAGCAGCTGCAGGCACAGGGAGTGCTCCTGGGAGGGGCGGGAGGGAGTGGGCTTGGGGCACAGACAGGCTGGAGGAGGAAGGGGTGGAAAGGGATAGAAGGATTTGGCCAGGGTGAAGCTGCACCTCTTATACGCTGCACCCTGGCAAAGCCTCTTAGGACCATTAGAAGAGGGATGCAGCTCTGGCTGGAGCTCAGGACTTGCCTAGCTGCTGCTAAAGTCTGCATTGGCCCTTGCAGCCACTGAATAGGGGCCTATTGAACCAGCCCTCTCCCTGCCTCAGTTTCCCCATCTATACAATGCTTGCGTGTCTCTTCACATTACAGTCTATGGAGGACGAGGGCCCCATGGTCCTGAGCTCTGAGCAGCCGCAAAAATTTGTTTGTGAGAACCCCTGGGCTAGGTGTCGTGATGGGAGCCTGTGAGTGTAACAGCAGCCAGACACAGAGATGCTGCAGCTGGATGGGTTGATCGCTAGGACCCAGGAGCAGCTGGGAGGCGGCTCTGGGGGGAGCGATCGCTGGGCTCAGGCCCGGCAGCAGGAAGTGACTCGCAGCCGCTGCGGTGACTCTGGCTCCCAGGCTCCTGGCGAGATCCCCGAGCCCCGGCGGCTGGTGCTGGGAGCCCGGAGCCCTGGCTGCAGCCGGGAGAGGGGAATCTCCAGCAGGGCCCTTCCCGCTGCTCCCCAGGAGCCTCTCCCAGGGCAGAGCCCCCAGCCTGGCCAGGGCCCCTTCCCGGCCCGGCCCCTGCCCCAGGGGGGCCCCGCTCGGAGGGAAGGTAAGAGAAACCCGCCCCCCGTCACCCCCGGGCTGCAGGGGGAGGTTTGGCCCCAGGCTGCTCCCAGCGGAGCTGGCGGCAGCTTTCCCGGGCCCAGGGCAGGGAATCGCATCCCCATGTACGACAGGGGTAACAGGCAATGCTGTCTGTCCAAGTTACATTTCCCTGGCAGTGCCTAGTTACAAGGCAAATATCCACACACACGCCCTCCCTTCCTGAGCACACATTGCTCCCAGTTTACGTTGGATTTATTAAAAAAAGAGAAATAACAATGAGGAGTCCTTGTGGCACCTTAGAGACTAACACATTTATTTGGGGATAAGCTTTCGTGGTCCTAGCCCATGAAATAAGTTTGTTAGTCTCTAAAGTGCCACAAGGACTCCTGGTTGTTTTTGCTGATACAGACTAAAACGGCTTGTAAAAGCAAAGTCAAGTGGGCCTAAACTCTTGTCAAGATAACTGTGTATGTGATAAAAGGACAGGAGGGGTGATGAGGAAGCTCAGAGAAATGCAATTGCAACAGCTAACTGTAAGGAAGCCGCTAACCATGGAAGGAAAAAAAACACACCTGTTTAGACTAGAAAATCTTGGTTTTGCTGTGTTACTAACAAGGAAGCATTAATGAGCAAGTGTGCTCATCTGGATGTTGCTATAGATCTATATAAGCGTCTGTGTTCTTTTTTTCTTTGTGGAACAGCTCAGAGCGTGGCTTCTCAGCTGTCTCTCCCTGCATGCTTGTATTATAATAAAGGAGCCGCAGGCTGTTCTGATCTAAACACAACGCGTGGTTAATTTCCACGACAATTTCTTGTGCCATGACTCGGATCCACGGTATACCGCCGAACCGGAGGACCGCGGACCGTTCCCCACCGGACCCGGGCGCCATCTGAAAGGTGAGAGACCTTTTATCTCTATTTTGGGTTTCCGGTGGAGGACTGCCAGTAGGCTCTGGGTTTGGGTGAGTTGCGTGCTGGATCCGGACCCTTTGGCTGCCAGACACGCCTGACACCCTCCTGTATTGCCCCGGGAAGAGCCACGGGTGTTGCTAGGTAGGACTTTGTGTGTGTGCCAGTTTGAGTGAAGATCACAGGAAGACCCCCAGAGCTCTCTGCAAAGCCCATAAGCTCATGGCCGGAGATGTCTCTAAAGCAAGCCCTGTGACTGCAACTAGTAGGGCTGAAAAAAGGGCCCCGCCCGAGGCAGGCTGGCTCTGCATGGCCTGACCGGCGAGGGGCCTGCCTGGGTCTAGGATTGTGTGACCCCCATCCTTTTTCCCATCCTCGGACAGTTCATGAGCTCTGTTCGATCCTCTGGACTGGAGTAAGGCGCATTATCCGCTCCAGAACCAAGATCGGGGGAGACCTCCTTTTCCGTAACCTCTTTCCTCCCTTTCCCCTCCCCGCCTGAAGGCGGTCTATGAGCCACTGACTGGTCTGATCATCTCGCCTGAAGCATCAGAGTGAGCGGCGCCATTCTCTCTGAGACTAGCCGACGCTCTTTGCTGAAGGGGGTGTAGGAGGGTCGTGGACGTCCTCAATAAGCCTTTCCAGTGTGAGTGACCCGAGTGAAAATCGGAGGCGGTGAGTCCAAAATGATCCCTGTCCCACCAAAAGGCACATCCGTGTACTACATGCACACAAATTACAGTCCTTTCACTTGCAAGTTTCTGGAGAAATGGAATTGGTATATCAGAGATGACCCAAAATTAGTTTCCCTCAGAGGGAAGTTTTGACCTTGACAAGACTGTGCACCTCAGAGGTGCACTGCTGGCCAATAAGGTTGGGCAAGGCCAGTTTAATGCATATTTTAATTGATATGGAAAAATGGCGCCGTGAATCTCAAATGAGGAGTCTTAAGGACTTCCAAGAGATACTTAAAATACAATTAAGAGAGGCAAAAGAGAAATTGGCTATTCCCCAAACCTCTGCCGGCCAGCAGACATCTCTCTACCCTTCGAGACTTCTTCAGAGTACCCCACTGGCGCCATCCAAAGATCTTATAGACTTATATTTGGGTTGCAG
>NW_020665373.1:0-4856 GCF_002925995.2 Terrapene triunguis
ACAAATCTCATCAACAGTCAGTAAGACGTAGGCTCCTATGTACCTATGTCACTTATGAAAAAGGGTTTTAGGCTCCTAAGTCACTTAGGCACTCCAGAAATCCCCCCTTGTGTGCCATCCCCTCCCCCCAGTTTTACAGCCACTAGGAAACAATAGAGGGTAAAAATATAACAAAACAGGTTGTATATAATACAGGGGTAGGCAACCTATGGCACATGTGCCAAAGGCGACACGCGAGCTGATTTTCAGTGGCACTCACACTGCCTGGGTCCTGGCCACTGGTCGGGGGGCTCTGCATTTTAATTTAATTTTAAATGAAGCTTCTTATACATTTTTAAAACCTTATTTACTTTACATACAACAATAGTTTAGTTATATGTTATAGACTTATAGAAAGAGACCTTCTAAAAATGTTAAAATGTATTACCAGCACGCGAAACCTTAGAGTGAATAAATGAAGTCTCGCCACACCACTTCTGAAAGGTTGCCAACCCCTGCTATAATATACTACTACTACTATATAGTATAATGGGCACTAGGGGGCAGCAGAGGGTGGGGGTGGGGAAGGGGCAGCTATACTGTACAATGGGCACTAGGGGCAGCAGGGGGTGAGGGGTGGGAAGGGGCGGCTATACTATACAATGGTCCGCTGAGGGTGAGGGGTGGGAAGAGGCGGCTATACTGTATAATGGGGACTATGGGGCGGATGAGGTTTTCTGGCCAATGTTTTATGGGTCAATTCTTATGAGCTCTAGATGGCAGCTGATCATGGGGAATGACAAATGGAATATTAAATATTAAAATCGTGATTTTAGTTAAAATATTGTTTAAGTGATTACGAGTTGATAAACTTGGAATTAAAACTGTAAGCCAAGATTTGTGAAGATTCAGATCTATCCCTATATTATATTATATCCTATATTATATATTCTAGCCCTATATTCAGCCAGTATTATTCAAAGAGTTAAGTAATAAGATTTCATCCATATCTGCTATATTTTTGTCAGATTACTTAAAAAAAAAAACAAAAGAAAAAGCAACCTTTTTTTTAAAAAAAGTGCATTTATGTGAGCCACAAATATTTAGCACTGGGCATTATGAAGAACAAAGCTTTGGAGACACAAAATTATTCAAACTGGTGATAAATTCGACTGAGACCTTACTAAGTGGTTAGGGAGCAAATTATGCTAGAAGAGGACTGGGAATAACAGTTTGTTTTGCATTCAGAAATAAGTGGATATTTGTGCTCTTCCGTAAAGGATGAAACAAACATTTCCTTCAGGGCAAGAAGTGACAGTATGTCAAACTTCATGCTGAAAAAGCAGTTTTTAGACTCAAGTTGTAGAATATATTGCAATACACACAACTGATATGATATTCACTGTACCCACAGAGGACCATAAACGGGCTAGTGTGAATTTATAACTCTGTCCTCCACAGGATGCAGTCAGTACTGTTCTCTTAGTTATCAAACACTCCAACGGACACATTAGAGGCCTATAGTTCTGGTACAAGATTATCTATATTATATCATTGCTGTGGCACTGAAGATCCATGTGGCCCTGAAACTTTTAAGGGATTTGGAAAGAAACTGTTTGCACTTTTCTAATCTCAGGTCCCTGGACTTCTATTCCTGCATGCTCTGGGCTTATCCAAGAAGACTAAAGGAGTTAGCTGGCAAACTCTCATAGCAATGCTATGGGAATTGGGTGTTTATTGTATACATTACCCCTTCTTTGAAAATCCCAACGTAAATGTGTGAAACACCTTGTTCTACCTGCATTTTATCTGAGCATCAATCAGGTAACATTTTCAAAAACACTTAAGCAAACATCAAAAGTGACTTAGGAGCCAAAGTCATGTTTACTTTCAGTGAGACTCAGGCTGCTAAGACACTTTTGAAATGGGACTTAGGCACCTAAATCACTTTTTAAAAACAGACGCTTTTTAAAATATTACCTGAACTGATCATCCAATGTTATATTACTGGGTACAGGTGTGGTTGCTATTCAGGGCAGTAGAAAGTTTGTTTAGAGAAAGTGCAAGTTCAGCTAACTATGCTGACTTTCAAAGCTGCCTCGGGGTATTGAATGGGAACTCAGTGTCTAAATCACTTAGGCAGCTCTGTAAATCTCAGCTGTAAACATTATTCCTAAAATCAGTGAGTTATTACTTCACAATCAGAAAAACATTCACCCAGTAAACAGAGATTTGTTTTAGGATAAAATGTTTTTTTCTCTCTCCAGGACTTTCCCTTCAAGACTAGAAGTTTGACTCTAGCGACATTGTCTAAAATAAACCAAACCCTAACTTTCCCTTGCCTGTTACCTTCCCCACAAAAGACGTGCCTCGGGAGACTGCACCTCCCCACAGAAGGATATATAATGAATTAGAGAAGATGTTCCTCATTTGACAGAGGGTATGATTCACAAGGCACATTACCAGACATAACAGAGCCACGGTAGCCCATCTGGGTTATGACATTCTATTTACTAGGCACATGGAAATACGTGGATGCGGTGGGGACAGAAGATGGACTGAATAACCTGGATCCTGTTCCCGGAAATGCTGAGTGAGGAGGTGACAACAGAGACTCCAGCTGGTGATAGATTCACCTGAGAGGTAAATCAGCCTTTTCCTCCCTCTTCCTTCAATCCAGAGGTTTTTGAAGCAACATAAGTTTGTTAGATAACTGATTCCATGGGAATCCAAGGGGAATTTGGCAATGATCTCTCTTAAACTCCCAACCCAAAGCAAAATAGCTGAATCTGGAAAAAGGAAAGACCTCTCAGGTCACTGCCATCCTAGCTCATTATCTGGCTCCCATCACCATGGCATCTGGGCACCTCACTGTCTTTATTGTATCTATCCTCCCACCACCCTATGAGATGCTATTATCCCAGCTTTAAAGACGAGGACCTGATGCCCAGAGGGACAAATTTATAGAGGTATTTCAGGACCTAAAGACACAGACACCCCTAGTGGGATATGAAATCAATGAGCATTAGGTACTGCCCCTACTCAGGCCCCAATGTGCATTTTTAGGTACCTACCGGCCTTTGGAAATCTGGCCTAAAGTCACACAAGGAGTTTGTGATCAAGGAGGGAATTGAACCAACATCTTCCAAATCCAAGACGAGCTCTTCAAACACTGGAGCATCCTTCATTCTGCTTTAAGCTTCCCCCCATGCTATGCACAAGATTTTACTTTTATTTCTGGCACAGACCTCGCTGGGGCATGGAGAGGGTGTGACGTTACTGACATGAACTGTGTCTGTATAAGTCACTGTTGCAACCAAGGTCCTATAGTTACTCCAAATCTTGTACAAAGGAGGTCAAGTAAGGTGTCTATGAAAAGATTGTAATTTTCTGGTTATGTTTATGCTGTCTGTATGCGTGTATCATTTTTGTATTTGAAGTTATGAATATTGGCTATGTACTTGTATCTCAATGTGTTTGATTCTAAGTAGCATCAGTGAAGCATTTGCTCAGTGTAGTGTGGAGAACAGCAATTTAACTGGTAAGGAAGCTGCCCCACTCTCCCAGTATTTGTCTGTAACCAGCCCTGTGTGCTGGGACAAGGGAGAGGAGAAGGAAATTTTGGAGGAGCCTAAGCAGGCTTGTGAGCTGATGACTTTGTCTAGTCAGCAGTTTGGGAAGGCAAGGTTAGTGGAAGATGAGTATCCCCATACCTTACCTGTTATCTGTGTGGAGAATGACACTGTAACTACGTTGCATCCAGTTAGTGTCCTAGCAAAAACCTAGAGACCAAACGATTTGGGTACTGTTGCTTTGCCTGTTGCTAGTGTGTTGCTGGGAAAGCGTGTACGAACTCTTTCTGATCAGATTAATATCCTAGCCAGGGCACAAGGAGAGCATAAAGGTGATTTGATTGTTTGGAAACTTGTAGCAAGAAGGAAAAGATTCCTGAGCTTGTGTGTGGCAGAGGGAAAGAAAGTACCTCTAACCTTTTATCTAGTGAGTATATGAGTTTGCCTGAAAGGGGATTGTGTAGGAATCCACCTCATGGGCCAAAGGTGATTCTGGATGTAAGTGAAACACAGGAGTTGGCAGTGGCTCAGCAGAGCAATGCTTCTGTGGAGCAAGGTTAAGATGAATTGATGCTTAGAAAGATTCCGGAAGAGAAACGTTTTCAGGGTAAAAAGAACAGGAGTACTTGTGGCACCTTAGAGACTAACAAATTTATTGCTCTAATAAATTTGTTAGTCTCTAAGGTGCCACAAGTACTCCTGTTCTTTTTGCGGATACAGACTAACACGGCTGCTACTCTGAAACCTGTTTTCAGGGTAGTCTTTGCAAGCAATTTGCTGCAACTGAAGGGTGTGGAAGCGATTTGATCAAGGAAGTTTCGGTTCCTAACAGCCAGAAATTTTCTGCTGTGAATGTATCCACTGACTTTCCTTTTGAAAGATCTAGTGTGAGTAGCTTTGAGTAGGTCCCAGATAAAGTGAAAATCGTTTAAAAAGTTGAACAGCCCTATAACCAAGTGGCTGTGCTTGACCAGTTTGTTGGGAAGACAAGGTTGTTGAGAGAGGAATGTCTCCATTCTGATTCTTTAAGTAAGCAGTCTGTGCTTCAGGGTCTGAGGACAGATTTGGTTACTGGTGTTTCAGAGCAGAAGAGTTTTATGGCTGAATGCTTAAGGATGCAGGGGAGAGTAAGCAAACTCTCACCCTCAGACACTTTGTCTTAAAGAGATACCACACAAATTCAGAGTCCAGCCTTGGAATTGGTAACAGTTGAGAATCTGAAAACTAGTATACAAGCTAGTGTCTGCGTTGATGCACATTACCTGGCTGACAGAGGGAAGAAAGACTTGCTGGTGGTCGTTAGCA
>NW_020665374.1:0-7130 GCF_002925995.2 Terrapene triunguis
AAAAATACTCTTTCTGGAAAGTTGCAACGTTACACTTCTTTATTCTTAGAACTCAGAACGATAACACACACAACCCCCAAAACAGAATGAGAGCTAGAGAGAGCGAGAGCAGGCTGCTCCCTAAAACAGAAAGGCACAATTAACCACATCTTCTTCTAGGCTGTCTGGCTGCTGAATGACTCTGGTGAGCCTACAGGGCAAAGTCCCTTTGGCTGCAACCATGACCAGGATAAAACCTTGAGTTTTTGTTTAACGCTTTAGTTTACAATTTTAATGCAGTTTTCAATACACCACACTTTCCCCCAGGTGCAGATGCTCCAGATGGGTTCCCTTCAGCTGCTGACTGGAAACCATGCGTCTGCCCTTAATTGGCACTGGCTGCCACACGGAGGACCACACCTGGTTTGGGAGAGGCTGCAGCATGTGGGTGTCAAAGGTAGGGATGGGCAAAATTGTACTAGATAAAATAACATTCAGCCCCTGCACAAAAAATAGCAAACACTTCCTCCTCTTTCCCTTCCACTGCCTACAAACTCATGTTGGCCTCTTTTCACAGCCAACTATCAAATCCCCCCATATTCTTCTCTTCTGCAGACTAAACAATCCCAGTTCCCTTAGCCTCTCCTCATAAGTCATATGCTCCAGCCCCCTAATCATTCTTGTTGCCCTCTGCTGGACTCTCTCCAATTTTTATACATCCTTCTTGTAGTGTGGGGCCCAAAACTGGACACAGTTCTCCAGATGAGGCCTCACCAATGTCGAATAGAGGGGAATGATCACGTCCCTTGATCTGCCCCTATTATACAGCCCAAAATGCCATTAGCCTTCTTTGCAAGAAGGGCACACTGTCGACACATATCCAGCTTGTCGTCCACTGTAACCCCTAGGTCCTTTTCTGCAGAACTACTGCGTAGCCATTCGGTCCCTAGTCTGTAGCAGTGCATGGGATTCTTCCATCCTAAGTGCAGGACTCTGCACTTGTCCTTGTTGAACCTCATCAGGTTTCTTTTGGCCCAATCCTCTAATTTGTCTAGGTCCCTCTGTATCCTATCCCTACCCTCCAGTGTATCTATCACTCCTCCCAGTTTAGTGTCATCTGCAAACTTGCTGAGGGTGCAGTCCACGCCATCCTCCAGATCATTAGTGAAGATGTTGAACAAAACCGGCCCCAGGACCGACTCTTGGGGCACTCCGTTTGATACCGGCTCCCAACTAGACATGGAGCCATTGATCACTACCCGTTGAGCCCAATGATCTAGCCATCTTTCTATCCATCTTATAGTCCATTCATCCAGCCCATACTTCTTTAACTTTCCAGCAAGAATACTGTGGGAGACCGTATCAAAAGCTTGGCTAAAGTCAAGGAATTAAGCACAAAGAAGGAAATAGCATTGGGTCCATGCCCTTTTTGGCCTCTTTATAAAGTCTTAAGTATCTGAAGGGTTTATGTATTTTTTTTTTTGCCCTCTTCTTGTTATTTAGCTTAGAAATATTAAAAAACAAAACAAAACAAGTCTGGTCTTCCCTCTATTGCTGGAAATATCTTTGGAGTCCGCAGGGAGATGTCTCTAGGGTTCATTAACCCTGAGCTGCAGTGGTGGAATTCTTGAATCTTTTTTAAAAAAGATTTTCTACTAAGTGCTTAAAAAGCATTTGAATGAAATACTTGTTAATTATAAAAAAAAACTATCATCAAAGAGTTTTAAACTCTTCCTTAGTAGATGTCATGTCTAGACCTTACCAAGTCTTTCTCTCTCTCTCTCTCTCTCTTTCTCTTGCCTGTCTTCCCCCGCCCCTCCCCCCCCCACTAGGGTGACCACATGAGAGGAAGAAGATATCGGGACACATGGGGGGGGGGCCCACCGGAGGGAAAAAAAAAGCCGAGTGCTGCTGGCAGAGCGAAATATCGGGACAGGACGCAGGACAAACACCTAAATATCGGGACGGTCCTGATTTTATTGGGATGTCTGGTCACCTTACCCCCCACCCTCCACCCCCCACCCCAGTTGTTTGTATCGATCTGGTCCCATTGTATGAGAATGTCTGTTTACCTGAAGATATCAGAATGTATAAGGGCCCACTGGCCCATATTACTACACCAGGCAGTGTCATGCAGGCATATGCATTAATATGCTGAGGCATGGAGAAAATGAATACCAGCACACCCTCTTCTTGGGAGAGCCTGGGATTTGGTAGGTTTGCTTCCACAACACCAACAGCTGCACAAGAAATGCACAGGGAACAATGACTAGATATGGAGGCAGATTCTGCCATCATCCTTCACAGGGAGTAGTTCTTGCTCTATGAACTGTAACATTAAAATCAACTGGGCTCTATGTGGACCATGGCATGGCACAATGTAAGGTCTGGTCTACATGTACAACGTAGTTTGACCTGGCTACATCACTCAAGGGTGTGAAAAACTCACACCCCTGAGAAACAAAGTTAAGCCAACCTAAGCCCCGTTGTAGACACTGCTAGGTCAGTTGAAGAGGTCTTCTATCAACCTATCTACTACCACTTGAGGGGATGGATTTACTACAGCAACAGTGAAACTCCCTTTGTCACTGTAGTAAGTGTCTACAATATCTTCAGGGGCCATTGGCTCTCACAAGGCCGACACATCAACATTTCATGTCTGCACTTTCCACTGCTATTGTTTTGGCTCATGATTGCTATAGCCACAAAACCACAAGGAGAAGGGAGAGATTTCAATATTGTGGGGGCTCTGCCCCTGTAAAACTTGCACATGTATGGGGGTTAGGGGCCATGGAGGTGATAGCAGGACTCATAGAGGGTGGAACAGCTGCAGCAGTGCCCGGATATAATAAAGGGTTAACTGGTTTTAGTTCTTTGCGGATATGATAACCACATCTCACGGAACATCCATGTCAACAGCAGCATCGCTACCACAAACAACACTGGTGATAGCGAATCCTCTTGAAAGATTCGTCTTTTAATTTGGACATCATTAATGAGAGTCCCTTCCAGGGAGAGTCGAGTGTTCCAGTTAATCATAGATTGCTGCAGAAAGGAAATGATCTTTGGGTGAACGCTGCAGGGCCGCCCAGAGGGGGGGGCAAGTGGGGCAATTTTCCCCAGGCCCCGGGCCCCACAGGGGCCCCCACGAGAATATAGTATTCTATAGTATTGCAACTTTTTTTATGGAAGGGGCCCGCAAAATTGCTTTGCCCCAGGACCCCTGAATCCTCTGGGCGGCCCTGGAACGCTGTGCATTTTCAGTGTCTCAATGATCCGTTTCACTCTTTTTTTTACAATGATCTCCAGTTTTCTTGCGCTGTTTGGACAGTTGCATGATTTTGACCTGGAGTTGCCCACCTCCATACAACACACTGGGCCAGGAGCCTGCAGACCAGCTAAGATCTTCTGAGGTCCTGTTTATACCATTCATAATAATTATAGATTTGCCTATAATCTCTGTATTGGGTTGGATTGGCAGGCTATACCCTGCTAGTTGCCAAACTAGTACTGTATTTCTAAGTCTTAGATGTGTATTAATTATTATTATTATTATTAGATTACTTTTGAGTTTGGAACCCCAATCATGGACCTGAAACCCATTGTGCCAAGCTCTGTACAAAAACACAATAATGAGACAGTCCTTGCACCAAAGAATTTACAACCCAAGTATAATAAGGGAATGGCAGACACCATCGATTTGGTGAATTTAATGTACCCTGTCTATACAAAAGCACATCATATGCCATCTGAAAGCTTATTAAGTCTACTTCAAGAAAAGGTATGATGTGGAGCTGTCAGATGGTGCCATTACCAGGATAAACAGTGACACCGTCAACATATTAAAATAATCCCTTTGATTACTGCATTTGTTTCTGTTAGTTTAATGACTGTATTATTTCAAGACTTAAAATTGGATTTGTTTGTGATCTCAAAGCACCACAACAACAATCTAAACAAAACATCTAATAATACATTTTGAAAGTATCATTGAAATGTAATAGCAGTAGTGACATTTCGAGTCTTATTATCATTGTCTCACTCGTCATTATGATCTCTGTTGAGAGTGCTTAGGTTACCACAGTCTTCATTGCATGTGCACAGTTCTCTGCAGAGAAGATTGTTCTGACTACAGACCTAGCTGATTGTCCAGCTACTCCTGCTGGTACAGGCACAAACGTCTTGACTTTTCCTTTTTGATGCATACATTGAGGTAAAGGCAATTCAGGTCTCCGTGGGTCTCCTTTTCTTTCCTGCTCTGATCATACAGCACAGATACCAAATTCCTTGCTGAAGAAGTTGCGGCATGTCTAACACTCTCTTCCTAATTTCGCACAATCTCAGAAGTGGTAAGATCCCTTTGTTTTGACAACATTAAACCCAGAATTTTTCCCCCATTCAAAATAGGGGTGAGACAGAGTCACATCCTGTTAATGCATGTGCCGCAGGAGGTATGATGCAGAATTCAGGAATCAGTGCATCACAAATTGCATACACAAGTCTGAAGCGACACTTGTCAGTCGTGGTGCCTGTTTCACTACATGTTTTCTACGGGTTCCATTTTTGGAAAGTAGAGAACAGCAAGGACCAAAACATTTGTATCAGATGACGTAGTTATTATGGCTCCTTTGACACCAAGTGACACAAAAGCCATAATAGCTCATGAACATGCAGATGCATCTTTGTGTCTGCTTCCTCTTGAGTACTGTAAAAGTCTTGAGCTTCTTCAGTACCTCTACTGGAGATGGGCTTTTCTACTTCACCATTGGAAAAGCCTCTAGCAAGAAGGACTTTTTGTTTTGGGTATGCTCCTACTCTCTCGGTTGCATTTTGAACCATATATTCACAGAAGAAATGTTACAAGTGATTGCTTGTTGGATGCCACATGTAGAAACGTTTTTCATGGAGGCACAGGTTATGCACCAATCACTTGGTATTTCTTGCATCCAACTTTAGATCCTCTCTGGTGCTGTCTTTCTGCAGTTTTCACAGTTACTGTTGTCATATCTGTCAAAAACTTTGATTAAAGAATAAGCTTTGCCAAATCCTTTTAGGATCGCCTCAGGTATTGGGAAGCCAATTCATTGAATGTGTGGAATCTGTGTCCAGCCATCATTTTGATGACAGCCAGGGCATCTCTGATGGACACTGTGGTTTCTTTGTTGCATGCTCTTGGCTTGTCAAGGTTCCTTCCCCACTCTGAACTTTAGGGTACAGATGTGGGGACCTGCATGAAAACCTCTAAGCTTAACTACCAACTTAGATCTGGTTTTGCTGCCACCACTCCCAAGTGCTATCTCCCTTCCCTGGGTAGCCTTGAGAGACTCCTCCACCAATTCCCTGGTGAATAACGATCCAAAACCCCTTGGATCTTAAAACAAGGAGGAATTAATCATTACCCCCCATCCCTTTCCCCCCACCAATTCCTGGTGAGTCCAGATCCCATCCCCTTGGATCTTAAAACAAGGAAAAATTAATCAGTTTCTTTAAAAAAAGGCTTTCAATTAAAGAAAGAAAGGGAAAAATCATCTCTGTAAAATCAGGATGGAAAATAACTTTACAGGGTAATCAAATTCAAAGAGCCCAGAGGAATCCCCTCTAGCCTTAGGTTCAAAGTTACAGCAAACAGAGGTGAACCCTCTAGCAAAAGGTACATTTACAAGTTGAGAAAACTAAGATAAACCTAACACATCTTGCCTGGCTGTTACTTACAAGTTTGAAATATGAGAGACTGGTTCAGAAGATTTGGAGAGCATGGATTGATGTCTGGTCCCTCTTAGTCCCAAGAGCGAACAACCCCCAAAACAAAGAGCACAAACAAAAGCCTTCCCCCCACCAAGATTTGAAAGTATCTTGTCCCCTTATTGGTCCTTTGGGTCAGGTGTCAGCCAGGTTACCTGAGCTTCTTAACCCTTTACAGATAAAAGGATTTTGGAGTCTCTGGCCAGGAGGGATTTTATAGTATTGTACACAGGAGGGCTGTTACCCTTCCCTTTATAGTTATGACAGACTGTCACTTTGATAAGGGTACATAAAAACTCTGTAAGAACAAAAGAAACAGTTACACCTTATGTAAAAATTAATATGGCTAATGTTTTAAAAGTTAAAGTATAGAAGGAATGTGCAGACATGTGCAGTGTATATTATAGAGGGGGTAAAAGAAATGCAAACGAAACATGCTACTTAATTAAAATCCTATTAGCCACAATAGATGGTGTTTTCTTTTTCAGATCTCTGTGTGTTTTGGAAGCAAGAGTTAAACGTAATCAAAACTGTAATGTAAGTACTGTGTTTACAAAAGGTAAAAAGGTAACATAGTTTCTAAAACAAACAAAAAGGCAATGTGGGAAACCGAACCATTCATATTATACATGCAAATGGCAACATGTTAAGAATTGCCACTGCAGAAAGACATAACAACTTACCATTGGTATAACATATTTTCTGAATGGTCTCCCACAACTACTGGCATACTAATGATACTACCCCTAATTGTTCTTGGTTTTAAATTGTATGTGTTTAATTGGAATGTTTGAAATGTGCTGTTGGATAAAACAAACATATGCAAAGCTAGAGCCACAGGCCCAAATCACCTCCCAGTATTTTCTATTACGTGAACTAAATAAGAAGTGACACTGGCGATTAATAATCTTAGTGTCAAAATGGGGATATGTAGGAGCTGGATTTTATAATGTACTATGAGAATTAATGTTGGATTTTATAATGTACTATGAGAATTAATGTATGATTTGATTTCATCCTGTCAGCCACCCCTTTTTGAATAGCAGAAAGGAATGACAGACCAGAACAATCCTTATGACTGATTATGGTCACCCCTTTTGTTTTAGAATAAGTTATAATGTCTACTATGGTTTCCTATATGTATTACAAAGTAGGCACTCTAGTTAAATATACATTTCTTTGTTTTAAGGTTTAGTAAGTAAGAGACAGGATTCTCTATTGTGTCTATGTTAAGTAGATTAGAGGAACATTGAAGGCCTGGGTCTCAATGTAAATTGTATTAGTTATTGATTGTAAAACTTAGCAAGGTTTAATTTGCAATGCTTTTTTGCTCGATATAAAATACTACTGTTTGTATTCTCAGTCTGTTTGTGTGAATGAGGAATGTATGCATCAGGAAAAAAATAAGG
>NW_020665374.1:7140-10580 GCF_002925995.2 Terrapene triunguis
ACATGGAACAATAATGACATTTGGGAAGCAGTGGGAATAAATGTATCTAAATGGATAAGTGTGGTGGAGGGAAAAGGTCATTGGTGTTGGGTGTGTAATGGGACAGGGCTGGATCTGGGAAAAAGCTGTTGCCTTCAACATATTGTGGCCAATGGTGTATGGTATTATTCGAACAAAACTAAAGAGTGGCGGGCCGGGTATGGGGATATGAATTTTTTCTCGACCTGGGATCAAACAGAAAAATCAATCTCATGTTCTCCCTACAGTAATCTTAGTGAAAACAATACAATCTTTCAATGCCATGCAAATAACACCACTCCTCGTAAGGAGAATTACCCTGTGCCCTTCGGAGGATATTACTCCTCCTTTGTAGGCACCTATGTGACAAATGGGTGCAACCGACCCTTCCCAGCCTTAATAGGCCATCATTGGGTTTGTGGGACCAAAGCTTATAGTGTGTTATCAGCTAACTGATCAGGTATCTGTTATCCCGCCCGACTCTTCCCACAATTCCGAGTGCTAGGGTCCTTCCCACAAGAACGCCTCCGTAATTTCAGGCGAAGAAGAAGGGACTTACCAGATGCCCAATGGTATGTAAATAACATAAGCCCCTTGACCTGGGAAGAGGCCATTGGCGGTTCCCTTATCCCACTTGGGGGAGTAATACACCATGCAAAAAAGGCTCCTAAGGTTACAAGCAGTAGTTGAAATAATGGCAAATGAAACCGGAGAGAGTTTAAAAACCCTGGCCAAAGAAACAAGGGCGATCCGACAGATGGCCCTCCAAAACCGTCAGGCATTGGACATAGTGCTGGTGGCCAAAGGAGGGACCTGTGCTCTCATTGGGAAAAAAATGTTGTGTGTTTATATCTGACAACACCAATGAGGTAATAGATCGCGCTAGCCACTTAGAACAAATCGCATATCTTCCCCATGAAGAGCCGAGTTCTTTATGGAAGTGGCTAAGTAACCTGTTCAATTTCTCTGGCATAAGAAACTGGTTGTTTCAGGGAGCCCTGACTATCCTGTTTGGAATCCTAATGATTTTTGTATGTTTTCAGTTAATCTCCTGTTGTATCCAGAATTGTGTAAGGTATGTCACCCAGGTGACTGCCCCAAAACAGAGTGCTAATATGATGATGTTAAATATCACTGATGAACGAAGAGATAAAGAACGATTAATATGTGGAACCGAGTAATTGTTGGTCTTTGCGTAAGCTTGAGCAAAAGGAGGGATTGTGAAAGTGAAATGAATTATATTAAAGAAATAGAATGAATTAAAGAATGCTGTATGTACCTTTAAGTCTAAATGAGAAATGCTGCAATCCAGGTGTCAGGAAAGCAGACATTAACTGTTAATGAATTGCTTTACTTAAGGGTGATTGGTGAAGCATTAGCCTTAGATGATAAGAGTTAATAAGGAAATAAGATATGCATGTCTAGCCCAGGTAAATTTATCAGATTCTGCTTCCTTTGTTATCTTGTTAAGTTCGCGCCCTTTTATCTGTATAAATAAGACTGTTTGAATCTTGCAAGGGGACTCACATTATCTGAGTGTTATTAGCAGAGCGCTGTGCTAATGAAACAGAGTGGTCTGACAAACTGAGTCCTGAGTCTAACTTTGACAGTAGGGAGGTGGTGGAATCTCCATCCTTACAGGTTTTTAAGGCCCAGTTTGACAAAGTCCTGGCTGGGGTGATTTATTTGGGGATTGGTCCTGCTTTGAGCAGGGGGTTGGACTAGATGACCTCCTGTGGTCTCTTCCAACCCTAATCTTCTATGATTCTATGATAATTCTACAATCACAATGCTTATTTACCCTGCATTGTGAATGAAAACAAGACTCTTTTTCTTTGTGCAGGATTCACCCAGAGGCCCAGAGACAGCTTACAATGTAGACAAGCAGGAGGGAGCTGTTCCCCCAAGGCCTGTCCTCACCATACAACTACATTGATTGGCTGCTTGGTACCAGCTCCATTGTGACATTTCCTGAAAGAAGGGCAGCAGAGGGCCAATTATTTCAGCCAGGGGTTGTTCATGCATTGGAATAACTCTCCCCCAGCCCCTATCTGTTGCCAGAGCATTGTTGTTTCATTTCTGAATGGGGAAAACAACAGGAAAGAACAAATGTCCAGGAGACAGCGCATACCTGTCTGTGCCTGCTCCTTCTCAGTCTGCAGCGACTTGGAGACAAAATGGCTGCATTCTGCAGACAAGCAGCTATTTTACAATTTTGATGCCGTAGTATACAAAAAAGAAAAGCCTAAGAGTTTTGAGCAACATTACAGCTCAAGGGGAGAGAGAGAGATAGAGTGTGTGTGTAACTCTGGAGTGGCAGCTTGAGGTCAGGTAATATGAAGCTGGGAGCCCCTCAGGTTGGCAAATTGGAGCCAGGGACCCAGGCTGGAGTGGCCATGCTAGCAGATGCAGCACTGCTTCCTGGTTGGCTCATTGAGCATGCACAGAGATCTGTTCTATCAGCAGGTGAGGCTGCTAGTTTTCAGTGGCCCTGAGAAAAGAACAGGGTCAGTCTTCAGGCAAAATTGACATTTCTCTTCATTCTCTCAGAATTAATTATCAACTAAATACATTTTTGTCATTTTCATTTCAGCACTGGATGAAGGTGTTTTTGATAAAAACAACTGTATGTGGATGTAAGTGCCATAGTTCTACAGCATAGGTTTCATTTTTAAAAATCATTATGTAATTTTTTTTTCAAATTTCAACTAAATTTTTCAATAGAGTTTTGAATTTTAACCAAGAGGCATGACATTTCACTTACAATTTTCGATTTTTTTTCCGACCAGCAATGATGTGGGGGATCTGAATGATGTGGGGGATCTGAATTTGAAAACTTATCACAACCTTAACTAGGCAGAGGCTATTGTCTTTCCATGATTGTTTTAACTGCACTGTCACTATAGTCCAGCAGGCTGCATTATGAAACAGCTGGTTCCTTTTTCAGCACTGATGCTCCATTAGTAGGAGCATCTTTTTTCTGCCACTGTCATCTAGTGCCTGTGCAGCAGGAGTGCCAGTGAAAAACACTTTAGAAATGTAGATAGATCATGGATGATGCACCCATGACCTGTCCCTTCCCCTCTGTACACAACTTATCAAATCGTCTTAGGGACACTTGGCATTAGGCAGAAGTATATGGGGGGTGTTTTAAGGGGATTTGGGCAGCTGGAAGGGATAGCTCAGTGGTTTGAGTATTGGAACACATGGAACAATAATGACATTTGGGAAGCAGTGGGAATAAATGTATCTAAATGGATAAGTGTGGTGGAGGGAAAAGGTCATTGGTGTTGGGTGTGTAATGGGACAGGGCTGGATCTGGGAAAAAGCTGTTGCCTTCAGCATATTGTGGCCAATGGTGTATGGTATTATTCGAAAAGTTCCTAACTGTCAGGGTGGTTAAACACTGGAATAAATTGCCT